>NW_026067932.1:2975357-3194595 GCF_014885135.2 Alexandromys fortis
TTTTTTTTTTTTTTTTTGGTTTTTCAAGACAGGGTTTCTCTGTAGACCAGCCTGGCCTCAAACTCACAGAGATCCGCCTGTCTTTGCCTCCCAAGTGCTGGGATTAAAGGCATGTGCCACCACAGCTCAGCTGTTTGCTTTCTTGATGTTTAATTTTTTAAAAAGATTTTTTTGTGTGTTCTCGACGCTAAATCTTTGTCAGGTGTATAAATGACAAAGATTCTCTTCCATTCTTTAGACTTTCTCCTCAGTCGGCTAACAGGTTCCTTTGCTCTACAGAAACTTTGTCATTTCAAGATGTCCTATTATTGATTGTTGATCTTATTTCCTGCATGTCTGGGTTCTCTTGGGAAAGCCCATTCTGAGCCTATCTCCTATAGTGTACTCCCTTCTCTTTCCTCTAAATTTCCAATCTAACATTGAGGTCTGCGATTCATTTGGAATTGAACTGCATTTGAGAGAACAGGATCAAGTTTCAGTCAATACCCAGTCTTCCCCGCACTATTTGTGGAAGATGCTCTCTTCTCTCCAATGTATATTTTTGTCGTCTTTGTCAAAAATCAGGTGGCTGAAGGCGCACAGAGTTATATGTAGATCTTAAGTGCTATCCCTCTAATCCACATGTCCGATTTTGTGTGGATGCCATGCTGTTTCTTCTACTACAGCGCTCTGTGGCATAACTTGAAGTCTGGTTTGGTGCTGCCTCTAGCAGTATGTCTACTGTTCAGAATCATTTTTTATTCTCCAGGGTCTTGCATACGCCAGGGGAATTTTAAGATTATTTTTGCAGTGTATGTGAGAAAATGTGCTGGAATTCTTCCAAAGATCACTTTTTTCTTTCTTTTTTTTTTTTTTTTTTTTGGTTTTTTTTTGAGACAGGGTTTCTCCGTAGCTTTTGGTTCCTGTCCTGGAACTAGCTCTTGTAGACCAGGCTGGCCTCGAACTCACAGAGATCCGCCTGCCTCTGCCTCCCGAGTGCTGTCTACTGTTCAGAATCATTTTTTATTCTCCAGGGTCTTGCATACTTCCAGGCGAACTTTAAGACTATTTGTTCAACGCATGTGAGAAAGTGTGCTGGAATTCTTCCAAGGATCGCTTTTGATAGTCTGGCCACCATCACAATATTAACCTGACCGTCCATGAGCACAGGAGTCTTGCCATTGCCTGGTGTCCTTCACACTTTTCCCCCCTTTCGTAGCTAAGAGTTTCCAGTGCATATGTCTTACGCTTCCTTGTCAGGGTTTAGTCCAGGGCATCTTACGTTAAGCTGATGGGAATGGAGTCATTCCCCTGATTCATTTCAAAGTCTGTTGAGACCTGCTTTGTGTCCTCACATATGATCTCTACTGGAGAAGATTCCATGGACTGCTGAGAAAAAAAGGGTATTCGTCAGTGTTCTGTGTTTCTACAGATGTTCATTAGATCCGTTCCACCCACCATGTCATTTAATTCTAATACTTTCTTATAATTTTTCAGGTTGATTCTACTTTATGTGCATGGATGTTTTTCCTGAATGTACATGTGTGCGTCACATGCATGCCCAGTGCCCACAGAGGTCAAACGAGGACATCAGATGCCCAGAGCTAGAGTTATGGATGATTATGAGCCACCATGTGGGTACCAGGAGTCAAATCTCAGTCCTCTACAAGGGCAGTGAGTAGTCTTAATTGCTGAGCCATCTTTCCCGCACATAACTCTAGTACTTCTTTACTAAATTTGTGTCCAGTTTGATCTGTCTAATAGTGAGAATTGAGTCCTGAGATCACTATAATTCAGTGTTGAAGTTAATGTGACTTTAAATTTAGTACTACTTTATTTATTTATTTATTTATTTATTTATTTATTTATTTATTTATTGGTTTGAGATTTTCTTGAGACAAGTTCTCATTATGTAGCTCTGGCTGTCCTAGAACTCACTATGTAGACCAAGCTGTCCTTGAACTCATGAAGATCCCCCTGCCTGGGAGTAAAGGTGTATGCCACTATGCCCAGCTAAATCTAGCACTATTTTAAATGAAATTAGATGAGCCTGGGTTTGTTGCATACGTATTTAGAATTGTAATTTCCTCTTGCTGGACTGTCTTCTTGATCGACATGCAGTGACCCTCTATCCCTCTTCTGACTAGGTTTGGTTTGGGGGTCTGTTTTGTTAGATATTAGGATAGCAACAACACATGCTTGTTTGGTGGTTCCATTTGCTTGCAATACCTTTTCCATCCTTTGACCATAAGATAATGTTTATCTTGAATAATGAGGTGTAATTCTCAAAGGATGCAAAAAGGATTCTGCTTTCCAGTCAAGCCTACTGCTAGACTGTGTCTTTTTTCTTTTGCCTTCAATTATGGCAGACAATTTTTGCAGTTATATGAGACCGGCTGACAGCTGTGATCTTTCCGAATTTGAAATGCATCATTCTAAACTCTATTCTTGCTCCTATGACTTTGGAAAAAGCCAGCAGTTATTCTGATGGGCCCACCTTTATAGGTGACCTGACCCGTCTCTCCTGCAGCTTACAATATACCTTCTCTGCTCCGCTACACTGGGACATGTTTTAAATGGAATATGATGTGGCGTTTCTTTCCTGGCTCTGTCTGTCTGATGTTCTGTGTGTGTCTTATGTCACTTTGTGTCTTTCCTAGGATGAAATTTTTTATATGACTTTATTAAAAATATTTTCTATGCCTCACTTTCTTCTATGTCCTCCATTAGTAAACTTCACCTTTGTATGTTATCCTAAAGTTCTTGCATGTTCCGTTGCTATGTTTAAAAAAAACTGTCATTGACTTTTACTGAAGGATCCAATGTCTCTATTTTGCCTTCAAATCCTGATGTTCTGTCTTGCACGGGGTCCATTACTGGTGAGATTTTTCCACTGAATGTTTTTATTTGCCATACTGTGTTTTACATTTTCCTTATCATCTTGGTTTGGGTTTTCTTCAGTATTTATGCATCTTTACTGAATTTTAATTTCATATTATGAATTGGATTCTTTATTTCATACAGCGGTTTTTGTTCTTCGGGAAAAATTTATCCTTCTGAACTCTGCATCTGTAATTTTACGTAAGTCATTTTCTCCAGGTAATGTTATGATGGGGCTGGTAATTTCTGGAGGAGCCATGTTGCCTTGGGTTGTCATGTGATCTGTTTTTGCTGGAGTCTGACCATCTGAAGTTATAGTGTTTATTAAGATTGTTGCTGTTGTTGTTGGTAGTGGAGCTATTCTTTCAAGGTTGCCGCTCCTCTTTCAAGTGGAGAGATGTGCAGAGTTCAGGAGCGACTAGACTATAGTGTAATGTATAGTCTAGCCTGCTGTCCCAGGGGCCAGGTACCATCCCCAGTCCATTCCTATGAGTTGTGTACGGTCTGCAGTAACAGTCTTAATTCAGCAGTTTAACCCACTCTGATAATACAGTAGCCGACAACTACAAGGGACACTTAGTAAGTATCGGTTGTTTTAGGGAGCAAAAAAAAAGCTCTCTTAGTACTGTTTATTCTAAAATGTTCATTATTGTGGGCAGGGATGGAAAGGAAAAGAAAAGAAAAAGAAGCAAGCTAGACGAGATATCTGTATTGGGTTGCCAGTGCGAAACGGAGTTGGGAGACATACATAGGAGCGGTAATAATTAAGACAAAGGGAAAATGGGGACGTGTTCAAGTTTTGGTTAACAGTAGACCAAACACGATGGCAAAGGCATGTACCCCAATACCATAAACCATGGCAGCCTCTGAACTTCAGGAGATGTGGCAGTAAGAGGAAAGAGTACTAGGGAAGAAAAAGGCAGGAGCAATAGACAGCACAGTGCTAGCCCGCTGCCTTGACCCGAGGGGCCACAGAGGTAAGGACTAACAGCAGAGAGAACCAGAGCCGGGCAGAGACAGAGGACAACAACGGCCTGGGCGCTTGTTCCTCATCTCCGGTCCCCAAGCCCCTACACTGTCCTCCGAGTCCCACTCCTGGCTCTGCTCCATATTGATCTTTACCGGTCCTGTTATTTCCTTGTGTGTTATCAGCTCTAATTCTAGTGGGGTTTTCTTCTAGAACAACTTGGTTTTCTTCTGTGAGCTCCGGACACTCGGGCTGAGCAAAACTGGCCTGGCTAGAGCGGCTGCGATCCTGAAACTCCGGCAGCAGAGAGATGTGTGATGTGCCACGCTGTGTGAAGTCATGTTTAGTTCCCACAGGCTCACCGTTTCCCACTGAGGCACTGATGACAGTCCCGGTGGCAGGCACTGGGGACCTCATCTATAAACCCCAGTCGGTGGAACGTTTCTAGATTTCCCAGAAGATTTATTTTAGCCTGGTTTGAAGTCACCACCAGTGTCTGCAGGATCCTGCTGCAGCTGCCACTGAACTGGGCGCAATCTCGACAAGTCTGGGTCTGCTCTTGGTGTGTTTATTTTCAAATCAGAGCAAGTATTCAGATGTCAATATATTATTCTTATTCCTTTTTCACATATTAAAACTCTGTTATGCCCCCATCATTTTGTAAGTGTAGGTTAGGCCTGCCAGAGATGTCCTAGGTTCTAAACCTCAGGGTAAACTGGCTGGGTTGTAGATTAGACATAGGCTGTAGGTTACAGATATGTTGTAGATTACACATAGGTTATAGATTATAGATAGGTTGTAGGTTATAGATATGCTGTAGATTATAGATATATTGTAGATTACACATAGGTTGTAGAGTATAGATACATTGTAAATTACATATAGGTTGTAGATTATAGATTGGTTGTAGATTGTAGATTATAAATTGTAGATTATACATAGGTTGAAGATTATAGGTACGTTGTAGATTACACATAGGTTGTAGATTATAGATAGGTTGTAGATTATGCATAGCACTATCTCTGCTAGATACTGTAGCTCCCGGTAGCTAGCTATGCTTCTGCTGAATCAGCAATTCAGGGGATGTTGCCAAAAAAAAAATCTGCATTTTCCAACTAAGGGTTCTTCTGCACAACCGTTTCTGTGAGCCACTGTTTAGAAGCACATTCTCAGTGCAGGGTTCTATACCCTGGTGGCTTCAACCAACATCTGTACACCAGTAACTGTTAATAAAACTTCCCAATCTGCACACCTCCATGGCTACCTGAGACGGCTCGAAGGCATTTTATAATCCAAGCGGTTCACCCAGGCCACGCCTCCTTGCTTTCTCTTCGGGGCTTTGTCTCTGTTCACAGCACCACCAGGCACCCAGTTCAGCCAAGCAAGAAACCTAGGAGACGGTCACTCCACATCCCACCCCTGTCAGTCACCGAGCCTCCTAATCCCACTGCCAGCATCTTGATGAGGATGTGCCTCTTCCCTACCTCCGCTACCTCCTCCCTTGGGCAGGTGACACAAGTGACCTTGACAACCCCTGACGGTCACCTCAACTCTACTCTTGCCACAACCCCCAGTCCATTATTTACCTAACAGCAAAAGAAACTTTTCAGTTTCCTTTTTTAAAAAATGGTTTTTTTGAGACAGGGTATCTCTGTGTAACAGCCTTGACTATCCTGGAACTCACTCTGTAGTCCAGGCTGGCCTTGAACTCACAAAGATCCGCCTGCCTATGCCTCTGTGTGCTGGGATTAAGGGTGTGCACCACAACTGCCTGGCTCCAAGGATCTTTTTGAAACAAATATTTAATTCACAAAAATCTGCTGAGAACCACTCAACCTTCTCAGCATGCCCAATGTCGTATCTCCCCACCTGACCCCTCCCGCTTTTCCAGTCCTTGCCTTACCTCTTTGTAGTCTATCAATCTATTTGGCCACTCTGAACACTGCTCACCTTTTAGAACATGTTGTCTCTATGCCCTTGTTGCACGGGCTGTGCATGCTACCTCATATGATCTTCCTCCTCCTCTGGCCGTCCATGCTACCCTTCAAGTCTCAGCTAGTTGTCAGCCTCATCCCGAAGGGACTTCACGAACTACCCCAACTAAACACGCAACTTCCACTAAGCGCCCAGTGCTGTAAACTCTCTACACAGTAGTATACACAACAGACAACACTGTGTGGCTCTAGGAGATACTACAAGTTCCATGAGATCGGGGCCACTCAGAGCCGTTCATTCAGGACCAACTCCAAGAATGTAATAAGAGAGCAAGTGTAGACCCTGGCTGTATGATACGTGTCTTCGCATTAAATCGGGCCTGTGAGAAACAATGCCTGCGAAATGGCCTTCCTCTGACTCGAACACACACACACAATTTTAACTTCAGAAAGTCAGATGGCATCAGCCTTTGTATTTTATACACCTGCTGCTGTGGCAAGCAGTGTCACAGCCACCAGGGGAGCTCCTTGACAGAAGCAAGAGGGGGCGAGACTCATAGCTAGCTAGATTGGGTTTTTTTTTTCCTCACATTTAAAAAAAAAAAAAAGAAACAAAAATTTAAAAAAACCACCCTGTCCGTTTTTCAAGTGCCTCGCCTCAGTTGCACAGGAGTCTCCATGGCTGAAATCTTGCTAGAATTGGGATGATTGAAATGGAAAAACTTTTGGCAAGAAGATTGAAATTTTACATTTTCTGTGCACTGTGACTTTCAGTCTAAATCACAGCTGCCTGTACTCAACTGCTGCCAGGGATGGAGGCCGCCTGCGAGTTCCCCAGCAGCTTCCCTGGAGCTCAAGACTCAATTTCAGTCACCCAGCACCTAGCATGGTGTTTTTCTTGTAGCATAAACATCAAGAGCACAGACTTTGGTGCCAAAATGCTTTCTTTAAGACCCCGCTGCCTAGTGCTAGGCAACAGCCCACCAGTCGTCCAGTAGCTAGCTTCCTTGCCGGAAAATGAGAATAGAATAGTTCCTAGTTCATAGTTTTGTTGTGAGAATTAAGTGCTGAATTACACGTTGAGAGACTGGTGTAAAAGCCCTGCAAACATTGGCTGTTCTTAACACTCGACATATCTAGGGACGCAGAAACCGGCGAGAAACAGAACAGAGCTGACCACGTAGCGTTAAAACCTAAGAACTCACCACAGCTTACCAGAGACCGACACCAGAGCTCGCACACTGGATTTGAACCCATGCAAGTTAGTGTCCCGACATCAAGTTCTGAGCCAACGAGAAGTAGCCCATCTTCCCGTCTTTCCCTGTAGGGGAAAGGAATCCCTGGGTCTTGAGGGAGAAACTGCAACAAAAGGATGTGGCAAAGACAAAGGAAGAAAGTATAAACAAAACAAGGTCAGGCTTCCAGCTTCTTAACTTAGAAGACGGAAAGTGACAGGTATCCCTTTAGCACCCCCTGGCAGCCATGAAAGAAGCCACCATCTTTGAGGGCACTTTGCTTTGAATTCAGCAGGCCGGGTAGAAATCAAAACCGCCGCTAAGGACTTCAAAGGTCTGACAAGCCACTCAGATCCAAATATGAAGCAGAAATGACAGGCATAAAGAAAGCTGCCTAGTGCAGCAAGGCACGGATTGAGCTCTGGAATCAGAGCCACTCAAGCCCTTGCTCGGCTCTGGACTGTCTTATCTGTAAAACAGGAATAAGAAGCTCCTAGGAAAAACGGGGCGGATTTGCTTTCATTGGTGGCACAGTACATTGGTTCAGTCTCTACAGAGGCAATTTGGTAAGACTGTACTGTCATTTGTTTAATTAAATAACCTTACACGGCACTAAAAATTGCACCAAAAGTGTATTGTCCCAGGTACTGTGCAAATATTCGCTCAGCAATTCTGTGGAAGGTTTTTTGTAAAAATAGTGGTGACCAATAATTCACCAACACAAAACGGACTCATCCAGGTGTGTGTTTGTTAGAGCGGGGAATTTTTGTTTCATTTGTTTCGTTTTTGGTATGTTTTTGTCTTGTTTGTTTTGATTTTCATGTTTTGTTTTGTCTTTGTCTTATTTTAGAGAGATTGGGAGGGAACATGAAGTTGGGTGGGTGCTGAGGTGAGAAGGATCTAAGAGGAGTTGGGAGAGGGGAAAGAAAATGATCAAAATATATCTTATGAAAAAAATTACATTAAAAATGACGGCGATGAGACTCGGTCACTGTGTCCTTGTCATTGGAGAGTTCCCATCGCTGATTCTGAGCATGGCCTTGTGATTTGCTTTGTCCAACAGCAAACGAACACAAGCAACAGTCTGTACAGTGCTGTGTCGCCCCTGAGATGCACACCCACAAGTGAAGCAATTAACACCTCAAGGCCACCTCTTGAAGAAGCCATAACTCATCTCCTGGAGTCCGAGCGGTCACCTGCCACCAAGATGAAGTTCCCAGATTCCAACTCACACATACAAGGTCATCCTAGACTGTCCACCTTTCAGTTGACCAATGCACTGACCACAGAAGCATGAAGAAACACAACAGAGATCCCTGGGTGAGCTGGATGAGTAGAGCCATTGAGTTGAGCCAACCCACCGATGTGAGTTAAGCAAAATGGTTCTTACTTGATGTTCTAAGTTTTGGGGGCGACTTGTTATGCAATGCAACTAAACTTACTCATATAATCCTCCCAGGTAGCTACTATTACTCTTCCTATTTTGCAAAGGAGACAAATGAGGCTCAGAGGAGGGTTCCTTGCACAACTTGTAAGAAGTGCAAAGACTCAACCCCATGCAACCAGTGCTTTTAAGGTCTACCATGCTTCTTTTTAGCCTACAAAAATACAAGCATTTATACCAAACGAACAAAAATTAATCATACATAAAAGATCTTACATACATGCAAAAACAAGTGTATATAAAACTATTCACTGAAGCATTAAAGAGTATTTAAAAAAAAACAATTCTAATGCTGTATGGCCATGTGAAGACACCCGTATGCAACTATTTAACAGTTATAAATACTGAACTTATAGTCAGTAGGAAAAAGCGAGATGCAAGAGAGTAGATCTCTGTGAGTTCGAGGCCAGCCTGGTCTACAAAGGGAGTTCCAGGACAGGCTCCAAAGCTACAGAGAAACCCTGTCTCGAAAAACCAAAAAAAAAACCAAAAAAAAAAAAAAAAAAAAAACCGTCACCACGACTTGCTTACGGAATGCTNAGAGAGAGAGAGTATACTTACATGCTTCTAATTGTGTATAAAAAAGAAAAAAAATATGAATATATAACTGTCAATACATAGATTATTTCTGGAAGGACACAAGTAATGGACTTTGCATCAGTTACACGGGGAGGGAACCCATTGGTTGGGTACTATAAATAGAAGGGATGGTTTTCATTGTAAACCTTTTTTTATAGTATTTGCGTTTATGCCATGCGAATGTATCAGCTATTAAATTTCAACTGAAAGGGTTGTTATGAAAACCGAGACAGTAGAGGCCTGGAACAAAGAAAGCACTCGCTCAGTAGCAGCACCATTGTGATTCCTTTTCTACATCTGCTTCTAACGCCTCCCAGCAAACAGAAATTTCCAGCAGCCTCTGCTTTCAAACTCCTGGCTTTGCACAGAAAAATAAATAAATAAATAAATAAATAAATAAATAAATAAATAAAAGATGTTGGATTCGGAAGTAAACAACAAAACATTGGCTCCGTGGGGAGAGGCTCGTGATGATGAGGCCGTGCACTTTTTTTTACTGGGGCTGATGACTGGCGGGGTAGCATGCACGTGCCAGCCTTGTGCTCTGGTCCATTCAGGTTGCTACAACAAAATACCACAGGCTGGCTAGCTTATAAACAGCAGAAAGCAGGCGAATTCCACGATCAAGTTCCCCGATGGGTTCAGAGTTTGCTAAAGGCCTCTTCTCTGGCTCACAGGCTCCTTCTCCCCTTGCCCCCTATGTCCTCACACATCACCGAGGAGGGAGGGCTATTGTCTGGGGCCTTTGGAGTCCTGACATCATTTGTAAGGGCTGTCTTCATGATCAGTCTCTTCTCAGAGGTCTTATCTCCTAATACCAACATCCTGAGGATTAGACATCCGACCCTGTTTAAAGTGAACTGGCACAGCCATTTAGGCCGCATACTTCCACTTAGAGAAACCCGGTACTGGACATCTTCAGAACGTCCCCATCTTCACCTTCATGCAAGAACACAAAACAAAAGCAGTTCTTTTCTCATCCTAATAGGGTGTCTTCTCTCTCTCCACGGAAACAGAGCTCTGGGCTGTCTTATTCTCCACTGGGCTCTTGGAGCTTAGAACTAAGTCTGTACATAGCAGGTGCTTAGAATATCTCTCACAATGGGGGAAGGGTTAAAATGCAGACCACTTATTTCTAGCCCCAGAGGTTGTGCTAAAGGGAAGTAGAAGCAAAGGACTTGCATCTCTTGACAGCACCCATCTCTTTCACCCCAAAACAGGGAGCATGCGATTCACATTTTAATAGACTCCGGCCAACACCCTCCGTCTCCAGATCTTGACGCCCCCTCTAAAAGGCCCTGCTTCAAGCCTGCACCCCGTCCCAGCAGTGTTGTGCCTTAGTTACTCTGGGACTGACAGTAAAAAGTTGCCGACCTCTGAATCTGGAGTTCAAGCAAGGAACGCCACTAAGGGCTGGTTGCTCCACACCAACGCCAGGCATGCCAACCTGGCTGAAATCCTGTTTGCCCCAGAAACACCTGAGCAGGCTTGGATCTGCTCCAAAGACGAAGCCAGGTAAGTTTCCACGTCAGCTTCACCCACAGATTTCCAGAGGCAACGGGTACTGGTTGTGTTTGCTCTCTGTGCCCTCCAAACAATCTACTCCCCAACAGGCAGGCAGGCAGGCAGGCAGACATACACACACACAAAAGTCTGCTTAATTCTAGCACCATTACAAAAGCAACAACAAACACTACTAAACAGTAAAACAAAATAAAAATTTTTTAAAAATCTGACCAGAGTTCTCTTTGAAACATCCCATCAGGTAGGAGGCAGAAATCACGGAAAGAACCACTCAGATGACCAAACCAACAGGCGACTACATCATACCTTATGATTAATCAACCCCAAACTCCAACCCCCCCCCCAAAAAAACATAGGCCCTAGGAGCAAAGAGGCTCGCTCTTTTTTGTTGTTGTTGTTGTTTTATTTTTGTGGGTTTTGGGGGTTTCTTGGGGGGGGTTCTTTTTGCATGTTCAGAAAATGACCAAGGTTAGATGGTCCAGGAGAGTGTTGGAGGGTACCTAGCCGGTTTCCCCCTAGACATGCATTGCACTGAAGCAGCCTCCACCCCAAAGTCAGAATCAAGCCCACACTGGGGTTGGTATCCCACGCCCTAGTGTAGATTAGCACCCCCAGGCAGGTTAGCTGTGGTTGTCCTGGGAACCTCCCGCTCTCGGGGGGCTGCCCACAGGGCGCCCCTGCTGTTGAGCCTTTCCATTTTCATTTTCATCTTTGCAGGAAGAGCTCCAGCGGGAAATGGGCAGGGTGAGCTCAGAGCCCATTACACCTGCTGCCTAACAGGCTGCAGCAGGGCCCGCTTTAGGAACTTCGCAGAGAGCTGGGCTAAGCCCGCCCCTCCTGGTCCCGCACTCGAAGGGTCGGGGGACCACCGGTTCGCGCCATCCCTGCCGCTAATCCCCTACCGCGACTCGGACTTACAGTTCCCACCCGCCTCCTTTGGGCGGGCGCCGAGGAAGCCCAACCGACGCCGGCAAAGTTTCCTTGGCTCGCGGGGTCGCGGGCCCAGACTTCGGGGTCGCGGGCCACAACACCATCTCGCCCCGACCACCCCCACCCTTCCCGCGCTCGCCCGGGGCGAGCACACTCACCCTCCGCACGCTGCTGGCCGGGCGGGGTTCACCGGGACTCCTCGCTCGAGTCCGCCACACGCGTGCGCCGCGGCCGCAGCCGGGACCGGGACGGGCGGGGCCCGCCAGGCTGAGGGGTGACAGTGGCGGTGGTGGTTGGGGCTGCGTTTCCCGCGCACACCCGGCTCTTCTTGCATTGGCCCTCGCCTCGGCCTGGAGTTAGTTCTTTTCTGTCTTGGGCGAAGAGGGTCCCCAGTGCTCCCCGGGCGCCCAGCGGGGAGAAAGTTCCAGCTGCGCGCGGGGCGTCTGCGGGAGCTGATTGTGAGAGAGAGAGTGACGAGCGGGGGCGGCGATGCACTACCTCCAAAGTACCTCTGTTTTCCCATCCCGCGACAAAGCCACGCTCCTGGCAGTTCCTATACTAAAGGTTCCCATGTTTGGGGAGTCCTGAGTGTTCATTCGCCTTTAGCGGGGGCTGGAGGAAGCTGAAAGTTGAGTAGGAAAGGCAGGATTAGCTCAGGGCTGGAGGAACAACCACGGAGTGCAGTTTAGAAGGTCTGGTCCCCTCCAGTAGAAGGAGCTCAGTAGAGAGCAGTCCCCACCTCCAAGCCTGCAAACAGGTCTACCTGCATGCAAAACTGTCTCTAAACACACAGCCTCCCATCTCCACCCCAAATTCTCAAATCACTCCAAGGTCATCCTTAAATGCTAATATGGGGAGTAGGGGTGAACGGGGCGCAGTTTTCCCACCCTGAAAAGACTGCACACCTGTGAAATAGGAAAACCACAGGAACCAAGTCTCCCAGACCGAGGGGGCAGGATGGACGCTGGCCTTCTGCTTTGACTGCAAGCAAAGTAAAGCAAACAGTGCAGAATTCAAGGCCGCTCAAATTCCGTAGCGAACAAACAGGCCTCGTTTGCCAAAGGACCCTTTGAAAAGGCTCGCAAAGATGCTTGCGTTCCCAGAGCCTGCCGTGACAGGTAAACGGGGGGGGGGGGGGGGGGGGGGGGGGGGGGGGGGGGGGGGGGGGCAGCGGTGAGAACGCAAAGGCTCGTGCTGGGTAAACATCTCTGATGAATGTTTCAGCTTTCACAACGCCTGGATGCCGCATGGTCTGACAAATCCCGGCTAATCGCTGCTGTCAAAGAAGTGCCGTTATAATTTTCTAGCGTTGATGGACTGTCAGTAGCACATAGAGACCGTATCACACAGACTAAGTACCCTAATGATCGAATAAATAAAACCGTTTTGTCTGTATCTCTCTCTGGTATTTACCTGCAAAGGTAAGGGAGGAATGACTGATGTCTGGCGAGAGAATACAGAAAGGAAATTAATGAAGCCTGCTACTTCCCTTTTTACTTTATTTTATGATCTGCCTACGGTGGATGTTTTCTCCCCACCCCCCCATCTGAATTTCATCATATTGTTCTTTGATGTTTGCCTTTGGGGAAATAATAACAATTTAAGTAAGTGTACTTACTTATGAGCCATGTGCTTTATCTGTTATCGCTTGCAATCCACGAACCCATTAACTATGATTTTATGGCTTTATACTCGGAGAAGGTAGATAATTTACCCCAAGTCACGCAGCCTGCCGATGACAAAGCCAGGATTTTAACTGAGTCTGCCCACTCACTCCCAAGCAGCACCCCCTTCTGCGCGCCGCATCGTGCAAAGGGTGCCACAGAGGGAAGGGGTCCGTGGAAGCAAAACTGGAGCTCTCGTGATTGGTCAAGTTACCACTCTCATCTCCGTGGCTTGGTTTCTTCATCTATTCTGTTAAAACTTGGACCAAAGTGATGTCCAGAAAGGAGCTTCATGACCGACCTGCTGTGCGAAAGATAATCTCATGATTGGTGTTTCACAGTCATAAAATAGGAATATCATTGGTTTGTATGTCAGCCTACAGCCTCTTTTTAAAAAAAAGATTTCAGTTTGCATTTGTGTGCGGTCTTGTGGTACAGTTTAGCGGTGTGAGTCACCGCACTTGGTGGCTGAAAACTGAACTCGGTCCTCTGTAGCACCAGCAAGCCCTCAGTGAGCCTCTTGTTCCAACATGTCTTCCTTCAGTGCGTCCTACGACACTGGCTCCCTTCCCTTCCTAAACAATGTCCACTGCTATATCAATGTGATCTCTAATCCAACTCATAGTATTTCTTGCTCAACAAATAACACCCCTAGTGTGCAGGAAGTAACTATTTTTCACTAAATAATTACTTTGGCAGTCTTCAAGCATTCGTTATGTGAATAATTTTTTTTAAATGTTTTAAGTTTGCATACCAGGTAATGAATGGGTTTCATTATTACATTTTCCTACATAAATGTCAATGAACTTTGTTTTTATTTGCCTTCCTCCCACAGTACCCTCTCCTAATCCCTCTTCTTCCATTTTGCAGGTTCTCTTCCTCCAGGTCAAATAATTCCCCCCTTTGACTTTTACATCACATGTGTTCTGTTACCTCTTACTCCTCCTTCCCCTAAGCCTCGCTCTTTCCTCTCAAGTCTCTTTTCTACTTCTGTGATATACAACACACACAGATTCATATCCAGAGTCTCTATGGGAGAGAAAAATGAGTTGTTTATCTTTCTAACTATTTTATTTAGTTTGACATCATTTCTACCTACATCTATTTTCCTGATATTTTTTTTCCAGACAGGATCCCACTGTGGCACTGGCTGGCCTGGGACTCATTGCGTCGACAGACTGGCCTTGTATTCTGCCTCTCAGCCCTGGGAATGAAGGTACATGCCGTGACACCCGCTTCATTTTTCTTTGTGGCTAGATAAAATTCCATGGTATCTGCACTTCACTCTGCTTGCTCTTTCATGTGTTGATAGGCACATAGGCATGCTCCATTCCTTATCTACTGTGAGTTGTGCAGCAGTAGACATGGATGTGCAAGCGTGTCTGCAGTGTGCTGACATGGAGTCCTTAAGTGTATGCCCTAGAATGGCGTAGCTAGCTCATATGTGAGTTCTACTCGAATTCTGAGGCACCTCCACACGGACTTCCAACCATCAGTGAAGGGGTTCCTCCTGGTGTCTCCAACACTTGCCATTAGTTTTCCAACATTGTTCATTCTGACCGGGGTGAAATAGACTCTCAGCGCAATTTAAATTCGTATTTCTCCCATGGCTAATGATTTTGAATGCTTTTTTAAGTTTTTATTGCACAGTTGTGTTTCTTCTTTGGAGAAATGTCTCCTGCGTTCTTTAACCTTTGCACTAATTGAATGATTTTTGATGCTTGATTTTTTTAAAGTTTTCTATACATCCTAGGTATTAATCTTATGTCTGATGTAGAGTTGACAGAGATTGTCCTCCTCACGTTCTAATGTTGACACTTTAGTGATGTTTTCTTTGCTGTGCAAAAAAAAAAATTGTCAGTTTCCCGTAATCCTATTTGTAAATTCTCGGAATGGTTTCTGGAGCGACTGGAGTTCTTTGGAATTTTCTTGCCTCTATCTTTATCTTGAAGCATTTCCTGTATGTTCTCCTCTTGGGGTTTCCAGGTCTCAAGCCTCACATTAAAAGTCTTTATTAACTGCTTTTCTTTTCTTTTTTTTTTTTTCGTTTTTCGAGACAGGGTTTCTCTGTGGTTTTGGAGCCTGTCCTGGAACTAGCTCTTGTAGACCAGGCTGGTCTCGAACTCACTGAGATCCTCCTGCCTCTGCCTCCCGAGTGCTGGGATTAAAGGCGTGCGCCACCACCGCCCGGCCTTTTCTGCCGCTGAGGTGAAACACTGTGGCCAAGGCAATTGATGCAGGAGTTTATTTGGGGGTATGGTTACAGAGGGTTGGAGCCCACGGTGCTGGAGGGGACGCAGCAGGAGGCAAGGCACGGTGACTGTTGCAGAAGCCGAGGGCTAATGTCTTCACCCGTAAGCACTAGCACACAGAAGAACTGGACGTGGCCAGAATCTTGAAATTCTGCCTTCAGAGGCATACCTCCTCCAACAAGGTCACACCTCTTAAATCACCAACTGGAAACCCGTGTTCAAATGGGGCAGCTCTGTCGAGCAACTAGAAGGTCGCTGATCCGTTTGAATGAATTGCTTTGTAGACAGAATAGATAGCCAGTTTTCCTGCCACTGTTGTTAAAGAGGTCATCCTCTGTCCAACGGCTATTTAGACACATTTGTAGAAAACTAGGTGACTGGACCTCTGTGTGTTTATTCCTAGGTCCTCTGTTCCATTGGTGTACATATCTTTTGGCGACAGTACCATGAGTTTTGCTACTATGGCTCTGTAGTACAGTTTAAGGTCAGGTAGTGGGTCCTATCTCCAGCACTGCTTTCTGCTCAGGCATGTTTCCGCTAGTCAGACTCTTTCGTGCTTCTCTATGAACTTTTTAGTTTTTCCTAGTTCTGTGAAGAATATAATTAGAATTCTAATACGATTGTGTTGCATCGATAGAGTGAAGCGTGATAAATAAAAACTCAGAGAGAGAGAAACTGGGGTTCAACCTGAAGATCTAAAAAGCAAAGCAGCCAGCCACTAGCTCTTACCTCAGTCGGAAAATGGCAATCCTGCCATCAGGAATCTCAGAATGAGACTGTGCCTGAGAGATGTTTCCTCCCATTTTATAATCCTCTCTAGGGTTAGGATTAAAGGTGCACACCACTGGGATTAAAGGCATGCACCGCCTTGTTGCTATGGCAACAAGTGTGGCTACTGGGATTAAAGGTGTGTGTTAACATTGCCTGGTAGTAAGGCTGGCCAGTGGGGCTGTTTTACCCTCTGATCTTCAGGCAAGCTTTATTTATTAAAATACAAGTGAAATTCCACTACAATAGAGTATTTGTTTTATTTTGCTTTGGTTTTTCAAGAGAGAGTTTCTCTGTGTAACAGCTCTCTCTGACTGTCCTGGAACTTGCTTTGTAGACCAGGCTGGCCTCAAACTCATAGAGATTCACCTGCCTCTGGCTCCTGAGTGTTGGCATTAAAACATGCACCACCACTGCCCAGCTGACTATGTTTTTATAACAACCATTTCCACAGTGTTGGTTCTGTCAATCATGACTGTGGGCGGGCTTTCCACATACTAGTGTCTTTTCCTACTTGTCATGGTCTTAAAGTGTTTATTACATGGTTCTTATTCTGAAAACTTTTACACTTCCTTCAGAAACCACTACAATTATTCAGCTCTACCAAATAAATGTCATTACATCAGTTACAGAACACATCTATGGAAATCTTCATGCTTCCACTGTTACCATTAACTAATTTGAAGATCCAATTTCAAAATATTGCATGATTATGCTCTCATGGGTAAATCTAGAATATAGAATATTTTGTAATAGAATATACATATTCCAGTGTGTGTGAGAGAGAGAGTATGTGTATGTGTTAATTAACAAATGACAAATGAGAGGCATTAGGGCAAAACAGAAGACTCTGCAGGATAAAATACACCAGTGGGTGGAAGTGTAGATATGAACAAAGTGCAGTGGTGTGTGTGTGTGTGTGTGTGTGTGTGTGTGTGTAAGAAATGTCATAATGGAGTCAATTATTCTGTAAAACCAACTGGAAAATAATTATTAAAATAATGAAACTAGATTGAGTCAGCATTTCCCTTCACAGAGGCAGTGTGGAGTGGAGGCCTTTGGGTCCTTTGTTTACAGAGTCTTGGATGTTTTGATGGTAGAGTCACCTCTGTTTCTAACTGTCCCATCCTGGGACCCTTCGAAATAAATAGTATTTATTTCCTCGAAAATCATCTAATACTAGAAAACAATACGCTTTAGTAAAAATGGCAATCTTACCAAAAGCAATCTACAGATTCAATACAATCCCCATCAAAATCCCAGCAAAGTTCTTCACAGACCTTGAAAAAACAATACTCAATTTCATATGGAAAAGCCAAAAAAACAGGGATAGCCAAAACAATCCTGTACAATAAAGGAACTTCTGGAGGCATCGCAATCTTTTTGAGAAAGATCCGTGCTTAGCTCGAAAAACAGTATGAGATTAGAATCGGATGAGTCAAGAGTAGCCTGCCCACGGAATGAGGAAACGTCTGGGAGGTGACACAGAGACCGGATATCTTAGAAGCTGAGATGATGACAGAAAAGTGAACCTGGCCTCTAGGGGCCTAGGGATATTCACAGGGGGTCATTGTATACAACCCCTCTGCTTTCTTTCCTATAGGATTACAGCCACTCAAAGATACGCTGGGTCGTTTATTTTGCTGTTGAAGGTCCGCATGTCATTTCTCTTCCTCTTGCCCTTTCCAAGTGTTTATTCAAGTTTCCCAAGCTACAGTCCGGGACTGACCTTTCTGGGAAAAGGGGGTTGAAGAAGCAAGGGTGGCATGGCAAACAGGGAACTGGGATCTGGTGGGATATCCATCAGAGAAGTTTGATACTCTTAATTTTGATACCACTAAGGTTCTGTGCCAGAGTTCATCCCTCAATGGATATTTTAAAAGACAAATTTTACATATGTGCCTCCCAAATGCTATCTATGTTTTTTCTCATACTCTGTAATAGCTAATATTGATTGTTAACATCATAAGATCCAGAATTTCCTGCGGTATAAGCCTAGCCATGATTGTGTGTGGTGATGTCTTTTTTGTACAAATAAAGCTTGCCTGAAGATTGGAAGGCAGAGCTAGCCACTAGTTAACCATAGAGATCCGGAGGTCTGTACAGATAGACAGGAATGATATGGCTGGGCAGAGAGAGGAAGTGATAAGGAGGGAGGAAACAGGAACTCTTTGTTTTCAGCTGGGAAGTGGAGAGGTAAGATGGCAGTGGTTTTGCGCCTTCGTCTCTCTAATCTCTCAGCATTTCCCCCAATATCTGTTTTCGGGCTTTTGTTATTAAGACTATAGAACTCGTGCTACACTTGTAAGGGAGTCTCTCCATTAGGTTAATTGAGCTAGAAAGCCCTACCTTAAATGTGGGTTGCACCATTCCACAGGCCAGGGTCCTGGGTTAATCACAGAGGAGAAAGCCAGCTGAGTGCTGGCTTTTCCATTCTGCTTTGTGAATGTGGAGACATTGTAACCACCCACCCCAAGCACCAGTTATCACAGCTTCTCTGCCATGAGGGATGATACCCTCAAGCTGTGAGCCAAGATACACCCTCTCTCCCTTCAAGTGCTTTAGCTGGGGTTTGTCATTGCAGTAAAACTTAAAATAACGAATACATACTTCTTTCTAGTCTTTGAAACATCTGTCTTTTGCAATCTGTTTCAAGGCTCTCTCTCCTGCTGGCTCTGAGCATCTTCAAAGGAGTAATTACACTAATAATTCTTACATCTCCAGGAACTTTTGCAAAAGATGTGCCCTCCATACATGGTCAATAAACAAACGAAAGATGTTCAACCCTCATAATAGTTTCTCAATCCGTGGGTTTCTAGCGCAACCTTTATTGACTGCTTGCTCTACAAACCACATCGACAGTTATTTAACCAATCCCTCTCATGGCCATTTGAGTTCTTGCTACCCTCTCTGAAATCCCCTCCTGAATGGAAACAGAGATATGGCCCGGGGCAGAGTAATGTGATTGCGGGAGATTAAACAGTCAGGTGATAGGCAGACAAGTCGGGAGGTGGAACTTAGTCACACAGCACGGAGTTCATGAGGAAACCAAGACAAACTCAGGGTGGTGATGGCGGGAAGGGAGAAGCCATGTTCATGCTCGTTACCACGTCTGTAAAGTCCCAGTCATGGATTTGCTCTACACGGAGCTAAGCCTGTGACCAGATGTGGGAACACTGTCCAGTGGTGGGAAGCAGAATTTAGCACCATAGCTAGCTCCCAAGTTGTCAGTCTGGAACAGTATTTGACGGGGACCATTATTGCCGTCATTTATAGTGCCTTTTTAATAAACTAAAGAAACCTTTACTGAGCATGTGCTCAAGAGAGCTTTGCGTACATTCACCATGAATTCTACTCAGGGGACGGAAAGGCTGCTTGATGTCATCCAAAGTCATACAGACAGCAACGGGAGAGATACGTCCTGCACTTAGGTAGACTGGCTCCGTGACCCCACACCATAAAAGGCTATTACGGCACAGTATGGTAAATGCTGACAGAAAAGCAAAAGCCATGGAAAGCTGACTTACGTGAGAGAAGAAGGGGGGGGGGGGCGCTCTGGCCAAGCTTCCCAGAGAGGAAAATGCTGGAATTAAATTGGAAAGGGTGGCTAGAACCACAGCCCCCATGGCTCCTAGGCCGTCTAGCGCCCTCTGGTGGAGAGAGTTCTGAGATCAGACGTAGGCTCCTGCGATTGATCACTTAAAAAAGAAGGTAGAGAATGATGAGAGACCAACAAAGGCCTAAGAAAGAGGAAGTCCTCGTGGAGAAACTTTGCTTGGGAAAGACATCAACACTGCAGAGATAAAAATGGGAGAATTTGCAGCTAAGGACGTGAATGAAAAACTGAAACAACACTAATAGATCTAATCCTTGAATTAAAAATGCCAAATGACAGGGAAGACATGACTGAGATTGGATTAATGGCATGGATGAAAGGCTTTGAGGTAATTATGGCATGTACAAAGGGAAGCCACAGAAGGAGTAGAGCAATTAGGGGGAAGATAATAAGATGTAATAAGAGGAGCAAGAGATAATCAAACGCACGGATAATTGGTATCCTTAATTGGCATAGAGGATCCAATAAATGTAATAAAATATGCATTTGAGCACATGAAACATTTTCTTAAAATAAAAGAACTCAATCTAAAGCGAAAATTTATCTACACACGATGAGAGACGGGCTGTATAGTTACTTTTCTCTTCGTGACAAAATACCTTATGGAAACAAATTAAGGGACAAAGCATTTGATTTTGGTCCACAGTTTAATAAAAAAAGATACAGTCCACCGTGTTAAGGATGAGGGTAGGAGCCATGGTAGATGTAGGGCCAGGGGCATCAGGCCCTTGAATCTATAGTTGAGGCCAGAGAGGTGATGCTGATGTTCAGCTCATCTCCCTTGTTGGCAAAACTAGGACCCCCATCCCTTAAGATGGCACCCCCACATCCCACCTGGATATTCACACATCAGTTCAATCTCTCAGAAATGCCCTCACAGACATGCCCAGAGGTGGGATTCCCAGGGGATTCTAAGCTCCAGGTGAGTTGGCAGTGAAGATTAACTTTGAATAAACACAGACATTGGACAGACATTAAGATTTTGCCTGGCTTTGTTACTGGTTTTAATGGAAAAATTATTACTCTGACATCTGTACAAAGGAAATTCTATGGGGTGGGGGTGGGTAGGAATTGAATTGAGTTTGTCACAAACATGTTCAAATATCCTCTGTGTCAGAGGCCAATGAAACAGCCTCTACAGAGCTTAGAGGAGGAATGGCATAAAAGTATTACAACTAGCCGTCCGCAGAGGATTTTAAGCCTGAAAGAACAGAAGGTGTAAGACAATCCAGGTCGTTCTTGGAAACTAGTATCCAAACCATCAAATCGAAGTGATGAAATAAAAAGAGTTCATAAAAGTAAGTTAATAATTTCCCATTGCTATGACAATGCCAGAGAGAGTCGACTTACAAAATAGGAATCTTTGCTTTGGCTGATGGTTGCAAAGCTTTTGGTCCAAGGTTCTTGGTCTTGTTACTTAGGACCTGTGGTAGCCCACACATTGTGCAGAGGTGCATGGTGGGGAGAGCTTTACTACGGCCCATGCACTGGGGTCTTGTTTGCCGGCTGATTGGCCATGAGGATCTGGCTTAACAAGCATATTAAGTCATGGATGGTTCTTAATATGGTATCATCATTGGAGGTTTATTTAGCCACTCCATATAATGCTCTCCATTTTAACACTCTTGATTGAGGGCTCCTCCTCTCAGATGACTACGGTTTGTGTCAAGCTGACATAAGGCTCGCCAGCCCTCATTCTTGCACATTCGCGACAGTTTGTCTATTGACAAGTGTTGCCAAATAAAATTCTTAAAATACTTGGGAGTCTGTTTTATGCAACATAAAATTCTTGGCTTTTGTTTTCCTTCCTTGAGAATCTTAACTGTGTTAAATGTTACTCTGTTTTCTTCTGGGGTAAAGTGTTGCTTTCAAAAAATCTGAAGTTAGTTTAATTGAATATTTTTTGCTATTTTTGTTTAGATACTCAAAGGTATTTTTTTCTTTTAAAAATTATAAGTTTATATGAGTGTGTCTCATTTTGCCACTTTTAATGGACGTTCAAACTGTGTACTATGTTAGGGTCTTTTTATGTATAATTTCAAACCGTTACTCCTTGTTTCAAGAAAACTTCCTAGAGTTGAATGCCCTGTTCCATTCATTTGGATTTTGCCCTCAGAGATCTCTGTTGCTAGAACGTCAGATCTTCTTTTCCTATCTTTTACCATTTTCTCTTGAGCTCTGTATTTCTTTTTTAATGCAATTTTGACTTTAAAAAATTGTGCTCTTCAACATTTTGCTTTCCTTAATAGCTTACCTGCTGTATTAATTTTTAGCATTGATTTGTAAAAATTAGTTTTTGACCCTTTTATTTCTAATTCTATCCTAAATTCTATTACCTCACTTAATTGTTCCCCAATTTGATCAAAATTGATCTTTCATCTGCTATAAAGATTTGTCACTCATATTACTTTAATAAAACACTGATTAGTCAATAGCCAGGCAGGAAGTATAGATGGGGCAAACAGACTAAAAGAATTCTGGGACGAGGAAAGGCAGAGATGCAGTCACCAGCCAGATGCAGAGGAAGCAAGAAGAGACTGACTCACTGAGAAAAGGTACCAAGCCATGTGGCTAAACAGAGATAAGTATTATGGGTTAAGTCGTAAGAGCTAGTAAATAATAAGCCTGAGCTAACAGGCCAAAGAGTTTATAATTAATATAAGCCTCTGTGCATTTCTTTGGGTCCGAATAGCTGAGGGACCAGGCAGGACAGAAACTTCCATTCATCTTTCATCTACCTTATATTTTACCTGCTTTTAAATAGATTAAGTCCTGGATATATGCTCAAAAGAATGCACCACCATACAATTAGGATCCTTGCTTAACCACTTTAGGTTGTCTCACAGTCTTCAGGTTGTGGAATCATCGCAGGTACACACTGACAGAGAACAGAAAAAGAAAAGAGGGGATAGTCTCAGTAGTGGGACAACTATTATGGAGGGATGGCCTCTTTGTCCCTGAGACCGTTCACAAACAAGCTGGGAGCTCCCAAGCTATCCCATGACTTCCACTCATGCACTGCGGTGCGTACACACACACACACACAGAGAGAGAGAGAGAGAGAGACTTTTTAAAAACATAATGGGGCCCTGGAGAGATGGCTCTGTGGTTAAGAATACTTTGCTGTTCCTGCAGAGAACCCGATTCAGTTCCCAGCACCTACACCAGGCAGTTCACAACCACCTGTAACTCCAGTTCTGGGGATCTGATGCCCTCATCTGGTCTCCTTGTTCACCTGCACACATGAGGTGCACATACATACACTCACGCACACACACACATAAAATAAAAATATATTCCTTAAAAAATAACGTGAGGAAATAAAGATAAATACTGCGTATTTTCTCTTTGATCATGGACTCACACATGAAGGCAAATTTTGAGATGGGAGGACATGCGGGTAGCAAGAGACAATAATGGGAGAAAATTTAATTAAAGTACATACTTGTAAAGTAAAAAAAAGTTATACTTTTGATCTGTTCTGTGGGCATATCTTTGGTGTGATTTCATTGTCTCAACAGAAGCTATTCTGTTAAGTTGTTTCCCTTAAAATAACTGTACAACTTGATCTCGATACTTCTTATTCCTTTGTATAAATTTAATCTCTCTGGAATTTCAGAAGGAAGCATCGTCCACGTTAGCTTTTCTAACTTCACGGAGACTTCTTCTGATATCCATGTGGGGAGCTTTTAGAATAAGGCAGCTTGCTTTCTGAGGTCGCCTGACCTTCTTGCTTTCTGCTGCTCCCACGTGGCCTTCTCTCCCTTCCCTACGGCACACAACCGCACAGCTATTCTTTTGTTAACTGAATATTGTCATTATGGAAGCCCGTTCCTTTGAAAACTTCTTGGCTACCTTGAGGAAGTCGACTCCAGAACCAATGACCTTGGTCACCAAGGTCGGCTGCTGACGCCACAGCTTCAACTTCTGGCGGTCTCGTTCCAGTAATGTCTGCTCCAGTGGGCACCCGCACCCAAAGTGTTGGTAACCTGCCTGTATCTGCTTCAGACAGCTTTCCTGACACTACACTTAATTTTCTACAAGGACCAAAAGTGCTCCCTAGTGGCTCGGTGAAGGGCTTGCAATTGACTGATAGGGTGCCGTTCCTAATCCAGGTTTATAATTGGTTCTTATTGGAGGCTTGTGATTGGTCTTTGGGAAACAGCTGCACTGTGATTGGTGAAAGTTACAACTCCACATGCATTTGCATGCCACACCCCTTCTGGTTCTACAATGCTGTTGTTCCCAATATTTCTCAAGTCAATCAGGAGACCCTTCCCTGTGTGGTGCCTACTGGTATATCAGGTTCGATTTAAAAAAGCTTCTCCCGAGAAATCTGTTTGTGATCTTTATCATGGGTGGAGTAGGCTGAGCCGAAAGCCGCGGAGGACGGCTGCAGTGGAAAGCAGAAGCAGCTGGGGTAGGAAGGATGGCGGCTAAAGGCAAGAGAGGATGAAGAGCTGGAACCGGAAGAAATAGAGACCTGTGCCGAGCCAGACTCGAGAGCCTGGGTCATTGGAAGGGCTCCAGGGTGCTGTCAAGTCTTAAGGGACAAGGAGTTCTGAGTCCTAAGCCCCGAGAACAGCCACACTAGCTGCCGTTAGGGACCGATGGCCCTGACATCCGAGGTTTGGGAACTGTAATATTATATGGCACTGACTGTTGCTATTACTGGTTGGTGCTAAGGGCCAAGGCTTACAGAAGCTGCCAAGCGCCAGGCAGCTGGTAATCACTGCCAGAGAAATAAGCTTCTAACCTAAGCTCCCAGAGCTATAAATCTCCAGCTTCTAAAGCCTTAACCATAAGCCTCTAGTTCTCAGAGCTTGGAGCTCTAAGCCTCTGAGTCTGTGAACCCAGTCCATAAGCCTTTGGCACTTGAGTCCAGCACTGCCAATCGGGAAGACCCACTTCTTACCCATCGAAATTCTACACAAGGAGGGACAAAAGGACCCTAGGCAGCTGGCTGGTAATAACAGGACTTGACTGTTTCAGTTTCTTGAATTTCTTTTCGGTTTTTTTCCCCCCCTACAAGCCCTTTCTGCTCATCTGCTTTAAAAGATAGCAAGGCTCACAGCTCCCGTACCCAGACTGGCCCCGAGTTTCCTGGTGAGTACCCGTGAACCCCTGCATTCTTAGGGCATTCAGCTGACTCCCTCAGCATTTTCCCCCAGCCACTGACACTCACAACGCAGGTCTTCGGGGATTGGGATACCTGCTCCTCTGCTCTGTGGTTGATGTGCTCTTGGGTTTTGGATTAGCATCTAGATGCCCAATCATTGGATTCTGGGGTTGCGAGGCTTCTTTTTAAAACCATACTGCAGGAACTACCTTCCCATTCTACTTTATATTTTCACAGTGATTGCATTCATCTGGGAGAGGAGAAGAGCAATAATAAACAATAAACCTCTACTTGGGGAGGGTGGGCAAATCTGCCTGCATTCGACGGCACGGGGTCTGATGGCTTTGCTGATTAAACTGCCACCATCCGCTGGCTGTACCCGTGAAACTGCACTGTTACTTAATTATTTAAACACTTCTGTTCTGGCTAGTAACCCGTCCCTGCTCAAAGCCCCCCCCCCACCTCCCAAACATCCTTCCCTCTCCCCAGCACACCAAGTGAGAAAGGAATTAAAGAGTTAACACCCACCATACAGGCATTCTTCAGAACCCACCCTGCCCTACTCGATGGCCAACCTGCTCAATGGTTAGTGCCTCTGCTACCGTTTGAGATCAATATTTTGAATATTATCTCGGGATAGAACCGCGCACCCACGGTTTGACAATATGTGGGATACAGGGGCATGGTGGCAAGGGTCTGTGCCTTATGAATGAATGGGCAAGGGTGTATGTCTTGTATATGGATGGACCCATTCCAGATCCTCATCCCTCCTTTGTGTAAGGCATCATTTAGCACCAGAAGCACACAACCTATAAGGCAAAGCCCTTCGCTCGACATCACCTGCCCTGTCCCAGGGACCATTTTCCCTTTGAGGGTTCTGCATTTTTTTTTTTTTTTTTGCATTAGAAACTCGAGTAATCCCTGAGCAGAAATAGGTGAGGTTGAGTATAGAACCAGAAGCCGCTCTTGAGCCGCCACTGTAACAAACTCCAGTATCCGTCTCCCCCTTTGGAGCAGCGGCTGCCATGAGAGGCCTGGCAGCTCAGTAAAGCACACAGTAAACACACCAGATAGGGAACGCTCTGACCTCGTGCGCAGTGAATCAGGAGGTCTCCTTAGACACAAAAGCCGGTACCCTCATCTAGGGAGTGAATCGACCATTTAACAATTGATGCTCTCACTGGATTGGCAACTCTTTGTTTGACCGTGGAGGAAGGATAGATCTAGGATTGAAGCAGCCTGGGAACAGAATGTTTGGCTAAATAATCAGTTTTTCTTCTGAAGATTCCCCACCCCCCTCAGGAGAGCAGTGCATTTAAAGAGATAGTCGGAGTTTCGTTTGCTGGTTACTGACAGCAAAAACTTCCTGACGAGAAAAATATCAACAAGGACAAGTTACTATTAGAACGAGAGAGAGAGAGAGAGAGAGAGAGAGAGAGAGAGAGAGAGAGAGAGAAATTATCTTAACATCCCCATCCCCTCAAAGTCAATAAATATTGGTTGTATATATTGAGCAAATACGTATTAAGAACATACTGCTGGCTGCAGTCCTTACTATTATCAAATGCTTCCCTTTTTTACCAGGGAAATTCATAGGCAGAATAGGCAGAAAGGCTTGGTGGACCTGGGACTGTAGCTCTGGCTGGGATCATCAGCACTCCCAGACATAAACAAAAAGCTGGGGGCGTGGGTGAGTGGCTGAGGACCTCCTGGCACGCAGGAGACCCTCAATCCAGTCCTCAGCAAGGGCAACAAGCAGAAACCATCGGCCCACAGCTCAACATTGCTTCTGTAGTGAGGACAGACAGGCAGTGATTTCCTCTGTTTAACACCTAGACAGGAAGCGGCCGTATATTTGGAGTGGGACATTATTGTTTATCCCCTCAGGTGGGACTGAGTGAAGGAACACAGGCATAGCAGCTTGATTAGTCTGTAGGAGTTTATGGGAGCTCGGGGAACCCCTTCCCTCAGAACCTGTTTCTTTGAGGACGGAGAACCGGGCCTCATAAATTGTCACCTGACACAGTGCGAATATTAGATCGACAACCGCTGCCATTAGCTTTTAGCAAAAAAGTGATTTCCAGCGCAGCAAGGGGATACATCAAAACTCATGGTGGAAAGGCAGGGGGAAATAAAAGGAGACTTTTCAAGTTATACAGCACTCAGTTACGGTGTGGGTGTGAGTGCCCATGAAAAGGCTGACTCTGAAAGGTTTGGTCCCTAGCTGGCTCCTCTAGTCAGAGAGGTGATTGGACATTGTAGGTTCTACCTTCATCAATGGGTTAATCCACAGAGAGATTCATAATTTGATTCTCTAATTGTAAGGTAATGGAAACTTTCCAGGGTAGGGCCGAGTAAATGGAATACTGCAACCCTGTCCATAGGGAATGTATAGTCTCTCTCCTCTCCCCTCCCCACTTCTCCCTTCTCCTCTTTGATGGCTGAGAGGCCATTCTAGGAGCCATCCCAAGTCTCAGACCATGATAGAGACCAACTGTCCTTGCCCATTCTGGAATTTTCTCTCTCTCTCTCTCTCTCTCTCTCTCTCTCTCTCTCTCTCTCTCTCTTTCTAAAACCCTGGCCAATTATCTTGGCTCCTACTTAAGAACATACTAGTCCAGGATTCCAAGCCTCATCCCAAACAAACACCCCCATCTCTGGATATTGGGAAGTGTTTTGGTTTTCAGGGTTTTTTTTGGGGGTGGGGGCAAGGAGCCAGAGCGTGTGTCTCTGTTTCCCCTGCTTGCTGATCCATCTGTTGGAGTCAGAGGTAACAGACTAACTCTCATCCCTTCAAATGGTGGCCAACAATAAACGATACACAGCCAACCATGTGGGTTCTTGAAACAAGCTACAGGGATGGAGTTCCAGCTTTGCCGCTCACTGGTCGGGTGATTGTGGGCAACTGAGTCTTCCTAAACTTCAGGTTCATGCTTTGCAGACCAGGCACCCTAATACTGCCTGTTCTTAAGGACTGAGAATGTGGAAGGGAGCCTGTTCCACGACTCGGCAGTCAGAATCACGATACCGATAAACTTGCTGTCCACCTGGGAGTCTGCATCCTCGGACTAAACGTCTTTATTTCTTCCCTTGTTCCAGGACCCCTTATGCCCCTCCTCCACCCAGCCCAGTGACCAGGATTCCCTGCCTACCTAGATCCCAAAAACTGAGCTTAAGCTCTGGTGAGCTCTGGTCCATAAGGGCCAGAACGAGGCATCCTCTCCTTTCTCAGGTTCTCCATCCATTCGCGGATTTGTTCACAAATGATGCGCAGCCTTTGTGTTTGTGTTAAGGTAGCCTGAGAGAGGACTGGCCTTTTGAAGGCACACACACATGCACAACTCCTGACTCCTGCAGTTCATACTGCAGTTGCAATGAGCTGAAACGAGGAGCAAATACTGCCCGGAAAGGCCTTGAGGCTTCCTGGTGCAGATGGTCTCTGCTGCAAAGGCTCGGCTCCATTGATGAAGCATGAAGGTAGCCTCAGTAAAACACATCCACATTTAACTCAGAGGAAGGACTGCAATGGGATGGCATCTAGTTGATACACACTTCCTCTTTCCCGCCCCTTCCTTCTCTCCTTCCTCCTTCATGCCTCTGTCCACCCACCTCTTCCTGTTACTCTCTCTTTTTATCCCTCTTTTGCTTTTTATTACAATATTTAATATTACACTATTATATTTTGACATCCTTTCAGCTGATCATCATTTCCTCTTCTGTTTCTGATGGATTATTCCACACCAAGTAACTGTAAACCTGAAATTCCTGGCCCTTGGTGGCCCTTGAGTTTAGAGCTCAGCATTTGGGAGTCATTTGCCAGGGGAAGGACAGTGCTGCCCACTACAGTTCTGAAGTGTGCACCCTGGGCGGGCACTGTGTACATGCACTTTTCACATACAATTTCATATCCCACAACCTCAAGAGGCTGAGAAAAAAATAACTAGAGATGTGCGGAGCCCAGGCACCTCTCCAGGAAGCCACCGTAGCACAGGACAGTGTGTGTCCTTCCGAAGAGTCACACCTGTCCCTTTTCTTAAAACTTAAAGAAAAAACAGGCAGAGGTTTGAACTCCGCAGTGAACTATAACTGGATCTGAAACTTTAAAAACCCAGAAAAGAGACAAAACAGTTACATCCAGATCAGTCCTGTAAATACTGCTATAAAATGGGGAAACTGGAAATACAATTCGTTGATCTTGGGTGTCCGTATACAATAACTATAATTTATTTTATTTTAAAAAAATCAAGTCAGGCATGTTGGTGGCATAGACCTATAATCCCAGAACTAACTGGGAAGGCAGAGGCAGAGATATTGGAAATTCAAGGCAAGGAAATTATGGGCTGCATATCAATACTCCATTTCAAAACAAAGAGAAATGGAACACAAACTTATTTTCCATTTTTTCAGATCAGGAGGCACATTGGAGGAGGTTGACAGGGGGTGATGAGGTTTGGGGGGGTGGACCAGCCCTGGGCAAAGGAGCACCAGGGCTGGTCATTGGCAGCTGTGACCTCATTAGCAGTACCAGAAAGGGAAGGGTAGCAAGGAGCTCACCTCCTCCTGAAGTTCTAGACTAACAGAGAACCCTTCCCCTCACTGAGAGTTCCTCACAGATTACCTGAAGGGACCCTGTTATGGAATATGATTTTAAGATGTGTTACATTTGTTTATTCTGTGGAGCATTTGTTTAATGATGCAAAGCTGCGTTGCATTCTTTTATGCTGCATTTGTTTAACTCTGTGAAGCTGGGTTACTTTACCTGCCTAAAACACCTGATTGGTCTAATAAAGAGCTGAATGACCAATAGCAAGGCAGAAGAAAGGATAAGTGGGGCTGGCAGGCAGAGAGAATAAATAGGAGAAATCTGGGAAGAGATCAAAGAGTAAGAGAAGAAGGAGGACACTAGGTCAGTCACCCAGCTACACAGCAAGCCATGGAGTAAGAAGTAAAGAAAGGAATATAGAATAGAGAAAGATAAAAGCACAGAGGCAAAAGATAAACACAATCATTTAAGATAAAAAAAAAAGCTGGCAAGAAACAAGCCAAGCTAAGGCTGCATGTTAATAAGAAAGAATAAGTCTCCATGTGATTTACTTGGGAGCTGGGTGGCGGGCCCCCCAAAGAGTCAAAGAGTAAAGAGTAAAAACAAAGGACAACAGGACACAGTATCAACCCTGTAGCTGCTGGCTCATCTTATTACATCTTGGGAAGGAGCACTCTTCCTCAGATGGTGCGTGATTTCGGTCCTACACTTAAAAAACAAGACAGTTTCTGTTCCCCAAGAACCTGGGATCCAGAAACAAGTTGTGGATTTTTGAAGCCCACTTAGAGCAAGTGTTAGAGCAAGTGTCGCATATTTCTGGCGATCATGTTCAACCAGGAAATATTTTCTACTGGCATTTCTGTGGAACACAAGTGAACTGTATCCGCTATCAAATTGTGTTCCCGTTCCCCGGATTCATCTGTTGATACATAACCTCTCCCCCACATAACTGTACGAAGACATTTGAGGAGGATTAAAATTAACTGAGTCCTTAAGGATGAAGATGCTAAATAGTCAAGCGGGGGAGGGGGCTATATTTTATCCCAGGCCCACCTCCCCCTTTTCTTCTCCTCCTCCCTATTTTATTTCCCCACCTCATTGTTTTTCTATTGCCAACAAGATCGTCACGGGATGTACAGACTCCCATGCACCCTGCATAGAGGAGTTCTCTGTAGATGTTCATCCATAGGGTACATCCCCTTCGCTCTCCAAGCTGCTCGCAACTAACACTGACGCCGGCGATATTCAGTTTGGGATTTAGAAATCAAATCTTAGTGGAGTTTATTCTGAGTGTCTCCATCAGCAGGTTTCCAAAGTTTCAGAACCTTGTTGGTAGAACCTTTCAACCATGACAGGCCCACTAAGCCTCAGAGGACACAGCTACAGAGCTGTGACCGTTCTGAAGAGGACGTCTCTGCTGAGGGTTACTACAGAGAATCTTCTCCTTTGACACCTCCGTTCCAACTGGAGACGGAACAAGCATATTCCCACGAAGGAGTGCTGCTGCCTCGTGCATTGAGCATGGTCGGCAGAGTCTCGGTTTAAGTATGCTTTCTCCAAGGTCCCACGTGACCAGAGCCCAAGGCAGCCGCTCCAGCCTGGGAAGGAGCCGTTCCGTACCTTTCTGGCAGCCTTGCGTAGCGCAGAACAACATGCTAGTTTATTTAACGTGACATTTAAAGGGCAAAGAAAAAGATGGGTGATGAAATGGTCAGTACAAATACTGGGCATGAATAAGCCTGGTTGTCTTCACGGTTGGAGATTTGCCTTTTGCTCCCGGTTGCGGTGGTAAGGTCATTGGCACTTTGGATGTTACTTCCCTACCCGTTCCCTAGGACCTTTCTTTAGCCTTGTGCTCTGTCCTTGATTTCTTCTCAAGAGGGTGCTGCCAGCTTTTGAGGGGTGGGGAACAAGGCTATGAAGGAGACACACAAGAAACTCGGTTGCAATAAGAGAAATACAGATGAAGGCCACACATAGGCTCCATGCTAGGAAGCCAGGACTAATTCTAGATAACATATTCTGGGGGCCACTTGGGGGTAAATAGGTCTTCTTATGTGTTGTAAGTAGGAACACACAATGATGTGACTTCCTTGGAGGGTAATATGAGGAAAATTTATTACATTGGTTATAGCACCGGATGGATAGGTGCTGTCATTGATCTAAAGAAGGGGGGGGGGGCTAAAGCGCTGAGTCACACCTATAATTCCAGCACAATAGAAGCTGAAGCAGGGGGATTGCTGCAAGTTCCAGGCCAGCCTGGTCCATTCAGAGAGTTACAGACTATGGTAGTCTGAAAGAAACTGGTCCCCAAAGAGAGAAGCCCTATTAGGACGGGAGGTGTGGCCTTGTTGGAGGAAGTGTGTCACTGTGGGGGTGGGCTTTGAGGATTACACTCAGAGTGACAGTCGGGTGGCTTCCTGTTGCTTCTGAGTCAAGAAGTAGCACTCTCAGATCCAGATCCAGGTCTGCCTGTGCGCTACCATGCTCCCCACCATGATGATAATGGACTGAACCTCTGAAACTGTAAGCTAGCCACCCCAATTAAATGTTTTCATTATAAGACATGACATGGTTGTGGTGTCTCCTTACAGCAACAGAAACCCTAACTAAGACACAGGCCAATCAAGGCTACAGAAAGTAATTCTGTTTCAAGTGGTAATAATAGTAACAATACTAATATTAGGGACCAGAGACTGCTCAGTTGGTTAAATGCTTCCAGGGCAAGCACAAGGACCTGAGTTTAGTCCCCAAAACCATGGAAGAGAGAAAGCCAGAGTGGCAACAAGAGCTTGTAACCCCAAGAGCTGGAGAGGCAGAGACAGGCAAAGCCCTGGGGCTAGCCAACCTAGCCTCCTTGCTGAGTTCCAAGCCAGTGGAAGACCCTATCACATATATTAAACAGGAAGGGCAAGGGAGGGTAACATCTAAAGCTGGCCTCCACGCTCATACTTGAATCTAAGCATACACACACAAACATGCGTGTGAACGCACACGCAGAGACACACATGCAAACTAACCACAATAAATAATATACAGGGGAGGATATGCATGGATTCTATGTAAATCTACCACGTACATAGGGAGCATTCATAGGACATCTGGAACCAGTTCCACACTTACTGACGGATGATGGGACAACATCCACTTTATCCCGATGGCAATGAACAGTCCACATATTTAAGACTCCTATTCCCAAGGCTTGTGGCGAGCGGGATTCAGACCCTCACATCCTCATTCCATGGGCTTTGTCTAGCTAATTATGGCCATCCCTTCCACTCCTCGACAGAAGGCTATTCTGCCAGCACCATTCCAAATATTTACTCTCCCCAGGAGCGGGGAGGCTGTACTCCCATTGCTTCCTCAATGAACCTTAGAGTGCCTGGCTTGCCGTCCCTCGGTAATTAGAAGCTTACCTACATTAAAATCTGCTCAGCGAATCATCTGTTCATTCATGAAACAGCTCGGGCTTCCTTGGCAGCTCCCGTGTGTCCTCAGGGTACAACAAATGCTAAGCAGTCGGCAGCCCGTGTTACCGTCCCTTTGGTCAGCCTGGCTGGGACACCTACACAAATACTTTAAGGGTACGGACCTGCCCCTCTGGCTTCCTCAGAGAGGAGTGGTAGTCTGGCACTCCCTGCTGCCGCTTGCTAGTCCCAAAGGCACAGTTTCCCAAGGAGCCCTTTTATGCATGCCTGACCCACAGGTTTTGAAACGTTTTCCAATTACGGTCCCTTCAGCTTCCATTCTGCCGTTGGACAGAGTGTCGACCCACGGGGACATGCAGCCGTGTGTGAAGCTACATGAATCCCTGCCCCGGCTGTATTTGTCTCAGCAAGTTCATAGGCAGTAGGACAGTAGTTTTTTTTTTTTTTCTTTTCCTTTTACACAGGATTTCATGTAGCCCAGGCTGTCTTGAATTCATCTTGAACGTCATGTCCTCCTGCCTCTACCTCCCAAGTGGGAGAATTACAGGCACTATGCTTGGTTTATGGGGATTGAGAACAGGGCTTCATGCGGCTGAGCTACCGACTCACCCTCCCCACCCCTGTACAGACACGCGCACAAGTGTGTTGGTTTCCTAATTGCTTTAAGGTCCTTGCTCACTCCGTATCCATTCTCATTACTCGGTAACTGGAGACAGCCACCTCTGAGGGTTTTTTTTTTTTTTTTTTAATAGCGTTCCACTCCCGTTTTATTTTCCTAAAAATGTCACTTGACCAGTCAAGGACATTTCCCCCTAGAGTCCTTGAAGACTGTTTGGAGCTGAAATAGCTATCACGGTCAGCTGAACACTAAATGAAAAATAGTGTTATACGTCAAATTAATATTTCAGGAAAGAAAATGTACAAACCCCCACGGGCATATCCACAGCAGGGTGGAATGGGAGGGGGGTATTTCAACATTAGCAACAAAATCACAGAATGGACAACTAGGAGACCAGAGCCGCATAAGGCCCTCAGATGGGCCCTGGAGTCAGAGGGGAGAGAAGGAACCACACAGAGGTGATAGGTGTCTCTCTTTGTCGGTGGGGCAGACAGGAGGGACACCAGGGAGCAAGAGTGGCGACATCTGTAAACTGGATTCGTTTTGTGAGGGGGCTGCGGGATGCGAAGAAACCACAGCTGAAGCCTTTACGAAAACCTAAGTTGTAGAAGAAAGATGATAGTCCAGTCGGTCGGTGGTGGAGCGCAGGCCTTTAATCCCAGCGCCAGGGAAGCAGAAGTAGGTGGATCTCTGAGTTCAAGGCCAGCCTGGTCTACAGAGTGAGCCCTAAAACAGCCAAGATACTCAGAAAAATCCTGTCTCAGAAACAAAAACAAAAACAGAAGGCAAAAAGAAGGAGGAAGAAGGATGATTGATCCAAGATCCTGCAGCTTGGCCGAAGCAGACAATAAGGTGAATGTAAGATATTGTCCAACGTAGTACATGAGCAATAGAGGACACAAAAGAGTGCCAGGGTACCTTAAATGTTGTTTTGCCAGAGATTGTTCTGGAATGTGGCAGTGGCTTGAATAAGAATAGCTCCCATTGGCTCATACAGTCACCAGGGAGTGGAATTATTTGAAAAGATTATAATGAATAGGAGGCATGGCCTTGTTGAAGGAAGTGTGTCACTGGGGGTGGGCTTTGAGGTTTCAAAAGCTCTTGCCAGGTCCAATAGCTCTCAGTTCCTGCTCCCTACACACAGGGATATAGAACTCTCGACTGCTCCTCCAGCACCATGTCTGCCCGCATGCCACCATGCTCCCTGCTATGATGATAATGGACCAGACCTCAGAAACTGTAAGCCAGCCTCAATTAAATGTCCCCTTTTATATAAGAGTTGTTTTGGTCATGGTGTCTCTTCGCAGCAATAAGGTTGTAACTAAGACAAATGCTTTTGCTTAAAAAGAAAAAGATGCAGGTACCTTATTAGTTCTACTCCTGGAGGTCCCCAATCTGTGGTTCTAAAGCCTTCCAGGTGTTCTTTACTGACACAAAATAAGAGGGAAGACATGGTGGAGGACGTCTGTTTAATTTTTTTTCATTCTGGTTTTTGGGGTTCCATGCTGTTCTGTGAACATACATGCACTACAGCCGCTGTCAGAAAAGGTTATTTATAAAAAATTACAACTGGGCTTGTTAGGGGAAAGAGTCCTAGGTGACAATAATGACCACCATTGACAGAGAGCTGTTTAGTCCTAACAATGGCTCTGTGACGCAGGCACCAGCACTTCAGCCTCAGGCGGAGAAGGCCAGCTGGCCTGGCCAGAAACTAGGGTGACCGTCACTCAAAAGCTCACGCTTCATCATGCCCGGTCTCCTTTGCTCTGATGACAGAGATGAGGATAGCGCTTCCTCTGGCCGTCTGTGGGTCGCCTCCCACCAGGGCCTGTAGGACATATTCTCCTCGGCTTTCCCATCATCCTAGCGTTCCTTCCAGAGACTTCTCAGCTACCTGTGCATTGGGAAGGGGTCTGTCGCTGTGCAAGACAGAGAAGGAAGAAGAAATTGGGCAGGCCAGGACACCTGCTGGCTACTAAAGCCCGCGGTAAGCAATCCTTTGAAAACATTCTTAATTGGTTTTTCTGCTGAAGAGTACAGCGTTCCGAGGGGCCTATGCCATTGTACTTCACAGGAATGAAGCCTGCAGGAGACAGCAGACGGCTCCTATGACCACTTCCCCCCTTACATGGGCGACATTATCTAGTGACCATAAGGCTTCCGGAAAGAAAAAGAAAAAGACCCACAAGAAAATACGGTCTTTCAAAATCAAAACATGGTCTGTGGGTTTTAGCAGGGAAACCCACTCTTTTCATGGTGAGTTTGTCAGTCAAACACAGCACGGTCAGTAAGATCCAAACTGCAGGTAACAATGGTGGGAAGGGAGGTAGGAAGCCCAGTGTGATGCACAGAACGAACAGGTGCATACTAAATATCATTTGCTATTTATCTGAAATTCGGATTTAACTAGGTGTCCTGTGTTCTTATTGGCTAAATCTGACAGTCCTGCTTCACGGGGAATGCGGCTTTATTTTCTCTTGGGAGACTGCCTTCCTGCTTTGTGCTAGCGGTTTGATGGACGCGAAAGGTGCAGAAGCCAGAAGGTCCACCCCAGCCCATCTCTTTGTGTCAAACCCCTGAAGGGCCATGCTATTTATTCCAGCACACAGGAGCACACATATCCTGCATGTGTGCATCCACACCCCACCTTCAATCACACACACACACACACACACACACACACACACACACACACACACTTACACAGACATGCAGAGGATAGAGGGACTTTTAGCCTCTCCCCCAAACAACCCTTTACTCTGTTCTGATTTCCATAGCTTTCCAAAACCATAATTTTCCCTTCTGGTCAGTTCCTGACGACACGTGAAGAAACCTATAAAAGCAGCATGGCTCATATACTGAGCCGCATGACGGGGCTCCCATCAGAGGCGGCTGCCAATAAGCCTTTATTGCTCGTCTTCCGGTCCATTTGAATTTTTCTTTGCTTGCAGCTGCACAGAGCTGCCCATCTGAATAGAAAGAGGACAGAAGTTGTCCGGGGGTCAGATAAATGAACGCAGCCCAGTGAGGAGGGACCGGGAAACGCTGAGCCTCCCAAGCAAGCGCCTTCTAATTAAATGACTCGAAAAGTAGAGGGAGGAAAAGGAGACATTTTCAGCATTCTGAAGCAATGGGCTGGCACGGGGGCTGAAGGATTAATTCCTACCGCCGGGCTACTTGAACTAGCAGTCAGTCACACTGCCTAGCCTTATCTATAGAGCAGAAGAAGCAACACCTGCTTCAGAGGGATGCTGGGGTAAGTAGGTGAGTGTATAAAAGGTGCATCTGGCACGCAGTGTAAACTATTATTACATGTCATCTTCCCGGCTCCGTGGTAGCCTCCCCATGCATATCCCAGTCAGTCGTCAAAACCAGCCTGTGGCATGGATAGGCATGAGGAAACTGAGGTGAAGACACCTTAGGAGACCACATGGCTGTGATGCAGCAAAGCCAAGGTGCAAATTGCATTCTCAGGATAAAAACCACCATCCACTCAGTTACTCAGGGTGAAGAGGATTAAAGAAGGCGAGTCACAAACAGATGTCCCTAGTGGCAGCTCTGGAGAGGAGAGACGGCGGCGTTCCTGCTGCAGCCTCTGATTTCATGGTGGGACTGGGGAAGAGGGGCAGCATCAAGACGGGTTGAGAGTGGTTTGCTGGTGGTAAGGATGGGGCCCTTGTTGAGTTTCGAACCTCACAATGAAATCCACCAGCCAGATGAGGACCTTAGTCTCTTGTGTTCCAAGAAAATCCCCCAGGAGATGTAAAGCCCCAATCATGGTCTCTTTCTGACTCTTCATTCTCAGGACGTTGTTCTTTGTTTTCTCTATATATTTGTTTACTTACGCACCACAGCCCGTTCTGTCTCTCTTTTTTTTAATATTTATTTATTTATTCTGTATACAATATTCTGTCTGTGTGTATGCCCACATGCCAGAAGAGGGCACCAGACCTCATTACAGATGGTTGTGAGCCACCATGTGGTTGCTGGGAATCTGAACTCAGGACCTTTGGAAGAGCAGGCAATGCTCTTAACCTCTGAACCATCTCTCCAGCCCCTGTTTTGTCTCTTTGACACCACTTAGAGATGAATGATTCTCAAACTTAGATCTTAGACGACACCTTTCCCTCAAAACCCCCCACCAGCATCCCCAGACTTAACAGATCCCATATGGGACTTTGGCCAAAGAACCTGTTCCGTCTTCAGGACCCCTGACTCCACATACGGCAGCCCCTTCTTCTGAGTGGGCCAATCCAAAGTCATGGGACCACCCTTCCCTCCTCTCCCCCGCCTCTCCTGATAAACAGCCTGTCTGTTCATCATATCGGTTTTGCCTTCCAAATACATTCCGACTGCAGCTACCTCCTGCGGCCTCCCTCTGTCATCTGAACCCCTGCAGCAGATTCCTGGCGTCCCCACGTCCAGCTAGGCCCTCTGTCACAGCCTACCCTTCACACAGCAGTCAGGGGACATCTATGAAAACAACAAGAATGGCATCCGTCTTCTGTTCTGACTCCACCAGAGCCTTTCATCCCAGAGAGGAATGTGAGTCTCACAACGACCTGGAATACCCAGCCCCCCCCCCCCCAGCTGGGCCTGGGTTCTCACTCCTTATCTCCCAGCCACACTTGGGCCAGCCCCTGGCCTCCACAGCAGGCCTTTCGTATACACGTGCCCACATTGAGACTCTTGACTTGCTCTTCTCTGTACTGCGGTCATGTGATGTCCCTCGTGACTCGGAACCCGGGGTCCTTAGCCACCCACCATGCTACCCTCAGCGGAGCATCCCCTCTTCCAAACCTGCCTCGTTTTATTTCACAGCACTTCTTGCTGATCAGAACTTGATGTGAATCTATTCATTCGCTTGCTCGCTGTCTCCTTCTAGGGAGGGCTATCCGGACAGAGATTCTGGCTGTCTTATTGACCGCTATATCCTCCATGTCTAGAAACCATATACACAGTGATGCTCAGCAAAGACATGGAGGTATAGAGGGGAAGTAGAAATAAATGTCCAGTGAACGTGTGAAAAGAACATTCTAGAAATTCATATGCTAGCTGAACAGAACTCTGTGCTGTTGACTGCTTCTGCTTCCATAGCATAAAACCAGCATGTCCTATACTCCTCACCACCCTAAGCATGACATCTACGATGGCCCCAAGCAGATTGTTGCTGGCTGGCTAGGGTTTGAGCTTTGTATGTCTGCTCGGCTTCATTTGGAAAAGTCACGTGTAAGTCTGTCTCCCTGTGTGTCCTGGCTCCCAGTGAGCTGCTGATAGGAAGTGTGTCTGGGGACATCATGTCTAAGCTTCTAAACCAGCCAGTGAGTGATGAAAATCTTGTTGTTCAAGTGGAGAAGCTCCAAGTCTCTTCACCCTGACGCCCACTCTAAATGAGTTCAAAAGGCCAGCTGCAATCCTCCGGGCACGCATTGTTCTCTCTAGTCGAATGTGCTTGCAGGCACATGCTGAGACAAGAAGACCTTCAAATTGGCTACACAGGGAAGCAAGCTTTCAAAGCCCTGCTGACCATCTTCCACTGCATGTAAACAATCATTGTGAGGGGAGGTGGTTACAGCCAGATCCTTTGGAACATCAATTAGGGACCTTCAGACCACACCAAGGCCAGTCAGCCCTCCTGCATCAGATTCAACCAGCTGAAAATTTAACCAGCTACACACTGAAAATACTGAAGAAAAAAAGAAAATCGTGTTGATGCAAAACACATAATGAGTTTTCAAAAATATTCCCTAAATGAGGACTAGGGAGCTAGCTCAGTTAGTTGGTAATGGGCCTGCCATGTAATTGAAACATGAGTTTCATTCCCGGCACTCACATAAAAAGTTGGGCATGGTAGCACACACTTGTAATCCCGACACTGAGGAGGTAAAGGCTGAGGAGAATCCCTGAACCTCACAGCTGCCAGCCTGGCCTAATCAGCAATCAGCAAGTCTCAGGTCCCAGTGAGAGGTCGTCTCTCAAAACACAGGTTGACGTGTCCTCAGCAATACCCTAGGTTTACCCTTGGCCTCCAACATACACACAGGAACATATATGCACACCTGCTCTCTCTCTCTCTCTCTCTCTCTCTCTCTCTCTCTCTCTCTCTCTCTCTCTCTCTCTCACACACACACACACACACACACACACACATACAGTCCTCTCTCTGTCTCTCACACACATACTTTCACTCACTCTCTCACACACACATACACACTCTCTCTTGCACTCTCTCTCTCACATATGATTATATGTACACACAAAAATTTTGCCCTAATACAACTGTTTGTACAGTGTCTGTCATACACTTGACATTTCACTATAAATCATCTAGAAGTGGATAAACTATCTAAGAGGCTGGCTGTGGCAATTCATGACTGTAATCCCAACTTTCTTGAAGCATAAATTCAAGGCCAGCATGGGCTACATAGTGAAACCATTTCTTGAGGAAAAAAATGAACTGGGGATTTAGCTCAGTGATGGCAAATCTGCCTAGCATACACAAGGCCCAGGTTTGGATCCTAAACATCAATAAATAATAAATAAATATGATGCATAGGACTGCAATGCTTTATGTGAAGGGTCTTGCACGCCAGTGGGTTCTGGTATTTATATTAGTCTCTTTCCTGCTGCTGTGATAGGACATCCTGACAAGAGCAAATTAAGGAGAGGTTTGCTGTGGCTCACAGTTCGGGGAACAGTCCCGTGGTGGGGAAGTCAAGGCAGCAGGAAGCGGCTGGTCGCATGACTTCCAGCATTAGGGAGAAGAGAGTGTTCATGCTTAGCTCACTGTCTCCCTTTCATGCACTCAAAGGCCCTAGCCCAGGGAATGGCGACACCCATAGTGGGCAGGCCTTTCCCACTTTATTTAATCAAGTCAAGATAGTACCCTACAGGCATAACGAGAGAGAGGCCTGTCTTTCAGGTGATTCAGTATCTAATCAAGGTGGTTAATTGACACCAACTATTACACCAGCCACAATGAGGTTCTGGAGCCACCCCCCACTCCCCATAAATACTGAGGGACAGCTGTGATCAGCCTCGTTGCATAGAATTCCCTTCTCCATTAATAAGCCTATTAGAACAAAGCCTTGCTGATTCAGTTGGGAGGCACTGTCTGATCCTCTGGTGTCTGCAGCATCTCCTAAAATCAAAGTGAAGCTTCTAGACCCCTAGAATGAATGTTGGACATTCATCCCAAATGGCAGAAACCAGGACAGATGATATAGCTGCATACAAAGGAAGCAGGTACATACAAATGACACAGATACATGCAGAGGAAACAGATACATACAAATGATACAGGTACATATAAAGGGAGCAGGACAGACAGAAGATGCAAGTACAGACAAGTGATACAGGTAATACAAAGGGTACAGGTACATACAAGTGATACATACTAAGAAAGCAGATATGTACAAGTGACACAGGTACATACAAACGATATGGGTAGAAACAAACAAAGCAGGTACATAAAGTGGTCCAGGTACATACAAAGGAAGCAGGACAGACAGAGAGAAGAGGTACAAAGAATGCAAACCAAATGATGAACTAGGGCTCTTCTCTAGCATACTGTTAGCAAAACTGTCACCAGGCCGGAGTCCCTCCATGGTGTCCAAGTCCCAGAATGTATACAAGACCCACATACAGGATACAGTTCCCAGTGGCAATGCTTAGCTCTCCTTTCTGACACCCAGATCAGAAGTCGTATCTTTAGTGTTCCAGAATATTCGATCAGCATTCAGTTTCTACTTTGCCTCAAGTATGTATTTGCATGTGCACCTCCCCCTTTCTTTCTCATCCACTTTACATTACTTATTCACATGCAGCTAAAATACACGTTAATTTTGTAGGTGTGGTATGGGTGTGTGGTGTATGTGTGTGTGTGTGTGTGTGTGTGTGTGCATGTGTGTATGTGTTCCTGAGCACACATGTGGAGGTCAGAGCAAATACTGAGTGTTTTTATCTATTCTTTCTCCCTTTTTCCCCTGAGGCTGGATCTCTCCCCGAACCCAAAGCTCACCAATTTGGTCAGGCTGGTGTCCCTGGATCTGCTTGTCTCTCTCCCCCGATGCTAACATCACAAGAACTTGAGGCAATGCCAAGCTTTTAGATAGATGGTAGAGATTTGAACTCAGGTCTATAAGCTTGCTCAGTGCGCTTACCCAGTGAACCATCTCCCAGTCCCAACTATAATTAACAAATCAACGATTAGAAGACACGTCCAGGACATAGATTTAAGCTGTAAAAACAAACGGAAAATCCTATGCCTTAGACTTACTGGTATGTGGGCATGTGTATGCCGGGAGGAAGAAAGAGTGACTGAATTTAAAATAAGAGTCACGTAGATGGTTTAGAGAAGTTTTAATATTTAATACTTTCATCCTTTCTAAGACATAAAAATAACTACTATATATCTTTTTAAATCTACCGAGGGAGATTTAATTGAATTTTTAAAGTTTTCAGCTGTATGAGATTATCGCTATTTCTACTCTAGTGAGCATGCCCAGGCTTCCGTTAACATGGAAAGGAGCTATGTAATTGCTCTTGCCCCTTGCCCTCCCTGAAAGGGCCAAGCCACAATCCATGGCACTGCCTCGGCAGTGACTGAGAAATGTAGCTAACTGGCTGTCATTGTAAGGTCACACGCCTCCTGAGTTCTCTCTCTCTCCCATAATGCCCTGCAACCTCTCTTGCAAGTGGTAAATTTTTGATATAGCGCTAATTTCTCATTTGCACACTTTTAAGAACCTGAGCCAGAATGATTTCTAAGGAACTTCTACGCTTTAACGCTGTGCTTTACGGTTTTCACTTTAAAGGTGTCGGAATCGGCTGGAAAAAATGCTCTGTTAACTTCTTATAATGAGATATACAGCATTCGTGGAGCATTTACTACCTACCAGGAGGTGTGGCGAATGTCACTGTTCTCTGGACAGGCAAATCGGGATGTGGCCGATTCACAGGCGGGAGAGATTGTCTGAGTCCTACATGGGCAGTTCTACAGACAGAAGATAGAGCAGGGGTTGTCGGGGCCTAGAATAATAGAACATGGACATATTATGGACTCTATCAGCAGTTGTCAAAGGTTATCAATTTGCTGTAATTCTGGTTTCATAACCCAAACAAAAGCAAACAAACAACTCACTGAACTTTGCACTTGGAAGGATGAGTTGCAGAGCATGTAGCAGACGTCTCAATAAATCTGCAACAGACAAAAGATCCCTTGGTCACTCCTTTGCAGTTTCTAATCTGTCTGATGGGCATAGTGCCTTCAAGGATTGAACGAGCTACGGTGTGGAAGGGGGTTCAAGGGACCAGAGATCTGTTATGACTCACACGGCTTCTGAGAATCAGTCCATCGTGTGTGGGGAAGGCATGGTGGTTGGTAGTCTTGGGGCATGGTGGTACATGGGATCAATGCAGAAGCAGAGGTCGGTTGGGTCAGAAACAGGACCAAGCTAAACTCCACCTTCTCCTGAGAAGCCCAGTCCTTCCGGTTAGGCTTCACCTCCTAAAGCAGTGGTTCTCAACCTTCCTAACACTACAACCCTTTAATACAGTTCCTCATGTTGTGGTGACCCCCCCCCTCAACCATAAAATTATTTTGTTGCTACTTCATAGCTGTCCTTTTTGCTACTGTTATGAATCATAATGTAAATAGATGGTGTGCAGGTTATCCCATAGGGAGGTGCTGCTTTTGAAGGTGACAGAGCCTTTAGGACAGTGTCTCTCAACCTGTGGGTCGCAACCCCTGGGGTGGGGTGCTGCCGAACGACCCTTTCACAGGGAGTCCCAGCACTCAGAAGGCAGAGGCGGCCTCTGGGAGACTGAGGCCGGCCAGCCTGGTCTATATAGTGGGTTATAGGCCAAACCGATGTTTCAGACAGCCAAAACACATCTGGTCCCTCATATTTCAGTAAAAAATATTCAGCCTATATCCATGTGTTTGCTCTGTTTTACACCTGTCTACAACACCGCCATTTGCTACTATCGGGATAAAGTGCAGGTCTATAAAACAGAATCTTGATCTGGCCACTATCAATCTTTCCAGTTGGGCATCCAGGTCCTTCCCCACCCCCCACCTTTATAGTCTTCTTATGCCTCAGAAACAACCAGTTCAACGCATTTTCCTTCCCAGTCCATACACCAAGTGAAGTAGAGCTCAAAGACAACCCATTGGCACGAGAGAGGAGATGAGACTCCATTACAGCTTTTGAAGTCGTCTCTGTTAGGTTCTCCACGAGGCCCAGCTGCAACCCTGCGGTTCTATTTCGCAGTCCAGTCCTTCCCTTGCTTCCGTTGGCTCAAGCTGTTGGGTGTTATTTGTAACCAAAAGGGTTCCAACAAGCACGCTGATGAACCGAGAGGAAAGGCATCAATTTGCATAAACGATTTGCATGAGGAGAAAGCAACCTTCTTCTCTGGAAGAGGAAGGCAAGACTGGGGAGAGGTCCTTGCCTGAGGATTTGCATCTCAGTTCTGTAACAAGAGCAGCTGCAGGCCGTGGACACACTCTTTAATATCGGCGTTCTCTTGAAGATGCATGGCCCATGGGTGCCCAAGTGACAAGTGCCACACAGCAGAACCTTCTCTCTCTCCTGTGAGGGATGAGGGATGTAATCCAGCTTTACCCCACTTTCAGTCCAAAGGAATCCAAAACTACTCTGGCTTCCCAAAGGCTGGTTGGCTGGAGTTCATCAGAGGTACAGTTCTCAGGACAGCGCTCAGGACTGTCCCCAGGGGAATGGGCAGCTGGGACAGTGGAAATGTATATACTCTGATGGCTTGTTGGACAAAGGGCTCAGGGCACTGGGAGAAATCACATTCCCTCGTAACCAGAGTGGACAGACCTGCTTGCAATCTGCCCTCTGAGGATTAGCAAAGATTACCCTGTCTTGGATGAAACAGGCAAGAACCTGAGACTTGACTGTGTAAGACAGACGCAACAGAAAGCAGCTATGACCAGAGGTGTGCCCCCACCCCGAGGCAAGGGCCAGGGAGACCTGAGAAAATCAGGTTTGCAGACTTGTATTTACTTGAAAAAGCAAAATTATAAAATAACCCAGACATTTTTTTTAAATAATTCACATGTGGGAATTTTTTCTTCCAAAATCTTCTCTATGGCTCACAAGATATTATGAATGTTATCCACTTGAAGAAACTGTCTACAGGGAGGTGGTCAGATTGTAAAGTGCTTTCTGACCAGCTAGCCTAGCCTACTTGGCAAAGCTCCAAGTCAACGAGCAACCCTGTCTCAAAAAAAATGTGAAAGGGACCTGGGGAATGACACCGGACGCTGTCCTCTGACCTGTATGCACACATAACACACACACACATATGCATACACACATACACCACAGACATACACCACAGACACATACACACACACATATACACAGACACATACACACACATACCACAGACACATACTCACACATGCTAGACATACAACACAGACACACACACACACATACACACACACCACAAACATACACCAGACACACACATACACACAAAACAGTTTATAATTTAGTATTTAAGATTTTTTTATTTTAATTAAGAGCTAGGATGGGACAACGGAAAGCCAGTGTTCCAAGGCCACAAATCTGAAAGTCACCTAACCACCCTAGGGGTCTCTGGGCAGGTAACCCAAAAGATCTTACTCTCGTTGAGCCAATTTGGAAGGGAAGAAGATGACATTTTCATAAGCTCACTTTCAGACCTTCCTGTTGACATGGATTGTTTGACCCAATTGTGGAATGACACATTTTCCACAGCCTGGTCGGGATTAAACCTGAAGAATCCAATACAAATCAATCAATCACCCATGGAATGGATGTCAGCCATGGCCGAAGACAAGTTTCCCCTTTAAAGAAAGCTTGGAACAAAATTATACCTGACACCTTTCAGGATTCCCAAGTTCCTTTCCATTCTTATTAGGAATGAGATCTTGAGCTTTGAATTGAAGCTGACTAGCTATTAATATCATCTTTCTTTAAAACATCTCAACTATGTTTATTCCTATAACAGACTGGAGTCACAACATACAAGACCACCAGTTCACTAGGAAATGATTTGGGGAATCAAAATGTTTGCCTAACACAAACTTTTGAGTAAGCTAAATCTAGAAACCAAACTTGCTATACAATAAGGAGCATGCCCCAAGGACTAAGAGCTAGATACTGACATTGTCATCAGATCATACATGAAAATTGAAGCTGGGGGAGGGCATTGTTGTGGAATATTTGTACAGTGTGCGGAGATGTATTTGTGATCGGTATAATAAAAAGCTGAATGGCCAATAGCTAGGCAGGTGGTATGGGAGGGATTTCCGGGGAGGGAAAGGTAGAGCAGACGAATCTAGGCTTGCAAGAGCTGTCAGGAAACACAGAAGAAGTTGGATGGGTAATAGAACATAGATGAACAGAAATGGGTTAATATAAGTTATCAGTGTTATGGTTTAGATAAAACGCTGTGGATCCCCAAGTGATTGCAGCATGCAGCGGGCCATTAGACCACGCCACAGGTCCCTCAATCAGCAGCAGGCAGCGGACAGTGGGTCTGAGAGCAGCCATTCCCATGAGGAGAGGCAGATGGATGGGCACGCCACAAGACCATGCAGCAAGTCTCAGAAGGCGGTGGTCCCAGGCAGGGAGCCACGCAGCAGGCAAGAGATGGACAGATAGGCACATCATGCAGAGTGAGGTTGGATATTTAGTTATGGGAAGGGAAGGGGAGGAGGGAGAAGAGCAGAGAGAGAGACAGAGAGAGAGAGAGAGAGACAGAGAGACAGAGAGACAGAGAGAGAGACAGAGATTAACATAGAGGAGAAGGGGATAAGTGTGGAGAAGGGAAAGATAGAAGAAGCTGCCTCTTAAAGGCAACAACTGAAAGAAGAACAAGGGTAAGAAAAATGGCACAAAGGAAGAGTCTTGAGAAAGTAAACTTAAGGGGGTTGGAGAGATGACTCAATGGTTAAGGGCACTGGCTGCTCTTCTGCAAACCCTGAGTTCAATTCCCAGCACCCACATGGTGGTTCATACCTGTCTACAGTGGGATCTGATTCACCCTTCTGGTGTGCACGAAGATAGAGTACTCATATACATAAAATAAATATTTTTTTTAAAGTAAACTTAAATTCATCTTTATGTATGTTAAGGGTACACAATTTAAACGATACACAAAAGAGGAGGTTTTGCTTTTTAAATAACTTATTCTTATTTTATGTGCGCTGGTGTTTTGCCTACCTGTTTGTCTGTGTGAGGGTGCCGGATCCCCTGGGACTGCAATTATAGACAGTTGGGAGCTGCCATGTGGGTGTAGGGAATTGAACCTGGGTCCTCTAGAAGAATAGCCAGTGCTCTTAACCACTGAGCCATCTCTCCAGGCCCTGAAAAGATTTTTATTTCATATAGCCAACATAGTTTATGAAGGCATAAACTTTCTTATTCACATTTTAGAATGGATTTTTTTTTTCTGTGTCTGCTTCAAATCTTTTTTGAGCTCTACACAGCAAATTCTCTACACAGAAATTTCTTTTTTGAGCTCTACACAGAAAACCTAAGCAAGCCATGGATGGCCAAAGACACTATTCTCCTGGCAAACATGGCACAGAGACATTTGGTTTTCTGTAGGAGCCATTTCTGGGCCTGTGACTACAGACTATTGTGGGACTATGAATGTAACTGACCCCCATAATCTCACAGGGAGTGGCACTATCAGGAGGTGCAGCTTTGTTGGAGTAGGTATGGCCTTGTTGATTGGTTGGTCCATCACTGTGGGGGTGGGCTTTGAGGTTTCCTACGCTCAGGATACCTCCCAGTGTCTTACCTGACTTCCTGTGGCCTACAAGATGTAGGACTCTCAGCTACTACTCCAGGACCACGTCTGCCTGTACGCTGCCATGCTCCCTGTTATGATGACAATGGACTGAACCTCTGACCTGTAAGCGAGCCACCCTAATTAAATGTTTCCCTTGTAAGAGTTGCCGTGGTCATGGCGTCTCTTCACGGCAATAGAAACCCTAACCAAGACAGCTATCATCAGGCGAGCACACTAGACTTGTGTTAGTACAGCCTTAGGGTGTTTGAGACACAGATGTGCCGGGACGTTGCTCCTGCATGGCTTTGGGCTAGGAAACATCTCGATCTGGCCATCCTTGGCCTTTCCTTCCAGCAAGTCTAATTAATATCACATACTAAAGTATTACCGAAACTGCCTGCAGTGGACCCTTCTAAAGAGATCCCAAGACACTGAGAACTGGGGGGTAACTGGGTATTTGGATTTGAGCAGCCACAGGCAGACAAAACAGAACAGTGAGCCACAGGTGAGTCAGTCACTAGAGCAACTGCTACAGAAGCCTGGAAGACATTGTTCCGCCTCAGTTCCGAGAGACATTTCCCTTCCACTTTCCCTCACATGGATGGAAGAGAACCTGAGCCACACCTCCTGGGACTCCCTGTGAGATCATGGGATGAAGGGATCTGAATTTGGAGCCGAGGGCCAATGAGTGTTTTGAGGATGTGTTTTATCTGTATCAAGTCCTTCTTGCTCTGGGTGAGGGATGGCATTGCCTTCTCTTTTTCCTAAGCCTAGGAAGGTTTTCACCAGACCACCTGGAGAGCTATGGTTAAGTCTACTCCATTTGGAGCTGGAGGTGGGAGAGCATTGTCTGGGGAGCAGGGTACAAGCCAGCTCTGGCTAAAGTCAGTTCCACTGAGAAAGTGTAGAAAATTGAGAAGAGCTGGCATTTGGGCTTCGGAGACAAAGGGGCAATCAGGGATGCTGTATGGGGGTCAGCTGGCCACTCTCGGGGCTGGCTGGGGCAAGGGTCAAAGGAGATCAAGACAAAGAAAGCCAAGATCCAAGCTAGGCGTGCACAGCTGGATCCCCAAAGGCTGAGGACAGAACTGGAAGAGGCGACCTAGAATGAATGTTATCCACTTGAGTCAAAGGACCTGCAAGACAGGGACCTGCAGGACATCTCCAAAATTCCCTTGCGAAGACATGAGACAAAGAGTTAGATTGTGCCGTCCAACAGACTCCAGGGGTGGCTAGCTTTAATCATGAGCAGAGTGGAGCTCATGAGGCTAGCAGATCAAATCTTAACTCGCCTGCCTCCTTTCTCTCTCATCTCTACCCCACTTTGCCCAGCAGTGGAGGACAAAAAGGGTAACCACCAGGAAGAGGGAAAGATGAGCAGGGGGAAAGAGAAGCCAGGAACCTGTTGGTTGCTTCATACGTGGAGGGAGGAAGGTTATCTCCTCTAGCCCCCGAATGGGGCTTTAAGAGTTGATAGTTGCACAAAGCAAACTGCATTTTTCAGTTCAGTATAAAATGTGCTGACATCCACCTACAGCGCCCAGTGGCGAAATGCAAAATCATCCCCAAGAGGGACACAGAACAAAGTGCCTGTTGAAAGCGAGGGCCTGGTAGACCGAGGAGGGAGGACGATAAAGACTATGACGGAAGCAAGTCCACCTAACTTCACGAAAAAACTTTTAAGGTTAAGAAGAAGGAAAAGGGACAGGTTTAAGGATTTCACTTCTCAATTCCAAGCACGGTCGATGAGTAAGGATGCTGCCATGACATCCCTAAACACTCTCACCCTCGCAGGCAGGCCCAGGGCTAATGATGCTGAAAATTAGAGGCAGGCAGAGATGTTGAAGATTGATGGATCGCAAACAGTCCAAACTGACAGTCCACCAGGGCTTTCAGGGAACCAGCTGGGAAAATGGCTCTTCTCTCCCTCAAGAGCTGGAATGGAGAAACATCAGAGGTGGTGGGAACCTCCGGGGATGTAACACTCAGAACTCATACAACTACCAACAAAGCACCCTCAATTGTCATTCTGATGGGATCTTCCTGAGTGATTACCATCTCTAGTTTATACTGCTTCTGGACGCCCCGCATGCTGTCTGTGGTTAGGTATGTGGGAATTCATGGGAAATAGGAGTGAGTGGGTGGGCCTTACTTGTAGTGGAACAATTACAAGGATCCCAGTCGGTCCCAGAACCCCACACTTCTGTTACTTCCTCCATCACCGATACTTTATTAGGAATTGCATTGAATCTGTGAGATATTTTTTCCTTCCTGTTCACCATGGTTATCCCCATAGAAACTGGGGAAGGATCCCGTTATTGTCTCACAGAACGTTGGCAAAATTCAGCCCCCATGGACTGATAAACCAAGGACCTTGGTGTTTGCTGCCTGTCAGCTAGAGATTGCCTTCAGCTCCTACCACATGGGGCTTTCCACTGCCCTCATGCACACGCGCGCACGCGCACACACACACACACACACACACACACACACACACGACATGACAACTGGCTTCAGGCAAGCAAGGGAGAGTCTACTCATAGGAAGCATCTTCTAACCTTCCATGTTATGTTACATGGAAGTGCACATGCTATCATGGTAGAAGCAAGTCACAGGTCCTAGCCACACTGAAGGAGAGTGCCACACAAGGACATGAACACCAAAAGGGAGGGGTTGTAGAGAGCCATCTTAGAGTCTGTCTGCCTCCATAATGAGCCCAAGAGCCTCACTGAATCAGCTAAGCCGAGTGGTACCCAGGGGAGGCAGGACGGCTCATGTCTATGAACAGCTAGACAAGGCTCATTAGCTCAGCCTTCATCATCCAAGTCCTTGCTGTTGCCAAGCTGCTTGGGAAAGCAAAGGTCATCTTATGATGAAAATATCACAATATTAATAAATTAGTGCCCACTCTGACAAACATTTCTCCTCTCAATGCTAGTGTGTACCCACCTCACTGTGCCAGAGCAAATGTGTGCTAATTGTGTGAGCCTACAGTGTAAATACAATTAAACTGATTGCACAGACACTTCAAATGGAAATTGTTTGAATAACTAAGCTTGGGAGAGACTTTGGGGGAAACGGATGGAAGTCCGAAGTAATTCCGCTAAAGTGAGCCCCGTTTTGGTCATGCTGGATTATTTGAGTATGTCGCCTGATAATACATTCCTTTTGGAAAATTTCCAAAGGATTACTCAGAAAAATAAATACCGAGACAACTTAAATAAGCATACCTTAGATGTAATAAGTAAAATAATATAGCTGCATTATTTTAATATCCTTTTATTGTTGGTTATAACCTCTTGTGAGTGGCATCTGGGTCTGAGTCGTAGCCACGCCCATTATTGGCTGTGTGATCTTGGGCAGGGTATTTCAATTTCCCATGAAGTTACCAATGAGAGCAGTGCCACAGTGCACACTGCCCCTTCTAACCGAAACAGCAAGCCTGAGAAACCAGCATCAGGAACAGAGCCTGTGAGCGTGACTGATGGTTGAGGTCAGTAATTGAGGTATCCCACTCTTGGTGCTACAAGCTTTGATCCTTGGCATCATAAACCAAGGTTGTCAAGTGCCTTAGTAGTGTTTCTGTTCCTGTGAAGAGACACCACAACCTGAGCAACTCATAAAGAAAAACATTTCATTGTGGTGGCTCATTTACAGTTCAGAGGTTTAGTCCATTATCGTCATGGCAGGGAGCAAGGCAGCATCAGGCAGACACGGTACAGGAAAGGAGCTGAGAGTTTTTACATCTTGACTCACAGGCAACAGAAAGAGGTCTCAACCACTGGGTGTGGCTTGAGCACATATGAACCAGCAAAGCCCACCTCCAACAAGGCCACACTGACTCCCACAAAGCCACGCCTCCTCATAGCACCACTTCCTCTGGAGCCCATTTTCTTTCAAACTACTACACCAAGTTATCAGGAAAACGCTAAGATACTTCAAGTTGGGGACAGCCCCCTTACCCGAACTGGTTTTGCAGGGGAAGCTACCTAACCTGAATCTACCCAAAATGGCCGCCCAGTGATATGCCGCACCATCATAATATACAATATACAAGAGCATGGAAGCAACTGTACCAAGGTTCGTCGCCCCATCTCTCTGGCAGCCCAGTGCCACACTCTCCCCTGCTCACTAGGGTGGAGGATGAGCAGTAAAACCCAGCAGCATCCGCCATCCCGCTCCCTCCTAACTAACCTTCTGCTGGCCTCCCATCCACCTGATGCCCCTCCAGGGCACTAAGATTCCCAAAGGTTCTCTTGAGCCCTTCGGAATCTAAATGAGGCAGGCAACTAAGTCATCATTGAGCCATCTCCCAGAAACACTCTGAAGAGAGGGAGGGACCGCAAGCGAGGCCCAGCGGTGGTTCTCCTTCATTTCCAAACACAGTGCCTTCTGTATTGGGTGTGTTCGGACACGATAAGCCGATGGCGCGTGACAGAATTCGGAGTCCGGGAAAGGGTCACTGCTGGGCAGATCAATGAAACGAATGCAAACTGCGGAGCCCATGCCGCATGCTTACAGCCAGGAACGCCATGGGAGGCTGAGCTGTTTGGGGGCCTGGGAAGACGCTCCAGCTGCTTGGAGTTCTGACCAAGAAACCTGCTCCCCGCTTTAAGTTGTACCAGAGAACACACGGGATTGTAAGAGCTTGGGTTTAAGAAAGGAAAGGCGCAGAATCCGTGCAGCAAGGCCTAGGGAGGGTGGCTGTGGGCAGAAGGGAGGGTTATCTCACAGCTGGTGCTGGGCGCCCGCTGATACGCTGACGTCACTGGGGAAAGTGGATTCAGCTTTGAGACGAAAGGAGTCACTCAGTTACATGCCAGATGGTATTTAATGGTGAGACTTTGGGGAGGATTATCTCTTTAGCGAAGGTACCTGGACAAATTCAAAAGCCAGGCATCCTGTTTCCCTTGTCAGTAAAAAGAGAAAAGGGATTAGAGGCCACATACGGCCCTAGAAAAACAAACAGAAAAAAAAAATAATAAGGGTTGTTATGCCGGTGTGATCAAAACTTTGGACTTAGACATCATTCTTATAAGTAACGAGCTGAGAGGCCTCGTGGTCACTCAGTGAATCACAGCCTCAGGTCTGCCTTGTAGGGAACATGATTCATGACAATAAGTCAATCTCATTTCTGTCAACCAACATCCTAACGCAGAACACAAATCCTCTTTACCCACTTTGTGGGTGTCGTGGCCACCCACAAGGGTTAGCTTTCGCTCTTTAAGCTTGTTGCCCAGAGATTCCAATGGAAAGCCGCAGTATTTTTCCATAGCTATAGACAAAAACAAAGACACACAAGTTAATATCGTGTGGCCTGATACCAGGAACCTGGGGTCTCAGCATGTGGGAGGCTGAGGCAGGAGACCCTAGAGTTCAAGGCCAATCTGAGCAGCGTGGTGAGAGCCTGTCTCAGAAGAATAGCCAGTGGGGTTTTGTGGCTCACCGGGAGAAGGTGCTTACTACCTGGGCCTGATGACCTGAGTAGATGTGTGGAACCCACAGAAGGGTGACAGGAAGGGACCTGCTCCAGAGAGTTAACCTCTGACCTCCACCATGTATGGTGGCAAGTGTGCACATATGCATACCACTAATAAAAAAGGTTAGGTCAGAAAAATATTAAATGACCAGAAGAAAATAAACCGCATTGAACTATATTTATCTTCAAGGAAGGATTTTTTTTTTTTTAAGCCTGGGGAAACAACAGAAAAGATCACTAGGAGTCATTGAACAAACTTCCAGTTGTCAAGGGAGAAGATAGTATTAAAAGCTAAGTGTGAGGTAGGGAAGAAAACTCCTGCAAACAGGGAAGACAAAATTTCGCCAGCCGCGCGGGTGCCGTGGATCAGCTGCACAAACTTGAGGATCTGAGTTCTAATCCCATGCCCACGTAAAAGGCCAGGCGTGGCCACAGCTGTGACACTAGTATTGCGTGTGGTGGCGCAGAGACAAGAAAATGACTGGGGCTTGCTGGCTACCAGCTCAGCTCCAGTTTCAGTGAGAGCCACGGAATAAGGCAGAGTGGTAGACCAGGTTGTGAAACGCCCTCCTCTGGCCTCCACCATGTATGTAAACACATAACATACATGGTGGTGGTGGAGGGGTTTTCTTAAAAAGCATCAACAGACCGAGAAAGCTGGGTAGAGGTGACATTTTTCATGTCACATTCCCCGCCAAGCTCTGAGGCAAAACCTTAGCCGAGCCAAGGACATGCGCATTTTAGTGCTGTTCTTGGCCAGCGGTGTCGGTGACTAGATCGAGCGACTTCGTTTTCTCCACTTCAGCGTCTTCAGAATCCGGTGACGGTAGTGGCTGCCTTTTAAAAAAAATTATTATTTGTTTTTGTCCCCGTTATGAGGGAAGCTAAGAACCAGGTGTCCTAGAAGTTAATTGTCCACTTGTATAAAAAGAGAAAATTAGGATCCAGAAGAGAAAAGGTAGTTATGTGTGCCAGAGCCCAAGCATTGGGTGACGGAGTCAGGGCAGTGTGCCCTACCGGTCCTACCACGTTCCTGCAAGAAACCATCCTTGGGAGAGTCGTAGTCTTAAATTTAGCTCACGAAGTTACCAGGGAGCCCTGGGCATTCATGGAGACCAATTCGCTGCTCCTAAGCATATATGAAACTCACTTGATGGCCCCCTGGGGGTTACAGAACCTCGGCTGGAAAATAGCCCCCCCAAACCGGATCACACCAGAACCCAGATCTTGACTTTCCATCTCACTGAGAGACATCAAGGTCTGTGGCTTCAAAGCAACCTGGTCCACAATGATCTGTCAGAGCTCCTTGATCTGACCAACGTGTAGACATTACTACATCGCCATGCCCAGTGTGTAGTTGCATGTTCCATCCATTTCATTTCTGTCCCCATCCATAATCCCAGCCCCAGGCTCCACCTACTGTCAAACAGACCACAGCCACCACGTGTCATTCAATTATTCTTCCTCCTGAATTTGAAGCATCAGAGGTCAGCACCTTCTCCTTCGGACCCAGCACCGGAAGGAGGGGCTGTTCCTCCTTTCGGGCTCCCTGAGGACCGAGTACACAGCAGGTGTGGGATGCAGGTGCCTAGCCACTTTGATTTTATCCTAGAGGGAAGCTGGAGCACAAAGTAAGCTAGAGATTTCCCAGACACGTCCAGGAGAAATCTCACATTTTCTTCCTTCCTCTCAGTCCCTGACATGATTTCAGCCGCTCCCTTGGAAACCAGATAAAACTGCCAGTGATCAGGAACTCAGGCCTCTTGAGCCAGGACTGATTAGCGGAGGCTGGCTGGGGGGCAAACTTTCAAGCAGCCTCTGGTGACAATCTCAGGCTGCCTCTCCTGAATGACGATGATTTGAACGCAATGGTCTTTTCAATCAGAAACAATCGCTAGACACCACGCGTACCCAGCTCTGGATGGAGGCCAGTGATGCACCGCCTCTGATTTATGTCCGTTCTTTGAGCAAAAAACACTCCTTGCTAAGTGATGAGAACCTCTTGTATCTCCCTCTATTTTTAGCCTGCAAGTGACTGGTGAATCAGGTTGTAATCCGACAGGGGACTCAAAGACATATTAGAGTCAAATTAAATTATAGTGCCTCAGACATGACCCAGATTTTTGAAGAGCAGGGCCAGAACATATTGTCCCTGTTTTGTTCCAATCCATAGTCACCAGGACTAAACATTTTTAAAGGATTCATTATGTATTATCAAGTTGAGTTACACTCTAGTAAGACTGAGTTTCCTCCGATTTTAATCTAGCCCCATATGTCCAAGCAGCTCCTTCTAAAAGTCATAGCTAGAAATTATTTCTCTTGAACATTATCATTATGCTCTGAGCTGCTGTCCTTGTAGAGGCAGTAGTCCTGTTCACGTACGTATGGACACCTACACCATGGCAGCTGCTTCCTTAAGCCCTGGGCAGAGCCGTGAGAAGCAAAGGCAGATGTCATCTCGTGCCTGTGCGGCCATTTAGTGAGGAAGCAAATGTTAACCAAGTAACAGGCTAAGCAGTGGCTAAGTTCTTGGGTTGAAACTGCATTATCTGTCCATTTCTGTCTCCCTCCATCCATCCCTGTGCTTCTGATGGTGCCTGTCTAGCTTCTTTTCCTCCCAGAAGACTCCATGTAACGAAGATGGTCACTTGCAGCCCCTGGCTATCACCGCGCTAAGGAATGACAATCCCAGAGGAATTCTTGTCTCTGGGGATCAGTGTTCCAGGAGAGATACTGACAGGCCTGATTCAAACCACACACCCTTGCCTAGAATGAGCATGAAGACTGGGGAGGCAGTCATCCGATTGGCTGGTTCAGGTCACATGTTAATTTTAGGACGAAAAGGGGAGATGTACCCTTGGGACCAAATGGCAACACAGAATTCTTACGGTATGAGGAAGGTGTTTTCCCCAGATAAAAGCACTAAGACTGGGGATACAGTTCAACAGGAGAACACTTGCCTAGCGTTCATGAAGCCTTGGACTTGATCCCCAACACTGGGGAGAAAACCAAAACCAATAAAACGTGAAACCATTGCTAAAGCATCATCAGCTGACAAGTTTATTTGACACAAGTCCAGAGACTTCATCAGAATAGGTAATGTAAAAGAAGAGATGAAATTGCACCCTAACTTGTGTTTTTCCTGCTCCCTCCGGCTCCTCTAGGGGCCTTGGGCTTGAGACTTACAATACGGTGCAGAGAGGCAATTTGTGAGCTCAGCCCTGCCCACACTGGCAAGTTTGGTTGTGTTTACTGCTGCTGTGACAAACACGGGCTGAAGTAACAGCTGAGAAGAAGGCTAGCTTGGGTTCCTCTGTGGTCTGCTCTGGACCTGAGAGGAGGCGGGACACGACGGTTGTGGGGAGGAAATAAGAGTGGCGGTTCTTAACATGGCAGCCAGAAAGTTAAGGAAGTGGAAGCCATTGCTCCTGGCCTTTTCCCTTTTCTCCCACGTGGCAGTTATGGTTTCGTTAGCCCATTAGTTAACGCCCTTAGTTAGCCCTCTCAGGAAACACTCTTACAGACACAACCCCAAGTGTGCACTACCAATCTGCTAGGCACCTCTCAGACTTGTCACCGAAGTGACAAACAATATTAACCATCATGGCGAGCTTTTGTCCCCCATCATTCTCAGTGTCCATGAGGGCTGGGGTAGGGAGGTCATCTCACCCTCCAAAGCAGCTTCCTTACTGATAGCATGGGCGTAACAAACCTACCTTCGAGGATGCCTGCGAAGATTAAATGTTACAATATAATGAACAAACACAATGCTGAGAGCTTTGAAGACAGATGGGTTATGGGTAAGTAGAGATCTCCCTGAGGCACCATGCTATATAGCAAGCACAGAGCATAGGCTTCTAACTGCTGGGAAGAATGAATGATGTATGGGGAGAAAAAAGAATGAACAAATGAGCAGGCAGATACCCCCCCCCCCGAACTGTTCAGCACAAAGTAATGAAGGTGGGGGCTCCTTTATAGGGAACAGATCAGGATGGCCTCTCTGGGAAGGTATGACTGAATCCCGAAGGGTAGGAAAAACATTGCCACATTAATAGCAGGGTTAGGAAAGAATGGCAAGACCAAAGGCCTGAGGCAGAAAAGGGATGGACATATTCAGGGAATAGAAGTAGAGATGTAGTCCAGGATGAGGAATGCAGATAGGAAACAGGACGTAGAAAACCTTGCAAGATATTTGGATTCCACACTGAATGATTTAACTGGTTAAAATTCTTGCTGGGCGTGTGGTATGCACTGGGCAGGAAGATGAGAAAGTTCAAGGGAGGGGATTATGGAATTCTTTAGGTTAGGGGGCTTGTCTCCGAAGGAGAGCGTAAGACCACCAACCGGTGCTTATTATTTTCTTTTGTTTAGTGAGTTCAAGGTGGACCATCTTTGTTCAGCCTTACATATTGCTCATATACGGTCCATCAAAATAAGCCTAAAAGCAGCAGGTCCCCCAATTATGCCCTGGGGGCTCTAAAATAGCCATACACTCTGCTGCATAGTGAGTTCAAGGGCAGCCTGAGTCTCGTGTGTGTGCAAGCTATAGCAGTTGTCTAGGTGACGGACACCCGGGGGTTCTTTCTAAGGTGCTGATGGTGGAAATGGAAGGCAAGTAGATGAACTGAGCATCCGCTTCGGTGACCAGACTGGGATGACCCATGACCTGGGGATGGAGTTGTATATGAGGTAAAGAGGAAAAGGGAAGAGTCGAATTAAACCTTTGATTCTGGCAGAATATGAGAGCCAATTCATGTTGGAAAGCTCAAAAGAAACAGCAGTAAGAAGTTGCATCCAAGGTGTTGAATAATAAATGAAATGGGTAATTGGGGCTCAAGCGAGAGGTCAAAGCTGGGGAACAGATTCGGGTATGGATGAGATCTCAGAGACAGGGGGAGAAAGGGGACAGTCCCAGCCTTGTAGGTTTCTCGCAAGCTGGTGAAAAGACAACAAGGAAGAGGAGCTATAAATCAGGGACCGGCTAGAGTAAGGGGATAAAGGGCAAAGAACTTCAAAAAGAAGGGAGCGGCCAACTCCGGTGAAAGCTGTCGAGAGACACTGAGAGGAAGTGAGGAATGACCTTTGAATTTAGGAGAAAAGACAAGAACAAAACACCCTTGGCAGTGACGCTCTCAGACTGATCTTTCAAAGACAAATCTGGAGATGTTATTCCTTTGATTGAAACCCTCGATGGCTCTCCACCAGCTCCTTAGTGGGTTGTATTGATCTGCACTTGGCCATTGGTCTCCAGCTGCCCTCATTGTGCCGCCTGCCCCCCAGGAACCGCGACTAGAATGCCATGTCCCCCCAGCATCCCCACCACTGTGCCTGGGATGTGTTCTGACCTCGCTCACCCTGGAGCATTCCAGGGGCTGGTGCAGCTAAGCTGGGACTCTCTGGGGGCACAGCTTCCCTGTTTTTACTTCCTAGAGTCTCAAAACCTCCCTCCTGGTGGAGCATATGTCGGGTACACTAACGCTGCTCTCAGCTTCATCTCGCCCACTAGCAGCTGAGACTGTGCATTCATTTTTAGATCCCAGTTGGTTTATTATTATTATTATTATTATTATTATTATTATTATTATTATTATTATTATTTTGGTCTTTGTGAGGGCCTCCCACCCAGCTCCCAAATGAATACACAGAGACTTATTCTTATGAATGCCCAGCCTTAGCTTGGCTTTTCTTAACTTAAATTATCCCATCAGTCTTTTGCCTCTAGGCTTTTACTTTTCTCTATTCTGCATACTTTACTTCTTACTCCAAGACTTGCTGTGTAGTTGGATGGCTGGACCCTGATACCCTCTTCTCCTTTTCTTGTTCCCCATCTTTTCTTCTCAGATTTCTCCTCATTTACAACAAGGGATGCCTGAGGCTACAGAAGGCACAGATCCCCTGGTACCCTTAGAGGGAGCAGTCCTACCAACACCTTGATTTTGAACTTTTAGACCCCTAAATTGTTTTAATCCACCCATCTTCTACTGGACATATCCAGAAGGCTGATAGACCCCCAAAACATGGAAGATACCAAAATACATTTTCTTTGCTTTTTTTAGAGTACCCCAGAATTTTTCCTCAATTTTATTTTTATGCAAAGGAATGACAAGATGTACAAAAACTCAGTGGCATTCTATGCAATTAAGCCTAATAAGAAACTTGGAAGACTCTCCAAAGAATCCACATTAATCTGATTTAATCTACAGTTTATATTTATAATGGTATTAAACTAACAAATGTGTTTTGTTATAATGATGCAGTTTGAAAGGTCTTGGTGGTTGAATTTATTTGAATTCTCTCTCTCTCTCTCTCTCTCTCTCTCTCTCTCTCGTTTGTGTGTGAACTGTAGGCATACTCCAAGACCAGAAGTCAAGGTTGGGATCTCTTCTTCCTCAATTGCTTCTCCATCTTCTTTTTGAGATGGAGCCTCATCACTCAACCCAGTGCCTGCCATTTCAGCTAGACAGACCGGCCAGAGAGGCCCAGGGGATCTGCCTGTCTCTGGCCCCACAGCTCTGGAGTACAGAACGTGTACTGCAACAGCAGCCTCTGTATGTGGCTGCTGACAGTCAGAACTCAGGTCCCCACACTTGAGCAACCAACGCTGTACCCACAGAGCCATCTCCTGGGCCCTAAAGACATGTTATGGCTTTTCTGCTTCTTATTTCATACAGGTGAGCATCATTGTAAACGAACATGGTCTACTCATTCAAAAGTGCTTTTTGAAAACTGTAGCAATCTGAAGTCAGTGGGGTGGGGAGGCGGCCCTGGTTAAAAAAAAAAAAACAACCAGAATTCACGGGGAGGTGAGAGAGAAATAGGTAGTTAATTTTGATAGAGTGGAAAAGAAAAGCAGCTTGTGTTTTAGAGAGGGTGTCAGTCTGACCAGGAGAACAGAAGAAGCTTCAAGTGTATATTTTATTCTCTTTATGCAGTAGTGGGGATTGAACCTAGGCAAGTTCTCTGGTGCTGAGCTATAAAACCAGCCTTCAAGTGTGTACTGCCTGGTTTTGTGTGTCATCTTGAGACAAGCGAGAGTCATCAGAGAGGAAGGCACATCAGTTGAGGAAATGCCTTCGTGAGGTCCAATGTAAGGCATGTTCTCAATTAGTGATCAATGGGGGAGGACCCAGCCCATTGTGGGTGGTGCCATCCCTGGGCTGCCAGTCCTGGTTCTATAAGAAAGCAGGCTGAGCAAGTTAGGAGAAGCAAGTCAGTAAGCAGCTCCCCCTGCACAGCCTCTGCCTCCAGATTGCAGCCCTGCTTGGGTCCCTGTCCTGACTTCCTCCAGTGATGGACTGTGATCTGGAAGTGTGAGCCAAATTAACACTTTCCTCCCCAGCTTGCTCTTCAGTCATGGCGTTTTGATGCAGCAGTAGAAACCCTAAACCAAGACAGAGTGTCTATTTATTTGTTTCTTTCTTTATTTGGTTGTTCAAGACAGAAGTTCTCTGTGTAACCCTGGTTGTCCTGGAACTCTCTATGTAGACCATGCTGGTCTCAAACTCAGAGATCTGCTTGCCTCCGCTTCCCGAGTGCTGGGATTAAAAGTGTGCACCACCATGCCTAGCTCAAGTGTTTATTTTCAAATTTGACTGGTCCATAAGAAATGAACACATTCCTAGAGTACCACGTGACGTTTCCATACATGTATACATTCTGTCATGCTCAAATCAGGATAAACACTTTTACGTGTTTAAACAAAGGGATTTTAATTCGGGGAACTGGTTAAGCCCTGGAAGGGTCAATCAAGCAAACAGGAGATCGGCAGTTGCTGGTGTCATTGTTACCTTCCCTCTAAGAACAGGATCCTTAGAGTGGGCTCTCTCATCTGTTTTTTTGGGTGGGATGATTCTTTGCTGGGAGAGGGGCAGGATTGTCCTGTATGTCACAGTTTGCTTCCCCTCTATCTACTTAGATGCCTACTGCACCCTCTCCCCAAGTTCTAGCAATCAGATGTTCCTGCAGAAATCACTAAATATCCCTTGAGTACGTAGGAAAGAGGGCAGGGAAGGCAGACGCGTCTCACACTGAGAACCACTGAGTTGCAAGGATAAAAGGAGGAGCCGGTGGCTTTAAGAACTAGGGACCAAGGTCCCCTAATGAAATGTTGGAACGAGAAGCACAAAAGTCTGTCCAAAGAAAGAGTCTGAGAGAAGAGGCTTTGGGCAGAGAAAGGAAAAACACCCGGCTCTCCCTGGCCTCCAGGTCCCCCTCCAGATGGCAGCTTCCTGGCATGTGGACAGAGAAAAGGACAAGAGAAGATGGGCACTGAAGCCCTCAGTCAGGGATCGCCTCAATGTTTGGCTTCTAAGTGAAAACAAAATTTTAAATCTGCTGTAATCCTAGTACTTTGGCACAAGGATCATGAGTTCAAAGCCGGCCTTACTCACATAGAAGATTCTGTCTCAATAAATAAATAGATAAATCAATCAGAGAGCCTGTCTCTAGACTGCTGTTAACTCAATCTGGCAGATGGCTGGAGGTTTGCCCCCTCCTACAGAGGCAGGCTGATGAAAACAGAGGCTTCAGACGTTTCTAAAGGCCTGGGGGTACTCCATTAATGTTTTCAACACAGCTCCATGTTCCAGAAAAATTTACATGACATGTAACCTCACACAGGGTGGAATACTTTGAAGATTAGAATATATATACACACACACACACACACACATATGTCCATGCTTGAACTTGAGCAGTGGGTACTCCAGTCTGGGCCCAGAATTTATAAGGACCAAGCGCTGGCGTTTCTTCTGACGCACCCTCCAGCAGAATAAAAAGTCCACAGGGCCAAGGAAAGGAACCATCTAGAATGCAGACCTTCCAGATCCTGCCTATGTTTTGAGTACCCAGAATCCCTGTTTATGTGAGCTGGAGCCCAGAGTTCTATATGACCTCGCCAATGGAGTTCAAACCTTCTAAAAGCAGTAGGATCGCCCACTGTAACCCCAGGAGATGACCAAGCCTGTGTCAGAGGAGTTCAAACCTTCCAAAAGCAGTAGGATAGCCGACTATAACCCCAGGAGTTGGCCAAGCCTGTGTCAGAGGTCACGCCTAAAGCTTGAGGTGTAGAGCGGAGTGTCCACTGTGTGAAGGGTGCTCCACGAGTGGGTGGAGCTGTGGCCGGGAGGAAAGGGGAACACACGCAGTAAGAGCCATAGAAATTACTCTGACATTGGGAAGGAAATTATAACCCTTCCCCAAACAGTCGTGTTTCTTTAAAAAATTACACCCCAAAGCGGTCATTCGTAAAAGGAATGGGCTTTTTCATTGCTGGGTAATCTACCGCCTCGTGATCTAAAATGATACACTGACATTATCATCCATCATTACGGCGAGGCCGGCTATGGAGAACAAACCGGAGGCGACCATTTAGCTCCCACACAAGTAAACTTGAAATACGTATGAAATCTTAGAGTTCATTTATGAAAGCCAATTTAATAAAAATTTCCCCCCGTTGGTAGTTTAGGAAATGCTCCTGCTACACCTGGAGGTTGTAGAGACCCCTCCCATGCTACAGAGAGAATGGATTGTCCCTCCGTAGGAAATGCCGTTGTACGAGCATGGCAGAACACACCTGTGACTTCAGCACTTGGTGGGACGTTGAGGCAGGATATTGTGTGATGTTCTGTTCTTTTGGCTTTGCAGGAGCCCGCCACCCAGCTCCCATATAAATCACACACGGAGGCTTATTCTTAGTTATGGATGCCCAGCCTTAGCTTGGCTCATTTCTTACTGGTTTTTCTTAACTTAAATTATCCTGACTAACTTTTGCCTCTGGGGTTTTATCTTTCTCTATTTCTGTTTACCTTTCTTTACTTCTTCCTTCGTGGCTGGCTGGGTGGCTGGCCCCTGACATCCTCCTCTCCTTGTTCTCTTGCTCCTCTTTCTCTGCCCAGAGTTCTCTTTCTATTTATACTCTCTGCCTTCCAGCCCCACCTATCCTTGCTCCTGTCTCGCTACTGGCTGTTCATCTCTTTATTGGGACCATCAGGAGTTTTAGACAGGCACAGTAACACAGCTTCACAGAGTTAAACAAATGCAGCGTAAACAAAAGTCATACACCTGACAATAATATTCCCTAACAGCAGGAGACTGTCTCAGAGAAAAAAAATAGTGGTAGAAGTAGTGAAGAGGTGTATTAAAAAGTCAATAATATTCTTTTGGTGAACAGGTAAGATGGCCCAGTAGGTAAAGGGACTAGCCACCAAGCCTGATCACTGAGTTCTATTTCTGAGGCCCACATGGTAGAGGGGGAAATGACCTCCACACATACACACACACACACACACACACACAAAATAAAAATATTTTCATAGAGATATTTTTCTTTCTGGTTTTTGTAATATTTGTCAGATTTTAAAGTTTTATAATTTGCTGTAATTTCTTTTCCATTTTAAGTAAATACTAAATTTCACACTCAATTTCATATCCACAATTGCGTATTCTTTTTCTTCTGGAAGGAACCAGCATCCTCTCATTCACAAGCTTAACTTTGCACAGAACCTGGACCTCTTCTTCCATCAGTTTTTGCTTTGTGAGCTATCTGAATGTGGAGAGGTAATGGGAGAAGGTTTGGGGAGCCTACGTTTGGGGAAATTTACAGAAAATTATCCGAAAGAGCAGCTTGTCCTGACCCCAAAGATGTCAAGATGTATCGTGTCAAGGTAAACAAGTCCACGGCCGGCACTTCCGGGCGTGTTATTTTCAGATGAATGAATTAATGTCCTCATCTCTCCTTGGTTTCGCTCGGTAGCCATGGTGGCAGCTGATTACAAGAGAGATTACCGCGAGAACAGCCGATGACTGTTGCTATGACACCACAGCCTCCCACACCACAGCGGAGAGCAAGAGAGACAACGGGGGATGGGGGGCAGCTCACACAGACCTGGGGGTTTTGGAGAGCCCCATTGGCCGATCCCTGCTATAGATAAAGCAGGGATGCGGGTCTGAGGGGCGTAGGAGCCCACATCGAGTTGGGTTCACTTGTGAAACCGCAGGACAGGACCACGGCTGTTCTCATGAAACAGACTGATTCATAGGATGGAATTTATTGCTTCTTTTCGAGCAAAGATACTTTGCCCTGGAGTGTATTAGGTTTCTGAGTGCTCACATTTCCTTAAAAATAGTGGCTAAGATTTGGAGATTTAATTTCTGCTTAAGTTGCTGTGTTTCAGAAACTTGCTGACTGCCTTTTTTTTTTTTTTTTTTTTTTTGTAACCAAAGCTTCTCTGATTCCTGAGGGTTAAGTAAAGGAGGATGAACACAAGCTTTCACCACCTTCTCCCTGCTGAAATCTCAGCAGCATGACTGTAAAGGAATAAAGCAGGTAGAAAATAGGGATAAATCCACATGAACAGAAAGAACGAGAGAGAAGAGGGCAGCTGAGCCAGCTGTGGCGGCACATGCCTGCAACCCGAGCATTGATGGGTAGGGGTGAGAGGACTGGAAGATTGGGCGCTCGACATTACATGGGAAGTTCAAGGCCAGCCTGGTCCGCTTGAGACCTTATCTCCAAAAAGAGGAGAACAGCTGGACCAGTGAAATGGGCTGTGTGGACAGTGGCCTGATAAACACCAATACGCAAACGTCCGTCCTGTATGCTGACCTTAGTTCTATCGGGTATGCACCCCAGGAAGGTATAACTTGACCATGCCTGCTCTAGTTTTAGCTTCTTGAAGAGCTACATATGGACTGTCACAGTGGCTGTACTGATTTATGTCCCATCAGTGGTATACAGGGGTTGCTTTCCCCTCCACGCCTTTCCAGTACTAACTCTCCTCCGCTTCCTTGAAGAAAGACTTTCTGATTGGGCGAGATGGAATCCTATCGGAGTTTGGGTTTGCATTTCTCTGCTGATTAAGGGTGGGAAATATATTTTTGCTCCAAACATTTATTGACTTAGACTGAGGTTGTCCCAGCATCTTAGAGATCGCAGGGTCTTCTTAATTCTAGTTTCTGCGTCCAAAGCCTGACTCTCTTTCTTGTTTTAAGATGCCAATGAGTGGCTCTGGGGATGCGAAGGCATTCGTCACTGGTGCCAGTGAGGAGAGAAAGGAGCCGTGTCCCAGAAGTCCTATCAAAGGATCTGCGCTGGACTAACTCAAGTCCTGTGCCTATCGTTCAAGCAAACACTGAGGCTGGGGCAAGACATGCCAAGTTCTAACCAAGAGATGGCTGTGGAGTCCACCACACAAAATCTACATGGTTGGAAATGGGGGTGGTGAGATTCTCCCCCCAAAGAGCAGGGCAGCCATGTGATAAGAAATGAGGAAATGTGGTCTGAGCAGCGAGCAGCCTGTGCCGGGTACGCCAGGAAAGGAGGGCTTTGTGGAATATAATGCCCAAGAGAGGGTGTGACAGACACAGTGAGGACCCACTCACACAAGTAATCTCCAGAGATGGATCTCGGCTTGTCTCCTTTACCTAATGCTCTTGGCAGGACGCGCGCACACCCTGGCAGCGAGCTAATGTTCTGTTACGTGTTTGCTTTATTTATTATCCGGCTGGTTTTCTCCTGCACCCCAGCAGTAACTTAACATCCAGTACGTACGTCACTTTGGTTCAAGTGAGCCCGTGAAGAAAGATCGCTGTGCACTCACGGGAGACTCTCTGAAGTTAAGGAAGAGGTATAATTAATAATGTTAGAGTAGCCTGGCTAGAAACACGGGCAAGTTATATAACATAGAATGCAGAACAGAATAGTCTTTCTTTTGTGAAGAAAAGAATTGTAAGATATTGTAAGATTTGGAGGGGGGGTTGGCGGGGAAACTACAACTCCATTTATTCCTCTTCCACACACCAAATTCATTGTATTTGATCCTTTATAAAGGGTCGACTTACTTGCTTTCACTTAGACATGTTCTTTTCTAGTTCTCTTTTTTATAACTTATTTATTTTTTAAAAAGAAAACAAAACTATCTTTTTTCATTTTACATACCAATCCCAGTTCCCACTCTCTCCCCTCCTCCCATTCCCACCATCTACTCCCACACCGCAGCACACCTCCCATTCACTCCTCAGAGAGGGTAAGGCACATTGCTTTGGGGAAGGTCCAAGGCCCTCCCTACTGTATCTAGACTGAGCAAGGTATCATCCAAAAGGAGTGTAAGATTCTTACAGGATTATTGGTCTTTAGTCCATGCCAGAACTTTAAGTAGAATTCCCACCCCCACAGGTCAGCATGTAACAGTAGATTTCAAAGTCTGGTCTAATAGTAAGGTAGGTGCTTAAATAAATTATGATATATTTTTATGAAGAAATTTTATTCAGTTGATGATCTCCTAGATGAAAATGAAAACCGCATGATATTCACAATATTTTTTCATTAAGTAGGAAAACAGTCAGAAAATGAGATAGACTAGTCCTTTTGTAAAAATAATAAAGTGCATTTTGCATAGAAAATGTTTCTATGAAAAATTTACATTTTGCATGAAAAAGATGAATTTTGAGCTGTTCACAATACTATTCTGTGAGAGACAGAATCTTAAATACTCTAATTTTCTCTTTTTATATTTTCTGGATTTTTTTTTTACCATGTTCATTTATTGCCTTTGCAGTTTTAAAAAAGAACAGCTGGGAGCTTTTACTAAATAACTATACCTGCTGCTAATTTTTCCAAGACAGCGTTTCTCTGTGTAGCCCTGGCTGTCCTGGAACTCACTCTGTAGGTCAGGCTGACCTCAACCCCACAGAGATCCACCTGCCTCTGCCTTCTGAGTGCTGGGATTAAAGACGTAAGCCACCACACCTGCTGTTAATTCTTGACCCTATTGAACTCCAGCAAGGTCAGAATTGTTCCCATAGGCAGATGCATTGTCCTCTGTAGGAGAAAATGAGTGTGTGTACCTGAACAAGGAGGGAACGAAGAAACACAGCCCCAAGCAGAGCCGAGTGCAGCTGTCACCCACTGCTTTGGGAGCCTTCTCCCAGGTTTGTGTGGCCAGCCCCGTCGCTGTGAGCTGTTCTGTGAGTGTGCTTCCCAGTTAGGAGACGAGTACTCTTGCTCCCAGGAGGGGCATCATTAGATGCTCGGACTCTAGTAAGGTGGTCATGGCAACACCCCCACCCCAACCCCTCGACCCACTGGGGATCCCTTCAACTTCTCCAGGTGACACGCAATTGTCGCAGAGGGAATATCACCAACCTTGACCTCAGAGGTTCTTTGAGGGTCACTACCTCAGCCACCCTCTCCAGTGCCACCACCTTGCCCAGGCCTCATGAATGGCCACCATTGCTGTCACCACTGCTCCGTCTGAGTCAGAAAAGGCCCTCCCTCTGAGGCTTGTGAGTCTAGAATCAAAAGCTCCCATGCTGGGCGTTCTCTTCCAGATAGGGAGGAAGGCAGCTTGCCGACCTGTCCTTGTGGCAACCAAGTCCCGTGGCACCCTTCCTCTTTCTGTTCTCCAGTCTGCTGCAGAGCACTACAGAGGGACAAAAATGTAGGGGAAGCAAAGTAAGATACGTTCGAGTCACACAAAAGAGCTGCCCAGTGCTTGCTAAGCTCCGGTGGACTGTTGCCAAGAGCCCAAAGGAGATGACCCTTTTAGTCCCTACAGGAAAGGTACAAGGCCACCACTACTCCCTGCTGGCTCTGCTATAGTGCACAACCGGATATAGGTAGATTCTAGTTGAATGTTGTATTCAGTTGCCAATAACAGATGAAAAATGGCAAGGCTTATACACACACATAATCTCAGATACATATTTCTATATGTACATATAGATAGCTAGTTTAGATAGATGACAGACAGGGAAAGAGTGGGGAGGAGGGAATGCTGAGTTCAAGGTTAATCTGACAGAAGACCTGTTTTACTGGACTGGGGTGAGGCAGTTTGATCCGGACCTGAAAAAGCAGCTGGAAGACACCAGCAGACGTTTGAGCCTGCAGAGCCCCAGCTCCTCCCAGTCCCAAGCCACAGTCCCAGCGACACCCTGCAAACTGAATAGGCCACTCACACTGCCCCTGCTTTTGCAATGCTGCGAAGTCAGGAAGAGCTCAAGTTGGCTGCGATTCTCAAGGGTGAATGGATTCTGATGAGGTATCCTAGCAACCACTGAAAAGAAATCAACGTCAAGTGATACAAACTCCAGGAGCAGATGCACAATGGCCACTGAGAGGCCGAGAGAAGCCCCAGGGCCTAGGCAGCAACGGGTGTGGGCTGAAACCTGCAAGTGTGAGCTGACCCTGCTGTCAGGATGCTGAAGAGACTCGGGGAGAGGAAGAGTGTGAGTGGACCAAAGGCTGCTTCATAAATATGGCCCCAAATCAAAACGCTTGGAGCTGGAGCCGGAGCCAGGCAAAGCCACCTCATCTGTAAAGAACTAAAGGTCACAGACTGCTTTCAAATAAATCCCTCTAGTCTAAGGACAAATGACATTTACTTCTATAAAGCCACACAATGCTCAATGAGATGCTAATAACGAGACCTCACAAGAATGAAAGTGACTTCCATTACCTTCTCATGAATTTGGACAGCTCTACTTGTTAGCCAAGTACCCAGTACAGAATGCTAATGCCCATGGCACCAGTCACTTCTCTCACTGCCAAAAAAAGAAATCCAGGTTGGATTGAGCTGAACTGAGCAAACGGGGGGGGGGGGGACTGGGGAAGGAAGCCGGGGATCCCCCTCCCTCTTCTCTCTTCTCTCTCTCTCCCTATGTCTCTCTTCTCTCAGTGCAGCCATCCTCCTGCCTCTCACTCCCAAGTGTTGTGATTACAAGAACATGCCACTAGACCCAAAAGGAAAATGAACTTCTTTTGGCTTTGTTTTTCTGAGACAGGGTCTCACTCGGTAGCCCTGGCTGTCCTGGCACTCACTCTGCAGACCAGGCTGGCCTTGAGCTCATAGAGATCACCGCCTCTGCCTCCCGAATGCTGGGATTAAAGGTGTGCAATACCAGCTTGGTGCAAACTTTTCCATTTTAAAATGTTCTCTAGGGCTGGCAAGGTAGCTGTGCAGTAGAGTACCCACCTGGTACAGAAGTGGCATCGGATTTGATCTACACCACGACTAATTGTTTAAAAAAATGAATAAAAGTGTCCAAAATCAGAGTAGGCCACACTAGCAATACATAAAATGAGGTGCATACCAACTTTTAGCTGCTAAAAAGAATCATAACATAAAACTCAACCAGAGCCAGGCAGTGCTGGCGCGTGTCCTTAATCCCAGCTCTCAGGGGACAGAGACAGGTGGATCTCTGTGAGTTTGAGACCAGGCTGGTCTACAGAGTGAGTTCCAGGATAGCCAGAACTACACAAAGAAACCCTTTCTCAGAAAACCAAAAATACAAAAAACACAAAGCAGCAAAAAAAAAAAAAAAAAAAAAAAAAAAAAAAAAAAAAAAAAAAAAAAACAAACAACAACCAAACAAACAAAAACCCCTCAACCAGAAAACACAAACAAGGGGGGAAGGCAAGGCAGCCATTATTCAGTCAGAGTTACGAAGCTACTGAGCTCTAGGTGGCTTCCAGGGGCTTGAACACAGAGCCGTGGCTCCTCTTCACCTGTGGGAAACTCATTAGAGTTTTAATTTAAGGTTGTGGGGGCTGGGTGTGGAGCCATTCAGGAACTGGGGCAAGCCCAGCTGTGTGGCAAATACTAATGACAAGCTCAGTTCTCAACTGAAAAATTCAGGTCAGCCTGTGGAGTGAGCCGCCTCCCAACGCGAGAACTTTTATTTATTTACTTTTTTTTTTTTAATGATTCTTCAGTAAAGTCCACCTGGGCGAGCGAGGTCCTCTGAAGTCACAGGGGAGTACATCACTTAAAGTAAGGAAAAAAACTCGTTTAAAAAGAAAAAAGACAGCCACATATTCAAACAAAGAAGCCATATATTGGCTATTTTTTTTCTGATGGATGACAAGGCCACGTCCACCTGCTGGGAGACATTAATCACGGCAGCACTACAGCCGGTTGGGCAGACAGACTAGGGTTCTGCATGGCAGACACTGTCACCTGCCCAGAGTGCCCCCTCCAGCTGTTGCTACCACAATCAGTTTTTCTTACTCTTCATATCTTTGGACAAAGATGACTCCTTTTCTGGCCTCTAGGGATGATTCTGGGTAAACAAGGCAAAGGTATTGTCTCACGATCCTTGCCCCGTGATTGGTTTAGACATAGTCAAGAGATAGAATTCTGGTCAATGAGACTGGAAGAGAGGGAGTCTGTTGGGTTTCCGAAGACGTTTCTGTGTTCTTAAAAGGGAGACAAGGACCCTGTTCCTCGATGCCCACCAGCCTTTCCTGATGGAAGAGGTTACCTGCCTACGATCCCTGTAAAACCTGTCTCTATTTTACGTAGGCGAGGAAGGCAGAAGAGAAGGGCCGAGAAAACAGTTCTTGGTCATGTTACTGAGCTTTGAACTCAGAAAAGAAGCTACTGACCTGGACTCTCTCACATATGTTGGTGAATATTTAAACCAGATCAGATTTAACCTTTAGGGTTAGGGGCTTCTGTTCTGACTTTTGTTTTGAGACAGCTTCAACACATAGCCTTGAACTTGTGATCTTCACGCGTCTGTCTCCCCGGTGTTAGGATTACAGGCAAAGGACACCACCACAGCAGACTAGAGCAGGTTCCTCTAGAGTCAAGGCTTCCTGATAGCCTCCCCAAACAATGGATTCTGAGTTATACCTCAGCATATCCCAGGGGGATCCAGCGCTCCTCTCTGTTTGCTGTCAGAGATTTTTATGACACATGGGACTTCGTGGGCCCTATCTTCTCCTTACTCCACTCTTACTCGGGCAGACCCCGCCTTCCTCTAATTACTATCTAATTTTCAGTGTTTTTTATGACATGCGGAACTCCATGGGTCCCATCCTCTTCTCCTTCCCCCCTCCTCTCTTAGTCGGTGTCCCACAAGCCACGCCAAGCTTGCATTCAGCCAGAGGAATTTGTAGAAGGCTCAGCTGAATCTACACAAAGCAAAAAGCTGAATAACCTTGGCACATCACTGCTCGTAGAGTAATTGTTGCTTCCTTTTTACATTGAACCAAAGTTCCTGTCAACAACCCATTAGAAACTGAATTTCATATAATTTTGGGAAACAGATAAAAGTCAAATAGCACCCACTAACTTTAAAGTGTGCGATTCAGCAGTTCGGGTGTGTTTTCAGTGCTGTGCAACCATTGTGGGTAATTGCAGAACCTTTTCCCTGAACCTGCCTTTTGGCAGTCAGCCGCACCCTCAATCCTCCACCACCTCACAAATCCCAAGAGCCCATGATTTCACCGAGTTTTCTTTTCTGCGGTTGATTACAGAGATAAACAGAGCGGACTGCTTCATTCATTTTTTCCAATGTAAAATTACGTTTTCAATGTGACATGTACTTTTCCATCGGCGAGTATTCTGGTAGTTAATCTTGACTGTCAACTCGATGGGATTTAGGATTGCCGACAACAGCGGTTCTCAACCTGTGGGTCATGGCCACCGGAAAACATAGAATTTCCAATGGTCTTAGGAACTCCCAACCATAAATTTATTCTCATTGCTACCTCATAACCGTAAATTTGCTACCAAGTGGTGTTTCGGTTTCTAAGACCATGGGAAATATATGTTTTTTTTGATGGCTGGAACCCACAGGTTGAGAACTATTGACATAGAAGATAAACCTTTGGATATTTCCAGCGAGGTTTGGCTTAGGAGAGAGAACCCATTCTAAATGTGAGTAAAGCCATCCCCAGGGCTGGGGTCGGGAGCTGAACGAATAGAGTGTGGGCCAGCATTCATTTCATTTTGCTGCCTGACTGCAGGCAACACGGCCAGGTTCTTCACACTGCAGTGTCTCCCCCACAGTGGTGGACTGTACCATGAACCAAAATAAGCCCCCCCTTCCTCAAACGTAATAGACATTTCCCAGGTTCTCTCTCTGTGTGCACAGCTATGCACACCTGCTGTGTGTGCATATGGAGTCCAAGATCTCAATTCCTTTCTACCCTTTTTTTTTTTTTTTTGAGACAGTCTTTAGTTTAATCAACGCACTAGACTGATGGCCAGCAAACCTCTGGGATCCTTTAGTCCTCTTCTCAATGACGCGGGTCCGCACGTGTATCCCCACACCTGGCTCTTCACATGGTGCTGGGGAATCCAAACTCAGACTCATGCTTTCCTAGCAGGCGTCTCACCCACGGAGGACTCCTTCAAGCCCTCTTCTTCCCCTGATCCTGATGCCCAGTTGTACCACTGTGGGCATCCTCTTGGCTCTTCGGAGTTTGCTTTATTGACTGGTGCTCATGAGATGTGCCTACACAGCTGAGTAATTATTCCACGGGTAGTTCTTTTGTTTCTCCCCACCTAGCTAAAGCCAAAACTAATAGGCGCTTCCTTTGATGAAGTTCTCAGTATTATAAATGTATTAATCACAGCCTTTCTACATGAGGCAATAGTTTCCTACGGTAACCCAATATTTAAATTTCAAGTTAGGACACAGTCCTCCCCATTCACTGTCTATCGCTTTTATACGAATGACATAAATCACCCTAAATTGAGGAACTGACGCTACGATTTAGCCGGTGACAGCCAAATGGCTGGCTATTTCTTTCTCTCTTTTTCCAATTTTACTGCGATGGGAAAATTTGAAGCCCAGTGTCTAAGCAAGCAACTCTCCCAAGCTGTGGAGCAGCGGGCAATTGTCACTACTGTCACAGCCACCGTACACAGGACATCTGAAGCCCTGACTGCATCTTCCAGCGCACAGGCAGAGGCTTTACGGAGCACGTGCATCTACTTCAACTTGAACTCAGCCGCCAAGGCAGAGTTCTTTATCGGTTTTTATTAATAAACTCTGAAAAACACTACTGACTCACAATAACACACGGTTTAATGCGAAAAGGCATACATAATCAGGGATATTATCTAGGAAGGATAGAAACTGCCGAGATCACATTTCCTTAATGGAGGAGAACCGAGACAGCTGTGGGATGTCAGACCAGCAAGGACATTCAGTTGTAAATGAGGGACGTCTAAGACAATCTCGAGGCAAAAGGAAAATAAATGGCAGAAAGGCAAACCCACTCGCAGGCTGCAGAGTCTAAATGAAGTGTGCTTCCTCGTGCACCCACGAGGCCGAGGCCCCAGTCACTGGACTAAGGAATCCTCTTGTTCCTTCTCTAAGTTGCATCTCCCTCCACGTTCTCCTCTTCCTCGGGCTGCCTCTTGGCCGCACCAGGTATTATACTCCCTAAATTTAAGTCTCATGAGCGATATGTCTGTTTTCTGTATTTCCCATTTAAGTCACAGACTTGATTTCACTGGGGGGGTGAGGGGAGGTCCTGGGTCCAGCAGTGAAGCTCGTGAGGGTTAAAGTGTGAAGTTCTCAGAATTAGAGAGAGTGGGTGTAGTCAAAGCCACTAACCCATCAGGGCGGAAAGGAGGGGAGCTCATGTGTGCCTGTATTCAGATGTCCTTCCGTCTGATAAAGCCACCAGGATTGGATCACAGGGCTTTACACTGATGTCCCTAGCTAAGCCTAGTCACCCCCCCAAAAATCCCACCTCTAAACATCATGGCCAGATTAAATTTCTACCCTCTTCATATCTCACAATGGATTTCAACACATGGACCATTAGGGAAACGGCTCACCCCAACCTCTGCACCACAGGAACCCTTGGTCCCCAGGGCACCCTTCAAATGATGTCTCCCCCATCTATGCTTGGGACAAGAGGATATAAACCATGAAACGGGAATGCACATGGACAGGTCAGGGTTCTGGGGCTCACAGTAAGATAGGATCTCCATGTAACCCCCCTACATTCTGACCAGTGGGGTCATAATATCGATTACCCCAAAGCTTGAGTTAACATGGAACACATATTCATGGATCCTTGGGATTTGGAGCTAATTTCTTTCCAAGTGTATGTCACTGAGAAAATGGCTACACAGGCCTACACATATCTACTGCAACAGCATGGTCCTTGAGTCAGGGACTAAGAACTGCCTAGTTCCCCCTGCCCATCTATTTCCCGGAGCAATAAAATGCAATGCTCTGACAGGGGCGCCGACGGAAGCTGAGCATGGCACGCGGAATCTCAGCCCAGCACAGGCGCCTTTGACCATTTGGTCCCGTGCTTTGTCAATCAATCAACACACTGCAGGAAGCTACCCTAAAGAGCCTACTGAACAGTGTGTGTCTCTCGAGGGCTCCAGGTTCAGCCTGCTCTGGATCACTAAGGGATATTTGGAGAAGACTCAGCAAACAGTTGGTTCTAGCAAATGAGGAAGATTTAGGACTGGTTCTAGTGCTGATGTCTTTGGCTCAGAAGTTCCCTGGCTTCAAATGGACCTACAGGATGGATAGTCAAGATGTACCAGCTTGGATTTCCCTCTCCGAGATACTGGCTTGGTTGCCTGGATCTCTGGATTTTAAAAAGTCACCCAAAAGCCAGGTGTGATTGGGCATGCCTTTAATCCCAGGAAGATCAGGAGTTCCAAGTCACTCTTGGTTTTAGCATAGTAAGTCTGAGGCTAGCCCGGGCTACATGAGTCTCATCTTAAAGAAAGGATCAGACTGAAACATGGAGAATACACAGACTACATCAAACTCTTAAAGGACCAGACCCCAGGAAATAGGACCTCTCAAATAACCTTCTCCAGCGAGAGACACACTAGAAGCACGGAGCCATGCTGCCACCCAACGTCCCCACTGTCTATCCGGCTAAGGCTGGAACTAGGCCTGCCCTTACCACCAGCTATGGCAGTCAGGGAGGCCACACACAAGATCACTACTAGGGGCTACTTCCCAGAACTGGGAGCTCTACCCCAGAGAGCCCCCGCAGGAACATCTATACCAATTACTCTCTGTCACGTGTCAGCATGTTTTGCAGGTGATGGATGAAAAATGGCAAAGACACCCCAGACATTGCTTGGTCAGGCAGCTTTAATCAAGTTCATGGTCAGCTGAACAACTGTGAATCCAAGAACAACCCTGTACCATCCCGTACACACCGGAACTCATCTTCACTGCAGTCACTTGTACGGTGTCGAAGGTGGGACCCATTCTTGGATCTTCTTTCTCGTGGTGGAGTAAGGAACATATTGCTCTGGAGTGCCAGTCACGTTGAACTTGTGGTTTGCCCAGATGAATTTACGGGCCGTCGGCGGTATTTTCGTTGGAGGGTCATCGGTCATGCAGTGGAGCCAACGGTGCCTGGAAGAGGAAAGACCCCGATTATGGTCTACATCAAACAGCAGCACAGCACTCAGAAACTCCACCCGGCAGGCATGCAGCCGTGCATGCTGGCCACCATCGTCACTAAGTCTCATCAAATTTAAGGTGCCATCCTTTTCCGGTTCCACCGTTATTTTACATATTACAAATCAAGAAAACGATGCTGTCGGATCACGACACAGTATTGCTTATAACGAGGGTCCTGACTGGATGTGACAATGTTACTCTAGAGTCGATCTTAGACAGTGGAGGAATGGGAGTTTACGGGCTCATTCTGGGTATTTAATATGCTCAGGTTACTCTGGCTCACAAAGCCTCAGTTTGAAATTCACGAGGGCTCTGCTGGAGAAAACGGTTTCTGCATAGTTTCTGCACGTGTCTTCAATTCAAGCTGGAGCCTGAACACCGCAGAATCAACAACTTGTGTTAAAAATACTAATTCTTGGGACTGGGGACTTAGTGCCTAGTTCTAGTTCTCTATCCGCACACGTGTGTGTGCGTGCGTGTGCGTGCGTGTGCGTGCGTGTGCGTGCGTGTGTGTTGGGGCAGGGGTAGAATGATAAAAACAAGCTGGGCAAGGTGATGCAGACCTGGCTGCCCCACAGGCTGAAGTGTGAGCACTGCTTGAGCTCAGGAGTTCCTGGCCAGCCTGTGCAACATGAGACCCTGTCTCCTATAAGCAAACTACATGCTTAAGATTAAAAGGAGATTTCTATGAAAACATGGTTACAGCAATACAAACTATGTAAGTGTCACAACGTTGCTCAAAATACACTACATTCTTCCTTTAGAATGAACTGGCCAGCCACACAAGAAAGCTAGTCAATTCTCAACAGCAAGAAGTAGTTGTTACCTTAAAAAAAATAAGCCAAGTAGGGCCACCTTACTGTTTTACATTTGTCTTTATTTTCTGAAGTAGTACTCAAGAGACACAGGCTGTCATTACTGAAGGTACCGGGACTCAGAGTGCACCGTAAGATCAGAGGGGTTCTGAAAAGGCACTCAGGTTAATGGGATAGGAATACAGCTTCCAGAGCCGCGGGTTCATCACAGTAGCAGAGAGATGGTCAGGCACGATGAGGTCTGAGTTACAACGCCGTAAAACAAAACGAAACAGAACTTCCCAGTTCCTCAAGAGGTCAGGATTTAATGTGGGCAAGGAGGCTCGTAATCAGTGTTGAGGTAGAGGTAGGGAGAGGAAATTCAAGACGAGTCTGGACTACATTAGCAAGAGCCTGTCTCTAAACTAGCATACAAACAGATACATAAAACAATAGCCTGAAATTCCTAGATGTTTGGGTTTCAAAGAACATCTAACTAAATTTCAAGAGGGACAGAGAAATAGCTCAGCAGGCAAAGGTGCTTCCCGCTAAGCAACCTGAGTTCAGAACCCACGTGGGGAAGAAGAGGGCTCTGCTGACCCTGAACATCCATGGAAAGCATACTGAACACACAAGCACACACACACACACACACACACACACACACACACACACACACTCTATAAATAAATGCATGTTCCAAAGGCTATTTGATGGGAGACTTTAAGACCTGGCTCAACACGGAGGAGAAATGGAAGAACTTAGTAAAGAGAAAGGACTCCCAAATTCAAGAGACAAAAAGGTAGCAAAAGCAGAAAATGTACACGGGGAAAGGGAGCAGAGAGAGAAGACATCACATCGGATCACTCCAGACCCCGGAGCATGGAAGCTAGAGAAACCACTTCTGCAGAAGGAGTCGCAGAGCTAGGCTGTAGCTCCAAGGGGGAAAGTGATGACTTAGCCAAAAAGATGAAGAAAAGGTTTTACTCCAACATGAAGCTGAGCGCACTGCTAGCGAGGACTGGCTGCCAGCAGTAACTGATGGGCTCAGATGAGCAGCTGGCTAAAACCAGTAAAAACACATACACATGTATATATTATATTGTAATGTATATATTACAATTCCTATTTGAATCTAACAATTGTATCATGATCGGTGAGCAATGAAGAATTAAAAAGCCTGTATAAGACAGATTGGTGTCTACCTTACAACCTCTAAAGAAAACAGGATTATTTGAGTGAATGGGACCAACAAGCCAGGACCAGTAACAAAATATGGAGACCCTTGTGGCTGCTGGTTGTGGGGCAGGTTCTGTCAATTACTAAGAAGAGGGATTAGCTGTCAAAGCAAGACCGTCCCGTCCCAAAGGCTTTATGTGAGTTTAAGGCACAGTAGAAAGAGTAGCCTTTCACCTCACTGAGTCAGCTTAAGTAATAAGAAAACTTTTTTCAGTTAATTACTTTCAAGAACACTGAAGAAACCATAGTCCTAAAGCCTGCAAATGCCTATTTGATTACTTAAGTGATAAATTGAAGAATTTACAGAAAAAAGAAAATGCAAGGAAATGCATTTTTATAGTAATTTATAAAATTTGAAATCCTTGCAAAGATTCAAGCAAGTATCAGGAAACAAGTAAACAACAATCCATCATCAGCCAGGCCTGGTAGCGCTAGAGAGGCAGAGGCAGGCGGGTCTCTGAGTTTGAGGCCAACCTGAGTTACACAGTAAGCCCCCCCCCACGTGTGCAAATTCTGAAACCCAATCACATACATACAAACTATAATCATTACAATAAGCTACAAAGAAATAAGAAAATGTTTATGGCCTGCAGGGCTAATAATATAACCCTTCTGATTTTGTTATGATTATTAAATCAAAGGAAAGAAATGGTACCTTCAGATTTCCACACCAAAGTATTTTATTTGCAAAGGGTCGGACTTATTCGAATGACTTAAAGATGCCAACATTTAGTCTAAGAGCAATGTCTACAACCGTGGTGACTGATGTTGCCTAGAGACAAAATAGAAAAGCTTGCAAGAGCCCTGAGACCACAAATAAAAACAGTGGCAAAAAGGAGGAAAGTTGCAAAGACAAAAAGAGAATTTATAATGACAAAGTATAACACTAGGGAAAAATCAATACTCAAATATACTAAAGTGAATCAACATGACTGGAAACAGAGATGTGAAATCATAATTACTGCAATCCTTCCCACCCCACCTACCCAACCCAAGTTGATATAAATTTAAAAAAAATCAAATATGCTTTATAAGATGACCACTCAAAGCTTGTTACCATAGGGACTATTAATTAAATAAAATGTGAATCAAATCTCCAACAGGTTCTCCTTCAGAATTCAATGACAACATTCTAGAATCAGCTGGAAGTCCATCCAAGACAACTGTGGATGCTGGAAGCAGATATCAAGTGTTAGGTCACAAACAAAAGAACCTGCACAGCAGACGCAAAGATGTCCAGTGCCCACAGGCTCAAGCTAACCAGAGGTAGCTGGATTGTCGCATCATTGGGAGAACAAAGATTTCTCAGCCCTCTGCTAGGATGGATTTGTTTAAAAAAAAAAAAAAAAAAAAAAAAAAAAAAACTAAGTTAGATTTCCCATTACAGATCATAAAATTCCAGAGTCACAGTGCTTAGAAACAGCAAGAGGTAACTGATCTTCTAAAACAAGAACTTTAGGGAAACTAAACATCTAAAATGTCTCAGAAAATGTACACTTTATTTGAAATGTTCACTAGAATACAAGATGTGTCATTACACACTTCCAAACTGTACAGGCCATATATGTTACATTTAATACTCTTTCTTGTAGACACCTGGGCCAAACACTTATGCGCATGGAGGATGCTGATCACAGATCTATTCATAATAGTGAGCAAATGCGAAGAACGGAAGCCAAGAATAAAAGGGAATGCTTAAATTATGCATGGCACAGCCACTGGACTAACCTCTCACTATAAATTACAGTGTAGACTACTCTATCACTTGACAAAACATTTGCTACATTTTAAGTATTTTTTGTTTGTTTGTTTGTTTGTTTGTTTGTGATTTTTGAGACAGGGTTTCTCCATAGCTTTTGGTTCCTGTCCTGGAACTAGCTCTTGTAGACCAGGCTGGCCTCGAACTCACAGAGATCCACCTGCCTCTGCCTCCCGAGTGCTGGGATTAAAGGTGTGTGCCACTACCGCCTGGCCCATTTTAAGCATTTTAAGGTTTAAAAGCAGGTTGTTTGCTCAAAAAGAAATTTTTTTTTTCAAGACAGGGTTTCTCTGCAGCGTTGGAGACTGTCCTGAAACTTGCTCTTGTAGACCAGGCTGGCCTCTACCTTCCAAGTGCTAGGATTAAAGGCGTGCACCACTACCACCAGGCTGTTTGGTCATTTTTTAAACAATACTTAGATAGCATTTGTAAATCATGGGCATTGTTCTCAACACTGCAAAAACCATTAATTTATTTATCCCTTATAACAAGGGAAGTGGAGGTTATAGCTCCAGTTTAATACCCAAGGGGTATCCAGTGCACAAGACTTTAAATGGTTTGTCCAAGTGGCAGAACAAGGACACTAATCTTTAAAACAGGGGCTGAACAGACAGCTCAGTGGTTCAGGGTACTGACTGCTTATGGCTGAAGAACTGAATCCAGTTCCTAGTAACCACTGCAGGGTTACAACTACCTGTAACCCGGCACAGAGCATCTGATTCCCTCCCTCTTTTGGCTTCTGTAGGCACCCACATACATGGCAGACAGATGGCAGATACACACATAGACACATACACACACACAAATGAACAAAATTTTGGACTTGGACTTATGATTCAGTGGTTAAGAGCACTTATTACTATTGAAGAGGACCCAGGTTTGGTTCTCAGCACCATGTGGTGGGTTTAACTCCAGTTGAAGGGATCTAATGCCCTCTTTGGCCTCTGCAGGCTCCTGCATACATCTGGTGCATATAAACTCATAAAAGTACATATACACACAAAATAAATTGAATTAAAAATTTAAGCATGATAAAGAATGGAACCCAAAGTGTATATGTACACAGAAAAGGAGATCAGAATAATACGCATCAAAATGCTAATGGCCGTTGTTTCCATCTGGCGGTGTAACAGCTTGTTTCCTTCACTGTTTTCTGTAACAAACACGTATGACTTAGAAGAAATCAACTGTGTTAAAGTGAAATATCCTATATCAAACCAATTTAGGAAATGGTTTATAAATCTTACCCAAGTCTTCTGTCATTATTTTGAGATTATAGATCCTATTGACTTCCAGTCTTACTTCACTTAAGGTGCCATTGAAAGCAAAATCACTTCCTCTGAAGTACACAATGATTTAGTGGTAGACAGATATTTATCTTAGTCTACCTTAATGAATGTTTTCCTAAGGTCATTTCTACAATGAAATCTTTCACTAACAGTCACACAGAAATGTTGAAAATATCTATCTATCTAATTTCCTTCTTGTGATATACATAGAATATACCACGGTCATGATAACCTATAAATACAATAAAGATTTAAAAAAATTCTGGACATAGGCAACAAGAAGAGTTCTTTGTTTTAAAAGGAAAACCCTAGCTTATTCCCACAGCCCAGGTGTAGAAATTCCATTAACTTTTTTTTTTATATAAAATATAAGACTCCTTTGTGGATGCCTGCAACCCCCAGCATGGTAACACACAGGCAAACAGGCTACCAGTCCAATGCCAGCCTTGGATGGCAGAGCAAGCTTCAGACTGGGCTACATGAAACCTTGTCTCAAAACCAAAATCAGACAGAACTGGATGTGGTTGTACACACCTGCCAATCCAGCATTCAGGGGACCAAAGTGGGAGGATGGGGAGTTTGTGGCCAGCCTGAGCTACATAGCCAGACCTTGTATTTTTAAAAATGGTAGGAGAAAAATCTAATCATTCAGTTTGTGGTTTCTTAGAACATATTTGTATTCTTGCTTTATGGTCAGAAAACAAACATTAAGAGAGATCTATTTTAAGCAAGGTGCAGTGTTGCACACCTTTAATCCCAGCACGGGAAGGGCAGAGTTCCTGGCCAACCTGGTCTACGTAGTTCCAGACCAGCCAGAGCTACACAGTAAGATCCTGAATCTAAAAAGGAAGGGGCAGGGGAACACTGGAGAGATAGCTCAGTAGGCACGAGCATTTCCTGCTCTTGCAGGGGACCCGGGTCCTATTCCCAACGCCCACATGGAGACTCCTAGCTGTAACTCCAGTGGGTAAGGATAAGGAACTTTCTAGCCTATGGGACAGAAGCACACTGACATACCTGCAGGCACGTCAGTTATACACACAAAACAAAGCCAAATCTGTTTTAAAATCCTAAAGGAGTGACATTTTTTTCATTAAGGACTTAAATTGATCATTTTCTCTAAAAATAATGATTGCTTCCCAGGTAATATATCTATCTTCATCCGACAAGCACTCATCTACAAGCTATTATGTGCTCGGAGGGTTTTAGTATGGGAATCGGGGAAACAGACAAGAAGGAGAAAATACACAATAAACGCTAAGCATTTGCCTGACAATTTCATGATTTTACTTTTTTTCAAATTAGAAAAAAAAAAACACATCCTGAGTTAGGTAACCCAGACCCAGAAATATAAATACGGTTCTTTGCATATATATTATAGCTTCCAGGTTAGTGTTTTTAGGGGACTCCTGAGTGTGCAAACAAGTGGGTCTCTGCGTCTGTCCGTTTCTTGTTCTTTTCCTTCTGTTGGTTTGTTTTGTCCTATTCTGATGTGTTAGTTTTTGTTTTATCTTCTTACATTTTATTAATATCCCTTCTAAGCCGGTTTGTTTTCTGAGAGACAGAAAGGGGTGGTCAGTACGGGAGGGGAAGCAGGGAGGAACTGGAGTAGAGGAGGGACACTATAATCAGGATACTTTGTATGGGGGGATCTATTCTCAATAAAAGGGAAATTAAAATAAAATGCCAGGCAGAGGTACATGCCAAGAGGGAAAGAATAACAGAGAGAGGGGGAGCGCGCCTCTTCTGCACAGGACACGAGGCCTAGAGAAACAGCCTCCATGAAGAGCCTGGAGCAAGAGTGCCCTCACAGTTTAAGAAAAAACCAGAGTCAAAGAGACAGAACATAAGTGTAAGGCAGTGTTCAGAGCTGGAAAGCACTGGGATCATACAAGCCTTGTGGACCAAGTAAGCGGATGAGAATTGTATCCTCACTATGAGAAGAACACAATACGCCCTACATGAGGTTTCAGAAAAAGAAAGAGGGGTTGGGGTAGAGCCCAGTGATGGAGTGCTGGTCTCACATGCATACCCCCTGGTTTGAGTCTGTAAATTCAGTCAATTAAGATAACGGGCAAACCCCCAAATATAACACAACACACACACACACACACACACACACACACACACACACACGTGAAACAAGAGCGAAGATGACTAGCCCTCAGACTTCATCATGGGCTGGGCGTGTAGCTCGGTGGTCCAGTACCAGCCTAGCATACACAGGCCCTAAATTCAACGCTCAGCACGGGAAACAAAAACCAGATAAAGCCCAATCACTAATCTCTCCCACGGCAACACTGGCAGTGGGCTGCACGAATGTAATCAAATCATTTGGGCTGTAGCTGCAGAAGCCAAGCAGGAGGCAACTGTGGCCTGGGCTCGAGTGACATCACTGGGCAGCAATCAGATGTTTAGTCCACGCAGGGAGAAAAGCAGGCTGCTTAGCTGGGAAAGGTGCCTGCCAGAAAGCCTGGAGGCCTGAGTGAGATCCTGGACTCTACACCAGCATGGGAAGAGAGCACCAACTTCACAAAATTGTCCTCTGGGGTGGTCGTTTGAATGCAAATGACACCCCTGAGCTTGTAGGGAGTGGCACTATTGGGAGGCGTGGCTTTGTTGGAATAGGCGTGGCCTTATTGGAGGAAGTATGTCTCCTTTGATCAGATTCCGTGGGATACTCAGTTCCCTTCCTATTACCTGTGGATCAAATGGAGCACTCTCAGTTCCTTCTCCAGCACCATGTCTGCCTGCATGCGCCATATCCCACCATGATGATAATGATGGACCAAACCTCTGACAATGTAAGACAGCCCATTAAATGTTTCCCCTAATAAGAGTTGCTGTGGTCATAGTGTTTCTTCACGGAAACAGAAACCCTAAGACATCTGACTCCCACATACACACTGCAACATGCATTTACCACGCCCCCAACACACCAGCCCCCCCCAACACTAAAAAATACAATTTTAAAAAGTGGAGGGGAGGTGCAAAAGGGAGGGTGGCCATGATAGCAATGGTGCAGGCATGGAAATACCAGAACAGTTCATGCTAACAACGACACATTAATAATAATTTAAAAGGAGAAAGCAAGAAAAATAAATTGGCAGATGTTCGAGAAAGAGGAGTCAAGATGACCCTTAGGTTTCTGGCTTGAGTAAAAACAATTGCTTATGTGATCAAAACAGTTGCTTGATGGGGCTGTTAGTCTCCCTACTCACTGAGCATTTGAAGAATTGGGAAAAATCAAATATATTAAATTTATAGATGTAACCTAACTAAAATGCTTAAAATAATGTAATGAACTAAATTTGTAAATAGATAGAACTGTTGAGGAGGATTAAATCCTTTCCATTAGAGTTTATCAAACATTCATCAAAGAACAAGAGAGAATGATTATTCTTTATTTTTATGCAAAAAGTATTCAATTTACTAATCTTGTTATTCTGTTTATGAGCTAAGCCTTGAGGCTTAAGAACTACAGTTTGAGATTTACAGCTGCAATAAATGGGATGTTAATTTTAAATACGAATTGCCATTGTACAAAAGCCCCCAGAGTTCCTGGAACACTCAGCTGACGGGCAGAATGTTTGCTGAGATGCAGGAACCGTCTGAGTGGGGGAAGGAGGCACAAACTTGTACATATGTCAGAACTATTAAGTGCTTATTATTTATAACCACAAACTTTCTTCTAAAGAGGATGTGACCAAGACTGTCATCTCTTCTCCCTGCTGTGGTTCTTAAGGGACAGAGGCAGCAGCTACCCAGGAGGCTAAGGCAGGAAGACCACCTGAGCCCAGGAGGTGAGAACTAGGCTAGGCAACACGGCAAGACCCCACATCTCAAAAAGAACACCTGTAGCTCAACGCCTGCCCCAAGCGCTACAGTTTGCAAGTCGGGCAAGGGCCTTGAGATTGAAACACACAGAGACACGGGTAATGCCAAGAATACTCCAAGAATGTCCCTTTATTGTGTTCCAGGGCAGCTTATATAGGGTCTACTTGACTAATGGCCACGCCCTAACTCTCAGCTGCAAGCAAAGCCCACCAGAAACCACTCCCCTGCCATCAGGAACTCCTGAGGGTCTCGTGCTCAGAGCCGCTGCAAGCATAGGAAAACAAGTTGTTTACTCCAGCAGGCAGGGGGTCACAGGAAATTCAGGGTCTGGGGGTCCACAGTCCCCAACAAACACCTTCCTTTGCTCCAGCAGCTGACCCGTATCAGGTGCATGAAATGGCAAGGATGACGCATGCTCAAAACCCAAGGAATTCAGAGCTTATTTCTGGCTGCACCCCATCCCCCGGATTTCCAAGGTTTCCCTAACAGCTGCAACCTTTAATAACCAGGCTTTGCTTTGTTTTGTGTTTTTGCAGAGCTCCAGATTGAACTCAGGGCCTCATGCACCGTACACAGATGCTCTACACTGAGCCCTGCCCATCACTACCTACATCTCCTTCCAGGCGGCCCGCCCACCTGCCTGACTACCTTTCTTCTATAATCCTCTGTCTCCCTGGTACAAGGTATCATGCAGCTCAGGCTGGCCTTCGCCTCCTGATTCTTCTTCCCCCACCGCCCTACATCTGAAAGGACAGGCGTAGACCAGCACGACCAACTTCATCCTTTCTATTTCACTCACCACTATGGTACTGACCAGTCGAGCCTAACCTAAAGAATCATGCTTGACTCTCCTCTGTCTACTCCACATAATACTCACCTACTCCACATAATCCCCTTCCATAACCTTATTATTAAAAAAAAATCTAGAATACAGTCCAAGAGAAGGGAGGGAGAAGACAGTATACAAGGAGACATAGTGCTCCCACTGAGGGAAACGACGTTAGCTAAAAATGAACAGACGGTGCCACCAAGTGGGCACACAGCATACATGCTGCAGAGAAAAGTCTAAGCAAGCCATTAAACCACAATTTGTAGTCAATTCAGGGCTCCCATACATCAAGTCACAACAGTACATCTACTCTACTGATGTAAGTGAGAATGATAATTTTATTCTATATGCATGAAATCATCCAAACATTCTAATTCTCCAACTCAGTAACATTCTAACTCTGTCAAGTTTTATGTCTGATTTACACATTATTTACTTGTTTTTTTATGTCTGTGAGTCCACGCACAGGCTAACTACCATACCCAGTGAAAATTAACTTTTGTGCATTATCATCTAGACAGGGATAGTTAATTTAAAGATAAAACTGGGGAAAATAAAAGTGGTATAAATATGTATTATTTACTTAACTAAATACTTGGAGGTTATTGCATACGAGCAATGGAACTAATAGAAATTCCTGGAGAAATTAAAATCTTACTGCTGATCCCATCAGGGAAAAAAAGGTTGACAGGAAAATGAAAACTCTGAGTTGTAGAACATTATTATTCTGCCTGACTGTATTCACTAAGTGGCTATGAGCTCCCGGAGGGCATATATATTGCACTTCTCAATAAACACATCCCAGTCCTTGACATGTAGCGAGGCCCTCAATTAATATTTGTTGCATGTAAATAGAGCGCTATGCTCTATTACAGACAGTACTGTGTTCTTCCTTCAAGACCCACCAGCCCCAGTGCTCTCCCAACATCTATACCACACACACACACACCCTCTGCTTATCCACAGAGGGACCCGGTGGCTGTACCGGCTACTGGCACACTGACAGAAGCAGGCCAAGGCGAGAGCCATAGAGTGAACTCGCTTCCCCGCAAGACTGGGGAAGAATAAGCGAAGCTGACAGGATGACTAAGGATTTCTGATTCGAACAAAATTCACCAAGGCCTTGGAAGAAGATCTGTCCCCAGGTGAAACTATGCAGCTGCTGAACAAGCTGCAAGACTATCAAAGGCCTCCCTGGCACCTGAGGACTCAGCAGAAGACAGACATCGCAGCCTGCCAGCTGGGCAACATCTGATGTTCCTCTCCCTGAGAGCTCGCGGTCACTGAAGCAGGAGACAGCTCAGCCAGCCGTCCAGGAGCTGTGTGCTCTCACCCTCTAGACGACACAGCACATGGTCTCCTGAGAGGAGAGGCGCATCGGCAGGTGTAGGAGCTGGCCTGTGATTAAAAGCTTCAAGCTCCTCACCAGTCAACCTCTCCACAGACAGAGGCACAGCGTGAGAATTCCCGTTCCTCCGGGAGCTTGCCAGTCCCATGCACACCAGCCCTGAGGCACGTCCAAACACGCCTAATGAAGAGGCTGTGTGACTCCTTGCAAGCCGTAAGCAATTTACCAATCCGAGCTCAATTTCTAGCAAGACAGTCGGTCTGTTCTTCCCTGGTCTCCAGAGCAGCAAGCGAGGCCACCGAAGGCCATATTCTTTTAAATTACACAGTACATTGGCTAAAATCACAGCAAACCCCCATCTCCAGCACCAGTTTCTATCCTGACTTCCAATGAGTGGTTTCAACTGACTACTCTTCTGCCCCAGCTGCGCCTACAAAGAGAACTTCTGACTCCCAAGCCTGCTTCCCCATCCCATTCTGCTTTCCCTACTTTGGTAACTCTACCACCAGTGCCCAGATCAAAGACACGAAAACAAAAGACACAACAACAAAGACAAGTAATTTGAACTTAAAGATGAGCAAACGATCTGAACAGGCTTTTTACTATTACTGGTATTTAAGACAAAGTCTTGTTACGTAGTACAGGCTGGCCCCAAACTTTCTCTGCTTCTCTCCCCATCTATGGAGAGCCAGAACTTCAGGTATCTGTCACCAGGCCCGGCTCCTCAATGAGCATTTCTTTTTACTATTCATTTCAAAGTTCTACATAGATCTTACTTTCACTTCCTGAGGCTGTGATCTAGGCCTCTCGAGAGGGTCCCAAACAATCTCCTTTTCTGGACTCACCCCCTGTGCAACGCCCATTTTTAGAGCGGGGACTAACTGGCTCGCTCCTAACAAGCAGAATGTCACTTCTAGGATTAGGTTTGGAAAGCTGGGCTTCCACCTGGAGAGGACTCTTTGGCTTTCTCTCCAGCTTTTGGCTCAGAGGAAGCCAGCTGTCAAGTTATGAGGTATCTCTGTGCAAAAGGACCCCTGTGAGTGCGGCAGTGTGGCCTTCAGAGTGAAGATGTGACCACAGCTCCGGATGGCGCCTCCACTGTAGCTTTCTTTGTGTGTCTGTGTGTCAGGGGACATGAACATGTACGCTAGTGCATGCTCTATAGGGCAGTATATGTGGAGACTGCAAGTTGACACAATGTGTCTTCCTTTACTCACTACTTTGAGAGAGGCTTTCCTGAACCTGGGGCTTGCTGGCTGGACAGGCTGGTCAGCAAGTGTCTGGGGTCTTCTCGACTCTGCCTCCCAGTGCTGGGATTCCCAGTACACACCACCACCCTGGGCTACGTGTGAGCTGGGGATCCAAACTCAGGTCCTCACGCTTGCACAAGAAGCACTTTATCCACCGAGTCATCCCTCTGAGCTCCCAGCATCTTCTTAAAACAACACTTAGAGCCAGGTGGTGGGTGGTGGCGCACGCCTTTAATCCCAGCACTTGGGAGACAGAGGTAGGTGGATGGCCAGCCTGGTCTACAAAATGAGTTCCAGAGCAGGCTCCCAACCTACAGAGAGAAACCCTGTCTCAAAAAAAAACAAAAACAAACAAAAGAACACTTAAAAACAACACCAAAGTTGGCCACATCAGTTGAGTCTTCCGTAAGGAATTCACATGCTGTATCTGACGCCCTTTGATGCCATTTTACCCACAGAAGACCCTCTTGCAGTTATCCTTGTCTAACCACACTACTGTTTTACCAACTATGTTCATGTAATACCCTAAATCCTTTGCTATTATCTCGACAATGTTCATAGCACCTTTACCGGGAAATACTATCTCAAAAGGTCTCTTTCCTTCCCGGCCCGTAAGCATCTCTGTTCTAGTAACATCTTGGCATCTCGGCTCTGCTTCTAATTCTAGTTCCCTTGCTTGTTCTCTTGCATCTTTTGTTTTCGCACCCTCTGAAGCCCTGAACCCCTCAGAGTCATTCATGAGGGCTGGAGCCAGCTCTTTCGTATACTGCTATTTTTACATCCTCCATGAGTATGTTCTTAATGTTCTCCAGAATGGTGACTACCTTCTAGGCTTTCAATGAACTGCTCACATCCATCAGAGCAATCGTGTCTGTAGTAGCTATAATCACTGCATGTATTTTGTAAATAATGTTTTGAAAGTCAGAATTACTCCTTGATGTAGGGGTTGCAGAAGGGGTGTGTGTTAGCAGGACTGTAAGCACTCATTTCCTGTCCATCTCCCTTGGAGCCCTCAGGAAGTGTTGTCAGTGAGAATGATGCTGGAAAGGAATCTTTATTTCTGACAGTAGGTCTCCACAGCGACATCAGTCAATCGGGCTGTGAGCAGAAATGCTGCTGTCAGGCTTTGCCATCCCATTCATAGACCACAGGGTTTGCTCACTGCCTCAGAGCACGGGTTTCTGGAACAGCAAACAGCCCTGACTTTGACCTGAAGCCTCTGCTGCATGGGGCTTGAAGAGGAGAGTAACCCGTCGAGCCAGGCACTGATGTCTCTCAAGTCTGGTTATGAAATTCAACTCTAGTGCAGAGGAGTTGTTTCATCTGCATTGAAACTGTCATTTAGCATAGCCACCTTCATCAGTGATCTCAGCTGCATCTTCTGGATAACTTGCTGCAGCTTCTACACAGGGCCCTGCAGCTACACACGCGACTGTGACGTCACAGAAATGCTTTCTTTCCTTAAACTTCATAAGGCTCCCCCACTAGCTTCAAACATTTCCCCATGGCTTCCTCATCTCTCTCAGCCTTTACAGAAAGGGTGAAGAGCCATGATCTTACTCTGGATCAGGCTCTGTCTTAAGGCAACACCATGGCTAATCTGATCTAATATCGAGACCACCAAACCTTTCTTTAGCAAGAAGTCAGTTCTGCTCTCCTAACGGTCCTTTGCTGTGTTCCCTTTCAATCAAGACCCTTTCCTGTGAGTTCCCAGCTTAGCTAACTGGCCCGAGAAGCCTAGCTTTCAGCACATATCAGGAATATCCTTCTTCATTACGCTCATGACCATTTGTAGAATGACCTTCAATGGCGTTTCAACCACAACACTGTCTTGTAATCCTCAGATCCCATTCAACTTTCATCATCTAGCAAAACTATTACAGCAAAAAGAGCAGAGCTCATGGCTCTTCAGTTTCCTTCTGACTGGACTGGATGGCACGCCCTAACCCATCTCCTGCAGAGAAGTCTGTGTTCACAAAGTGGAGACAGGAGCCAGGAAGTGAAAGGGAAGCCCCTGGAACCGGAAAGCAAGGGCACACTCTAAGAAGGATGGGGTCATTTCAAAAGCATCCAAAAGGCATTCCAAATGAGCCCCAGTAATCAAATTGAGCCCAATTTAATTAATAAAAGAACTAATTAGAGAAATTGATTCTAATCCACTGACTCAAACAGGAATTGATACTAGCATAAGTATATTAAAAATATGAATGGGATATGAAACTCCAACATATTGCCTTACAAGATGCTAATTAACTACAAAAGGAAAACGAGTCATTTCTTTTTTTAGGAAAACCTAGCAGACATCTTAATGAACTGACAGAAGATATAATTACCACTGGGACAAATCCAGACTGGAGGCTGCTTGGCAAAGCGCAACAAGAAAAGCATGGCCTTATTTCTGCGACACCCTGTCCACATGCAGGACACGTGAGGAAACGCCACCTTCCAACAACTCTCAGGTGTGTTCCTTTCCCTACTTTAACGGACTCTTACTGACTGACTGATTTACTGCTGCTGTGGATTGAGCACATGCTTGCACATCCTGGGCACGTGTCCTGAGCTGTATCTCCAGCCTGAAAACCAAACAGTATTTGTCCTATCCTGTAGCTCATCTCCCCCTCCCCTGCATGCTACAGTCAAACGAGCCATGCTGCTGTTCTTATGACACACCAAGGATTGTGTGCAACACACCAAGAGTGTGTGTGACACACCAGAGCTCCCACTGCTAAGCTTCTAGGGAAAATTCTTCCTGGAACTCCCACCCCTCCTAAGTTCCCCAAATGTCACTTCCTCAAAGATTTCCCTGTCCCCTGTATTAAAATAACCTCCTAAGCAGGGCACAGTGGTCTATGCCATTAACTCCAGCTACCAGCACCCAGAAGTCGGGGCAGGATCATGAGTTTGAGGCCAACATAGGCTATAGAGCAAGACTCTGTCTCAAAAAAAAAAAAAAAAAATATACACACACCTAGACACACACCCTGGATTCCCCCTCCTTCACATAAATCCCAGCTTCATTTTATCTTCTTTGCTTTTATGGTTACTTCGAATACACCCAGAAAAAGACACAAGTTTTTCTGCCATAAGAACATACACGTGTTTTATCCAATGTTCCGTTTGTAGTATCTACTTTAGTTTAGAAGCACTGTGTACTCAATAAAGCTGAGTGTACAGTGATGATTAAGTTGCATCTGTTACTCATACCACACATGCATAATGCTACCTGGTTCTCCACTTAAAGATAAACTCACCTTCAATTTTATTTTGTTTTGTTAGGCAGGATTACACTGTACTCCAGTCTGGTCTTGAATTCATGGCCATCCTGCCTCAGCCTCTGGAGCGCCAAGATCACAGGCAGAAACTATGACATCCGGGTCACCTTCAGACTTACGGCTGGGAGGAAGGGAGAACTCCACAGCATGCCACAGCTAGCAGACTGAGGTCAGTCTAAGAACAAACAGAGCTCAGCCTGCCTCCACCACTTCTCCCCCATACAGAGAGGAGGCATCAAAGTCTACCCTTGGGAGACCCCTTTCACAGAGAAACCCAGCTCCCTCTCCTCTGTCGCCCTCAGGCAGCTGGCAGAGTGCTCCTGTCTTCTCTAGCTCTGCCCTCTCATCCGTGTGATCTATACATGATCGTATATAAAAGGACTCGCTTGCTCGGCTCAACAGGACTTTGATCTCACCAAATTTTTAATTCTAGTTTGAAATGGGCTTCATTCCACATAATTTAAACCAGCACCCCCTATTTCCCGGCTCCCAAGATGCTGACGCCAAGCACAGAAGCTAGTATCTAAAGGGGACAGATGTCAGTCTGAACACAACGGCACACACGTCTTTCATGTCCACGCAGCACGAACTCCAGCTACAGACAATCAGTCTCACAAAAGCAAGGTGGTCCCTCAGCTCGCAAGCCCTATACTTGACCTTGAGGCTGTGTGGGTTGAATCCTTTAACACAGAGAACTGCTTTAGTTAGGGATGGCAGCTCTAGACCCGGACAGCTCCCTGGACCGTAACAGAGCCACAGCCTAGTCCCCTTAAAACACCAACACTAAGCCTAAAGGTGCCACCTCTGAGCTGCTGCTGCTTTTACCTCTCACACTCAGTGACTTCCGGCAAGGGCACCAGAGCTCCCAGTCAGCTTGAGTACCAGCCCAGGTGAAAGCCTCCTTGTGCGTGAGAGGGCTTGGGAGACTTGTTTTCTTTGCCAAACAGCATTCTGGAAAACGGATTGCCCAATCAAGTAGCCCATTTGACGCTAATAAAAGGCTGACTATATGAATAAAAGGGTGACACCTGTCTGTTATCTTAGTACTTGGGAAGCTCAGCCAGGAGGATCACCATGAACTCCAGACCAGCCTAGACTACAGAATGAAGCTCTGACCCCACCCCCAACTTATATGTAAATAAACAAATGACCCATTGTCTTAGTTGTATTAGCCACATTTTAGAGTGCTTGGGACCAGATGTGCCTTCTGGGTTAGACTGTGCAGACACAGATTTCCATCACCATGGAACATTCTATTGGGCATACTTAAACTGCTACAAAAAAAATAATAATGTTAGAAAAACAAGAACTCTCCTAATGAAAACACAAATACACTCATTATCTGGAAAGCCTTGATGTGTCTCTCACCTACCGGCACCAGGGAGAGCTGAGTAGGCTGCCACCCTCTTGGAGGAGTCTGTGTTTCCAGCTCATGGCAATCCCCAGCTCCTTCTGTCTTACGCTTGCATTTCACCTATACTGTAACATCCCAGGCCTGGTTTCCAAGAGTCTTTAGAATTGAAGAGCTTACTGTGCGCTTACCCCAGTTCCTCTTCAATAGACCCGCAAGCCATGTCAGTGACCAGGTTCAACTAGAATCACATGTCACAGCCAACCTAATGCATTAACTTCTGGGGTTACGTTTACTGCTGTTTGCTTTGTAGTATTAGGAGCTGAGAGCAAGGCCTGGTGCTGGGTGAACGCTGTCAGTGAGCCATCGCCCCAGCCCTCGTGTGCAGGCGGCACTGTCCTTCCGGCTCAGCCTTCTACATGGACAGGATTCCAAGCTTGCCCCACTACATCAGCAATTTCCAGCTGTGTCTTTGTTGTTTGAATTTTCTTAAATGAAAATTTCTAGACCAACTGGGAAGGATTTTCAGAGTTTGTTATTTCAAGAATCAAAAACAAAATTTTAAATATTAGTACTTTGCTCTGAAATATTTTATATAAATTTGCATGCATATTATGAAACCATAGGTTTTAGAGACTTAAGGAATTTTAGGACTCTCGCTATATAGATGAGGAAATCACGCCCTAAAGAAGCTGAGGGACATGGCTGGATTCAAACTGCTGGAGAAGTCCAGAGCCAGGTTTCTCTGTGCAGTTCCCTTCGCTCACATAGGTGATACTGCGTGTGTCTTCCTAGATGACCACACCATTATATATTACATACATATAACGTCATTTTAACATGCCTTCAAGGAAAGACACTCAATGCCGTCTGCCGAACTGGGGCAGCACTTTCTGTCTTAATGCAAGGAAGACGGATGTAATAATGACTGTTTCCAAGGCCAGATCTAACAAGGCAGTATGGCTTCCGCTCTTTTCTCCGAGCACTCACCGGCAGAACATGAAGGGGTTCCAACCACAGCCTCAGCGAGGCTCCCAGCATTCATCAGTGCTGACAGCCAGCATTAACTACCTGCCAGCTGCAAAGTGAACACTCCTTCAGCTGAGCTTGGAACCCCGAGGTCCCGGACATCCCAGAGCAGAGACCAGACATCTTGTTTGGCCTAGAGCCCCTCAGTCACAGAAGTTATGGAAAAACAAGTGATTGCTGCTTTAAACCACTTACGCTGAGGAGTAACTTGTGTAGCACTGTCCCAGGGACACACTCACATCACTAGCAAACGCCTTACAAATAACTAGGCGATAGGCCCTTCTATTTAGCACAGCGGCTTAGCTTACCACTCGGGAGGCACCATGCTTCCATCCATGTCCCAGAACGTGTTTTTGCCATGCATTTCAGTGGTGTAGATGACCCATCGGTGGCGGCCTGCACGGGAGAAGATCATTTCTTAGGCATCTGCACATAAACAAAAAGACAGTACCACTGTGTTCTAACACAACGGAGATGCTGGAGGGACCGCATCCTGGTGCACTGGGAAGCAGGCCTCATCACAGAACAGGGATTAAGCTGGGGGAGGGGGCTCACAACCTTTTCTGGGTGGAAAATCCTTGTTTCTCCCCAACTCCCTGACACAGAAATGAGCAGAGGCACGTGTGGTCCTGCCTGCCCCGGGTATTTCCAGAAAAGAGAATTCTTCAGAGATCAGAGCCAAAATGTATTCACAACACTACATGTTAATTTAGGATTCTAAATAATTTAAAACCAAAAAAAAAAAAGAAAGAAAGAAAAAGAAAAAAAAAAGAAACCATGTGATCCTTTGGAGAAGTGTGAAACTTGTATGATAGGGGAGTATTATGAATGATGGTTAGGTACGAGGACAGTTCATGTCTTCAAAATAGCATGGCTGTGCTATTTTATTTAACAAATATCTGTGAAATGAGTTGAGCGGCCTATCTACTGCTTCTAAAACTGTTTCCAGGGCTAGGGAGAAAACTGGTCAGTGATGTGCTTACCTTGTAAGTACAAGGACATGAGTCTGATCCCCAAAACCCACATAAATTAATTAAATAAATAAACAAATGCTGGGCACGGTGGTAGGTACATATAATGCCAACTCAGTCAGAGATAGGTGGACCCTGAGGGCAAACTGACTGGCCAGCCTAGACTACTTGGTGAGTTCCAGGCCAATGAAAGGAAAAAAAGGTGAAGGCAAATGGTGCCTGAGGAATGATACTCAAGGTTGGCCTACACACACACACACACACACACCACACACACACACACACACACACACACACACACACCAAAACCCGCTCTCAGTTTCCTTTAGGTCCATTGGCAGAACAGCTAAATTCAAGACCAGACTGTCTGGCACACAAAACACATTACAAAGAAAGAGAAGAACTGTAATCCAAGCAGGCAGGGGACTGTCAAGGCTGATGGAATGGTCCATGGCAAAGGTTTGATAAATTAGGCCTTGGGAATAGATTTATACTAGGACAGGGCTGACCCTTAACAATTTCAAATAAGACATCCATTTTTAAAATGTTGAAAGTCAGGGGTGGAGAAATGGTTCGGCAGTTAGGAGCACTTGCTGCTCTTACAGAGGACTTTGGTTCAGTTTCCAGTCACCCACACAATGGCTCACAGTCATTTGTAACTCCAATTCCAGGGTAACTGATATCTTCTTCTGGCTTCTATAGACACCACGCATGCTTATGGTACAGACAAACATGCAGGCAAGCACATTCATACCCATTAAATCTAAAAAAAAAAAAATTATTTTGATCTTGAAAGTCCATGTACACACTTAGCAATCACTTCCAGGAATTTGTTTTATTTATTTTTATTTTATGTATATGGGTGCTTTGTCTGCATGTATATATGTACACCACATGTGTGCGTGGTACCCATGGAGTTCAAAAGTGGGCATCAGATTCCCCTGGAACTAGAGTTATAGACAGCTGTGAGCTACCAGGTGGATACTGTGAATTGAAGCCAAGCCCTCTGCAAGAGCAGCAAGTATTGTTAATTACAGAGCTATCTATCTACCCCCCACCATTAATCCCAGCACTCTGGAGGCAGAGGCAGGCAGATCTCTGTGAGTTTGAGGCCAGCCTGGTTTACAAGAGCTAATTCCAGGACAGAACAGGCTCCAAAGCTACAGAGAAACCCTGTCTTGAAAAATCAAAAAAAAAAAAAAAACAAAAAACCTAAATAAACAAAAAAAGTCTTTAAAATATACATAAGTTAAAGTATTAAAAGAGAAGGAAAAGTACAAGGGTCAACAAGATGGCAGTGGGCAAAGGGGCTTGCAGCCAAGTGTGAGGACCTGAGTTCAATCACTGCGTCCTACACTGTGGAAGGAGAGAATGAACTCCCTCATGTTGTCCTCTGACCTTCATATGTGCACCATGGGACTCACACACCCACACATAAGGAAGATAAACCAAGAAATGTAATTAAACTAGGAAAAGAGAAATAGAGTAATCTTACGGCAGAAGGCACTTTCCACTTTGTTCTTCCTTGTTACCCCTGTACTTAGCAGCTGAACCCAGGGCCTGGGCAACACACGGAAAGGACTCTATCACTGAACTATTTAAAATTCTCAGCTCAATCCTCACTCTGCTCTAGACACTAAAATGTAAAGTTTTCAACAGTACATATCACATTAATGATCAGCAAAAATGAAGATACTTCTATTTTAATGTGAGAGCAGAAGAAAAGCCAGTTTGATTCCTAACAACACAGGACTGAGCGGAAAGAAAACCCCTTGGGGCTCTCTTGCCATTTCTGTTATAGGATTAAGTCTCTTTGGCAAAGGCATTTCCTTGAACACTGGCTGCATCATCTATAAAAACCAGTTTTTAGGCAATTTCTTTTGGTTTTTGCCTTCTTTCTTTCATTCATTCATTCATTCATTCATTTATGCATTTGTTTGTTTTTGAAATATGGTCTCACTCTGTAGTCCAGGCTGTCCCAGCTAGCCTCCATCCTCTGGCAATTCTCTCGCCACTGCCCCCAGACGGCTGGGATCATGAGAGCCACAATGTCCAGCTCAGATTACTTCTTAACGTCTAACCCAAGTCTAAAGTTCTATGGTTTGCGTTTAGAGGGTTATGGCTATAGAACAAGATGCTAACCTCTGGGGTACCAACTTTGCAGCCGTGTGAACTGTAATAGTAAACTGTAATAGCCAGCTGATATCTTGGTTTCTTCACCTGAAAGATGTGGCACATGGTTGTCTAAGGAGCCTACTACAGGAATAACTCAGGTCATCAGGCTTGGTGGCAGGTGTCCAAACTGGCCGAGCCATCTTGTTGGTTCATCTTTAAGATCTTCCGTCGAATTTTACGCTTCTTTCCAAGTACTTTGCATAAGCTCATGCATGATATGGAAAACAGACTCAACATCCCAACCCTGGTCCAATTATTCATAGAGAAAACACTGCACTCACCAAAAAACTGCTTGTTGTCCTCGTAGTATTTGTTTCCATATTTGTCTTCTCCCACCAAAGTACCAACCCGTATGTCATTTGCCCTGTAAGTACACAGGGGAAAAGGCATCTCAGAATGGTTCACTGTTCAAGACACAAACAGAAGCTGGGCGTTAGCGGCGCACGCCTTTAATCTCAGCATTTGGGAGGCAGAGAGAGGCAAATCTCTGTGAGTTCGAGGCCAGCCTGGTCTACAGAGTGAGTTCCAGGACAGCCGGGCTGTTTCACAGAGAAACGCTGTCTCAAAAAGAGAGAAGACTACCGTCTACTGCTGCATCAGCTACAAGAATGAGGAGATTATGGGGACAGAGTCAGTTATACACCTCTAGCCTTCAGCAGAAGGTTCTTGCCACTCAACGTTCAAGAATCAACTTTCCTGCTAAGAACTCTGGCATCTCCTGTGTTGTCCCAGTAGCATGGAGACAGGTGAAAAAAATGAACCAACACCACTGTGTGCTTAAATTATATTGAAAACACGACCTTCACGCCACAGCGCACGCATCTACCTTCCCTGCACCCAGAGACACCAGTTTGCAAACTATTCTGCGAGTCAAAGAATGTTATCTTCGTATTCTGAACGCCTCCTGGATTTTCCAATCCACTACAGGCCTCCAAGTGGTTCCCCGCAGTTGCTGCTGTTTGCAGGACTATCAGGGACTGACATGGAGGATAAGGATCGACTCCTTCAACTTTTTACAGTTCGCCAGCGCCGCGGGAAACTTTCCCAAGGTCACCGAGGGCTCGTCTGGTAAATTTAAACCCCAGGACTCGGGACCGGTGCAGCCCAGCGGCCCTAGCCCTTGTGGCACAGCGCCGTCGCTCGGGACGGAGCCGGAGCCGGAGCTGGAGCCTTCCCAGGGTGACAACCCGGACACTGAGCCTGTCGTCCTTGACTGAGCCCGTCGCGTCGGTCCTCCAGGCGATGGAATCCGGGTCCCTTTCCAGGAAAGCAGCCGGAGCCGTCCCCAGAGACCCGGGAGTCGAGCTCTGGCCTCCTACCTGAAGAAAATCCTCAGTAAGCCCCGCAGTCCGCCGTGGCCGGTGACCTGCTGCAGCCCGCGCCTCAGGACCTCCACCAGCTCCATTTTAACCTGCTGTATGGCCCGCCCCTCGGTGCTCCCGGCAAAACTCGCCGGGCGGAAGCGGCCGATTCTGCACAAGGAACCGCGGGCTGGAGGTTCCCGAGCCAGAGGAGGCCGGGGAGCTCAGTGCGCACGCGCGGGTGGGCGTTCTGGAGTCCGCTGCAGGCGCAGGTTGGCGTCCTCGTGAAGGTGGATTAAGTTTAAATGTTTTCACAGGCTGTACCCAGAAAGAGACCCTGTGGGGACGGTACACCAAACAAACTTGCCTCAGATGGGAGTTTCTCCTGTACGAACTTCAGTGTCTTCCTCCAGAAAACGATGGAACCCATTCCATAAATTCCTTACAGCACTAGAAACCAAGGAATGCATCCCTGACCCCACACCGGTATCGCACCTTCCCTACCGAGTGCACACGATTTTGAATACACACGTTGGTGGTGTGTCAGTAGCGAGTGAGGCGGGGATGGAAAGTTTAAGATTAAAATACCTCAAGGATTAGCTACTTTAGTTAGTTACTAGGTTAGTATTCGAAATGTAAGCTTTGTACAGAGACTGAAAGGGCACTCCATAGACTCCATCACATAGTTAATGCTTTACAAAAATAATACAACAAATAATACTGGCAAACCCATAACCGTAATGACCAGATGGGGGAGGGAGAGAGAAGATTCAGATTAATAAAACTAAAGACTAAAAATGGGGTGTTGCAACAGATTTCAATGAAATCTAAAGGATTATTACAGATTACTACAAAAACTTTTTTTTTAAAAAAAATGCTGGAAAGTACAGGAAATGGACAAATTCTTAGACACATATGAACTACCAAAATTAATAAGAAAATATAAGCAGTATTTAAGCATATCCATAGCAATTATGACACAAACTCTCTTTACAAATAAAAGCCCAGAACCAGGTGAATTCACAGTTGAATTCTACCAACCCTTAAAAGTGAAAGAGCTAGACCAACGCTTCTCCAAGTGTTTTATAAAGCATAAGAGAAAGAACGCTATCAAACTTGTTCAAGGAAGTCAGCATTATCCCAGTACCAAAGTGGAATAAGGCCACTTCACAAAACCTCATGAAACAAGAATTCTCAACAGAAGTCCTGCAGGCTGAATTCAAGAACACACTGAGACTATACACCATGGCCAAGCTGGTTGGCTGGAAGTATGACCTTAAGGATAGAAATCACAAGATCACCTCAACAGATGCACAAAAGCCTTTGATAAAGTTCAACATCCCTTCATGTTAAAGACCTGAGAAAACTATAAAGGGAACATATCTCAATATAGTAAATATTGGCTATGACAAACCTATAATCACCATCATACCAAATGTAGAAAAATGGAAAGCATTTCCCCTAAGATCATGAACAACACAGGGTGCTCACTCTCTCTGCGCTTATCCAATATGATGCTCAGTCTTAGCTAAAGAAACAATCAAAAAAAAAAAGAGATACAAATGGGAAAACCCAAAAACAAAACAAAAAAAAAACCAAAAACACCCTACTTGTAGATGATATGACCCAACACTTAAAAGATCCTAGATCCCACAAGAAATTCTTAGATCAGACAGATTCTTTCAGCAAAAGAAGGATACAAAATTAAGATACAAAAGTCAGTAGGTTTTCTTTATCACAATTACAAACTTGCTAAGAAAGGAATTGGGAAAACCATCCCATTAGTGAAAAAGACCTCTAGAATGAACACGTTAAGAGGAAAGAAAGCAAAGAAGGCACCAGATGATGAGATGATGTTCCATGCTCACGGAAAGCAGAGTCAATGCTCTTAACCTTATTTTAAACTATTGTTTATATGTATGCTAGTTCCTGGATGTATGTACATGCTACACATGTGTGCAGTGTCCTCACAGGCCAAAAGAGGGATCCAGATCTCTGGAACTGGAGTTACATGTAGGGTAGGGTTTCTCTCCTACCCACCAGTTCCCAAATAAACACTCAGAGGCTTATGTTAATTATAATCGCTGGGCTGATGGCTCGGGCTTATTACTAACTAGCTCTTCCTTTTCAAATGACCCATTTCTATTTTATATTTTACTGCAAGGCTTGTGGCTTGTTTTTTTTGTTTTGTTTTTTTGGTTTTTTGAGACAGGGTTTCTCGGCTTGTCGCTTGTTACCTCACATCTTGCTTCTCTGCGGCTGCTGGCATCTCTCAGACTCTTCTTTTTCCCTGTCTTCAGTTTAGCTTTCCCACCTAGCTATATTCTGCTTGGCTATTGGCCAAATCCGCTTAGTAACCAATGGTAATAAGACATACCCACAGCCTACAGAGGGGCATGCCACATCAATCCCAGACTGTTGTGAGCCACCACGTGGGTGCTGGAAAGCTGATGCAGGTCGGCTGCATAGCAGCCAGTGCCCTTAACTCTTCAGTCATCGCTCCAGTCCTGCCTCCCTCATTTCTGAGACAAGGGCTTCCACTAATTCTGAACCTGAACCTGGCAGGCAATGGGCGGTGGAGATCAACTTGTCCCTGTCCCCTCCATCCCCGCCCCCTGCCCCGCCCCCAGTCTATATCCCCGCCCCCTGCCCCGCCCCCAGCACTGGGGTTACAGATGCACACACTATCACACTTTGATTGTATGAGTTCTGGAAATCCAAACTCAAATCATGCTTGAGCAGGAAGCATGTGACCCACGGAGCCATCTCCCTGACCCTTATATTGTTATTTTTTCAAAGGCTGAATAATAAATTCCATCTCACACACGTATCAACTGTTGCTATCCACTCTTTTATCATGGTAATTTAGGTTGGGTTGCTTTCATCTCTCGACTATTGTGAACAATGTCCCAATGAACATGGGTGTGCAAATACCGAGGTCCGATTTCCTAAGCATTTGGACATATACCCAGAGAGGGGACTTCTGGATCATATGGTAATTTTGTTTTAAAGGAATCAGTTTTCCACCATGCTTGCACCATGTAATTGTCCCACTAACAGTGCACAGGGTTCCAACACTCCCCCTCCAAACACACGGAGAAAGAGATATGAGGATGTACCATAAGGTGAACATTGATGTTGGGTTAAAGGAGTTTTGTTTTTTTTTTTAGTGATTTGTATTTTGTTCTTGAGCCGTGGTTGTTCCTTACATATTCCTCACCAAGGCTAACTGTGATGACCAGAATGCAGCAGAGTCACAGCAGGGAAGAACAGGCAAATTGGTTTCCAGCTGACACTGTTGACTCTTACCCTCAGAAGGCAGCCCTTATGCTGTGAGGAGAAGGACAGAGGGATGATGGACGTGGCCTAGCTTCTGTCTCACTGCAAGTCCCAGATCACAGCCACTAACAACTTCCCAGCACAGGAGTGACCACACAGATTTAAGTCCATGACTTCTGCATGGATCCTATTCTGACTGAATGGAGACAGGCTGTCCTTGACAGCCTCTGTTCACACTGTAGGTTCATGGGAAAAGGCAAATTTCAACTGGTGTTTGGGGGGTGGGGGAGTGCTTACTGCAAAGCAATTGATTATTGAAATACTACCAACAGTTGTGAATTCCCTTCTATATCCTTCTGTTTGCACCTTCCTTCTACCTCCGCAGCTATTACCTACACTTATTATTCCTAATTGTCTTGCTTTTTTGATCACTAGTTTTTATATGTGCATAAACATATAAAAGTATTTTTACACATATGTAACAATAAACTGGTTAAATTATATTCTGCATCCTTTATGTATTTATTCCCGTCAATGTAGGCTATTATCTTTTCATGTGCACGTGTGTGTGTGTGTGTGTGTGTGTATGTGTGTGTAGGGTAGGGACATGCATGTGCCATAGTGTGTGTGTGTGTGTGTGTGTGTGTGTGTGTGTGTGTGTAGCTTAGAGGATAGAGACTGAACTCAAAGAGCTGGGTTTTCATGGAAAGTACTTTGATCCACTAAACCATCTTGCTGGGCCATTGTTTTTGCTCTTAAAATGCTTACATGATTTTTTCCCTCCTAGTGCTGGAGATCAAACTCTGAACCTTGTAAATACTAAACTAGGCACAAGTTCTCCCACTGCGATACTTTCCCTGCCCTATGACACGGAAGACATCCAAACACTGAAATAAAAATACATTGACAGGATACAGAAATGCAAGTCACATTTTAATATAGTTTCAAAACCACTCCCCAATATAACTACAAATTTAATCAGGAAAAATATAAGAAATACCATAACCATTAGTACAGTGCCTTATAGCATTTTTTCCTGAATTCTTTGCTTACTGTCTGAGATGACAAAGGTACCAGGTATCCAACATTTTGACACTGTCACCTACAGATGTGTTAGGCTGCAGGTTAGACACGCCCTACGGAAATGTTCTAATTGAGCATTTTATGCTTTATGTAGTTTCCCCCAGCAGCTTCTTATAAATAAAGCTGCTGACAAAATTGCACAGGGAATAAAGCCCTCGTGGTCAGCTGATAAAATTTGCAAGAGTAGACATTGAAACTTTTGTTGCTATAATTATTGTTAAAATCCACCCCCCATAGAAAAATTCAGCAAAAATCTTTACAAAAAGAATGCACTCTGGTTGCAATAAAATCTCTACATTTGTGTTTTCAAAATAAAATATCAGCATGCGAACATGACTGTAATCCCAGCGAAAGGGAGCTGGAGGCAGGAAGATGACTACAAACTTGTGTCCAGTCTGGACTGGGAGGCAAGATCCTGTCTCACTCAGAAAACCAAAACAGAGAGGGATGAGGGAGGGAGAGGGAAGAGAAGAGGGGAGAGAGAATATTAACAAACAGGTGAGTAGATTTCCCAAAGGAATTCATTATGTAATCAGAATAAAGGGATACTGAGTGCGTGCAATATCGATGTGGAAGACTGAGGAGTCTAAACTGCTTGTTGTAGCAAATCATGAGACTCCAGCTGTTGTGCCTCCTCTCCTTAGCAGGGGAAAACAACATCCATCAAATATCCTTTTACCTTCATGAATTACCAGCTGCTTTAATTATTTAACTCACCTGGGAAGCATACTGGCTACAATAAGTGCATGACTTAACAAAGTGGGCGAGCCTTTTTAAATGACCTAATAAAACTGGCTAAAAGCCAGGGTGGGATGGAAAAGCTGGACCCCCCAACTCTGAAGAGGTCAAGTGCTTTCTGTGGGACGGAAAAGCAACCATTTTAATTCCCATTCTAAAATAAAACACACCCTGGGTTCGGTCTCGACTGTGTTTGGAACACAGGAAACCCAACATTTTAAAACCGGATTCCTGTCTTATCCTCAAAACTAATTTTTCTACCAGCGAAAACAAAAGTGCTCATAACTGGTAATATACAACACTAAAAACCAAATGACAGATGGCTTATGTCTCATTGCCAGCAACGAGTGTTAAATGCTAAAGGACACCTGGATATTTATAAAAGCCAAAAATATATATTCATTTCTTACTTCTCATAGTTATAAAATTATCATTATATAACTGGGCATAAAGTAACTTTTGACCTGGTAACTAAAGGATTACATTTTGGAGGAATAAGATGGCGGGAGCTCCTGCCAGGTGTCTCATCTTTACAGTGTATCAGCTCAATGGAATTAAACAGGAGGAGAACACAGCTGGGGGAAATGACCAGTTTATTTGTTTTATAAAATAGAATGAGAAAGCTTAGCGTAGGCGGTCAGGAGGAGACAGTCTCGGGTGTCATCTTCACCAAGAATAGACTCACACCATTCCTTATGCATTCCCACAGCGCAGGCAGGAAGACTACTTCCAGACCCCTGCCTAGTCACTTACATTCTTCTTAAGGAATCCAAAAGAAAAATACTTTGAATTTTGGTTACTCCTGAAGTTACTATTCGCAGGTGCCCTGGAAGCAACAGTTTGATTTGGTGTCTTGCGTCCCAAGAAGGAACAGTAAACTTAGTTCATAGCAATGTGCCGTTGGCTTTCAGAGGCTGTGACCAATTATTTGGGAGTTGTAATCTGCAGGCTCCATTTTTAAAATGTGCGGGATGACACTGTCGATTCGGACATTCCCAATGAGACCCTTGAAGAACAATTCTTCGGTGATGGTGGCGTTCATCAGTCTCAAAGCCGGAAGTCTGAGAAGTAGTCGAGACAGCCTGAGAGGAAGAGGGAAGCCAGGTGAGAGGTGGGGGACTCGGGAGAAAAGCACCCACACAAACAATAAAGATCAAATTTTCAAAGACTCAGGACCAAAAGTTTAGATTGTCTAGGCTTAGAGTGGTATGACAGTCACCTGCATACGACTGCAATCTCCACAGGAAAGCCTGGCTCTGAACTGCTCCTCCAATGCTGTCCCCATGTGGCTGCAGGGACCACAGACTAAATCACTAACCACGGGGCAGGTTCACTTAAGAACAGATTCCCAACAGTGTTTTTAGAAGTTTTAACAACATTGTTTTAAAGAAAAATGTTTTATGTTATTAGAGCACGGAAGGGCTGATAACTTTTTTTCTTTTGAAAATGCACACACAGAGGCACAGACATACACAGAGACACAGACACACACAACAAGAGAGACACACACAGACAGACACACACAGAGGCACAGACATACACAGAGACAAAGACACAAACAACAAGAGAGACACACACAGAAAGACACACACAGAGGCACAATCACAGAGACACCGACACAGGACATATATAGACCCCTAGACACACACAACAGACACACACTGCTAGAAATGGAGTAGCGGGCAACCAATGCCTGTTATTATAAAAAGCTTGGATATAAAAAACAGCCACTGGGTTCAAATTGTGACCCAGCTGCCCCTTGTTCTATGAAGGCCACTCCCTCATTTCCACAGCGCTGGTGTGAGGATGAATGGCGGCTTCTGTCTAATTCTATGTGTAGGAGGAAGTTTGTAAGGTAGGACAGCTGGTGTGTGTGGAAGTGTCTCTGAGGCAGATAAGCGCTGTTCATGGGCAACATCTCTAAATACGTAGGAAGGAGACAACCCGAGGGCACATCCTTACTCTGTGCTTTGGGTCATAGGGAAGGAAGACAAGGGTCACCTGAAAACAAACCCTGAATGAGACACATCAGGAACGCAGTCGGTACAGCACGGAGATGCTAGGTAGAGGGGCGGTGTGCTCGGAGGAGGCACAAAACGAGAGAGCGTGCCATTTCATCTGCTACTACAACAGCGTGCGAGCCGGACGGAGGGGATAAATCCTGGAATTCCTTATTTAGTATTTTTGGTCTGAGATTGACCACAAATATCTGAAACTATGCATAAGGAAGCCTACTAGAATTCTGAAAAGTGGGTGGTCTTATCATGAGGAAAATGAAGCACACACGTTAAACCCAGCAAGCGTGGTATCATATGCTTAGGATCCAAAAACTGGATTCTCAATCGTTCTGAGCTGCTGTCCTTTCCCCTGAGATGGGTGTCTATTTCTAGAAAAATAAGAAAGGAGAGTTCCCTCTCACCCCAAGGAACACTGGCAAGAAGTAACTTGGAAAAATTAGCATAACTATTTCAAAATGAATTAGCTATTAGTTTGTGTTTTAATTTATCATTTTTCTCTCTTCTTACTAACACAATTATTTCATTTGAAAAGTTGGGCTCTGGTGGTACTGTGTCTTTGGGCAGTACTTCACCCTCTCTATTTAAAGCAGTGTTTCTCGACCTTCCTAACGCTGTGACCCTGTAATACAGTTCCTAACGCTGTGACCCTGTAATACAGTTCCTAACGCTGTGACCCTGTAATACAGTTCCTAACATTGTGACCCTGTGATACAGTTCCTAACGCTGTGACCCTGTAATACAGTTCCTGACGCTGTGATACAGTTCCTCATGCTGTGACCGTGTAACACAGTTCCTCATGCTGTGGTGACCCTGTAATACAGTTCCTCATGTTGTGGTGACCCCCCACCCCAGCCATCAGATTATTTTCACTGTTACTTCATAGCTGTACTTTGGCTACTGTTGTGAATCATAATGTAAACACCTGCTTTCCAGTGGTCTTAGGCAACACCCCAGAAGGGCTGTTCAACCCCCACTCTCTCTCGAACCACTGATTTAAAATGAGAACTCATTAGCTATTGCATGTGAGGCCTGGTAACAGCTGGTTTGTCCCCTCTGTGCCCGGGATCAAAGGGCCTTGCCATACTTGTGCTTCTGCTAAGCTCTGGAACACCCTTCGTTTCCTCTTTTCCTAGAGCTGGGAATTACCCCCAGGAGCTTACACACACTGAGGAAGTACTCCAACACTAAGCTGCAGAGACAGCCTCATTATGGCCTTCAATAGCATCAGCCACTTCAAAGTGGCTGACTAAAACATTTCATTACTCTTACATGCAAAATAGTATAGAACAGATTCACTAAAAAGCTTTTAGGCAAGGCGTGGTGTTGCATGCCTATGTGTAATCCCAGCAACGTGGAGGCAGGGGCCGGGAAATTGTGGTTAAAGACTATCCTTGGCTACTTTGGGTAAATTCAAGGCCAGTGAGCTACGTGAGACCCTATCTCAAAACAAACACAAATCCTTTAAGCGTATGGCATTAAGTAGTTTGAGCCTAGAGGTACCTGTAGGTGTCATCTGGATATGTCCTGGTGATATAGTCCTGGAATTCCACATAAGCCTTTTCTTGAAATTTTTCAATCAGCTCCATGTTCTCCAGGCCTGGATGATCTAAGACATAAAAGAACAGAGTTACCCAAGTTCTGAATGCTCATCTAATAATTCATGGGATGTGGTGACACAGGATGGAGGAGCAGACAGTTCTTGAAACAGAAGCCCCATATACAATGCTTTGTTCCTTCCTTCTAGAAGTAATTACTGAACACACCATCAAGACCGTATGTAGCCAGTGGTAACCATTAACATCTAATAAAAACCAGACCACTGTGTGTTACCAATATGTTTTTCTCTCCAAAGTAGTGGAATTTTTATTGTTTTTTTTTTTTTATCATTTCACTTTTAACAACAGAAAATGACCAAAGGGGCTAAAATTAAAGGATTAAATTTAAAAACAACTTTAATCCACAAAATATCTGCAGGTTGTATTTGTCAAGGAGCCCAACAGATATGGCCATGTTTAGAAGTATTTAAGAAATTATGAGTTATTAGCACTTTTATCTCTGTCAGAAAAATCATAATGCAGGAACACGAAATAATCTACAAAACATTTTGATAGTCATATTTCACAAAATAGAAGTAGTTAAAGAGCTCCATCAATTTATAGCTAAGTTTCAGTTTTACCTAAAGGAAACAAAATTGGCTAACTGGTTGTGCTGGAATGGAGACACGTGCGGGCTTGATGTGTGGCACAGTGGCAGAGCTATTTCCTGTCCTGTAAAGTCCTATGCTGGGTTCCAGCACCACAAACAGAAAAAATGAAATGAGCGAAAGCGGAGGTACATCTTATCAGCCCCTAGGAAGCACTCAGCCTGCACTCCGCACTGAGCCCCAGGCCCGACCTCATGTGAAGCACTAAACGGTACAGACGTTTTAACACCCGATTCACAAAGCTGAAGGGAGAAGCAGGTCCCCCCCCCCCCCGCCCCCCGGACAGTTTTATTAGGACACGCAGGAGCAGGACACCCATCGAAGAGAAAGCACAGACCCTCAAAGGACTGCTGATTCCTCCTACTCGCAAACTAGCAACCTGGAGGCCACTTTACTGTCTGTAAACTAGACACCGCAGGAAAGCAAAAGGCCCATCTTCCTACATGTCTGCAGCTTTCATAGGTCCCGAGAGTGCAGCAAACCCCAGACACAGCAATAATTGTCTTGCATTCTGGCTTTAATAATGCTCAACAAGATAAATCTACGAATTCAAATAATGCAGGCCCATGTGTTCTACTGATTTTCCAGGCAAATGTCTAATATCCTTAAAATCAGATTTAGAGCACAAAAATGAAATGATTTTAGTATATTCAGAGTTTTATAGTATTGCCACGATGCAATTATGGGATGTTTTTATGATTCCAAAGTAACCCTCAACTAGGAGCAATCACTCCCCATCTCCCCACACCCCAACTCTACAAACAACTAATTTACATTCTGCTCCATGTCCGCCTGGACGGGATTATTTCCCATAAGTGGAGTCAAATAACTGTGTGTGCCTGCAGGAGTGGCGTCTTTCACTTAGGCATGTTTCCAGGGTGCATCCCGTCATAGCATATGCCAAACTCTTCATGCTGATGGCAGCTCATGGATGCACATATTATATACACATACACCCATCTGTCTTTACATTCTCATTACATGTGTGTGTGTGTGTGTGTGTACAGGAATGCATGCCACAGTGCATTTCTGGGGAGAGAAAGTTATCCTAATCATCTTGCTTCTACCTACCGAGTACTTAGATTAAGGGCGTATCCCATCAGGGCCGGCTTCACTCAGTTTTAGATGGACAATTACAAGTGTCCGTTTTTGCCTACTGTGACTAGTACCAACATGAACATTCATGTTGATATTTTTGTGTACATATACACTTTTGTATTTGGGGGTCAATCGGAATTGAATAAACGCCTAACTTTGTGTGTGTGCGTGCGTACACGCGTGCAGCATATGTACTTGTTATTAGAGGTGTGTTCGTGTGGGGGGGGCAGAGGGAGCCATCAGGTGTCTTTGCTCTCTGCCTCTATGTTTGGAGACACGGTCTCTTACTGAGCTTATCGACTGGCCGGGCTGGATGGCCAATGAGCATGAGGTATCTGCCTATTCCTAGTAGTGCTAGTGCTAGGATTACAGGCACAAGCCAGTCTGGCTTTTTATATCGGCTCTGAGGATTCAAACTAGAGTCTTTGTGTTTGCATGACAGGTACTTTATCCTATCCACCGAACAATTTTCCCAACCTCCTCATGTTTAATGTTCTGAGGAAGTGCTGAACTCCTGTCGCAGGCAACTGCCCCATTTTACACTCCTATCTGCAGCGGGTGAGGGCTCCAATTTCTGTACATCATCAAATACTTCAATGAGACACAAATGTCCTGGGCATGGCGGTGTAGATCTGCAATCCAGTACTTGGGTATCTGAGACAGAAGGACTGCCAAGAGTTCAAGTCAAGCCTGGGCTATACAGGCAATATTAGCCTCACCAGGGCTACATGCCCAAGACCCTATCTGAAAAGTACAAAAATGACTGAATAAATGATAAACAAAACAACAGAAGACATGTTTCTATATGGCCTTCAGGTAGGCAGACTCATAGCCATCGATGCAGAGTTCGGCCACGCTGTAGACACGGAAGAGGGACCTCTGTACCTGGACTGAAGAGGACTATGGCCTTCAGGTAGGCGTACTCATAGCCATCGATGCAGAGTTTCACCATGCTGTTACAGAATTCCTGCAACTTGAAGATGTGCTCCATCAACGACTTCCTCCGTTCCGGTGACATTTTGTCTTTAAAACACAAACACACACTGCTAATTGTCATGGAAAATGGTTGGCCGTTTTCATGCATTTCCAGTCTCACTTCCCTCCAGTATTGAATAATCAATTTCTAAACGCTTAGAATTCGAACCTCTACACAGAGCGCAAGGTAACAAATCGCCTTCTGGTATTGCTTATTCAAGAAAAATGGAGTAAAACCTGAAACTCAAGAGTTTCCCCTTCAGATACTCCTTCAGAAGTAGAGCATCCATCTGAAAAAAATGACCAAGTCCAAGGGGCAGGGGTGGAGCTCGCCTGGCAGGGTGCTTATCTAGCCTTTGGGAAGCCTTAGATCTGAAGACCTGGAGTGGTGGCAGAGGCAGGTGGTCAGGAGTTCAAGGCCATCCTTTCATACTTAGATTTTTGAGAGCACACCTCAAAAGAAACAAAGAATAACAACAACAAAACCAAAGTACAAAAGACTCAAATGTTTATAACAAGGTTTTATTTAAGCTTCTATCATTTGGAAAAATAATGAGGAAAACCATTTTCAGTTTTAAAAAATTAGAAACTTTAGTATAATAAAAACAAAAATTGAGCAAAACACATTGCTAAGAGCAAAGAAAAGTTGAGAAAAATAAGGTTTTCCACCATTTTAACATATCTAAAAGGGATACGTGAGGAAGGCATCTGAGTGTTTATGGGACTTCGTCTTAGGTATTATATTTTAGAAACAAAAACCTGACTACTAAGCCTTTCAGACTTAAATACACAAGTCTTCATGTTTCTCTCTCTCTCTCTTTCTAAATATGTGTGTGTGTGTATGCATGTGCATGTGTATATACGTGATCATGTGAGTCTACACACACACACACATACGACAGAGTTCCTCTGTTACGTGATCATGTGAGTCTACACACACACACACATATGACAGAGTTCCTCTGTGTAGCTTTGGAGCCTGTCCTGGAACTCACTCTGTAGACCAGGCTGGCCTCAGACTCATAGAGATCTGCCTGCCTCTGCCTCACAAGAGTTAGGATTAAAGGCGGAAGCCACTACCACCCAGTTTAAATATATTTTGAATGATCAATGAATTTGTCAAAATGTTAAGATTACCCGGAGTAAAAAGGTAAAATATCTATACAGTCATCAGGCTATTTAACTTTGGCCCTAACCTTTTGTAGAGCAGATGACTCCCCCGCTAACCTTGAGAGCAGAATCAGTAAGTTGGTTTTTACCTTGCTGAAGGCTGCTGTGAAGACAATTGACAAACGTTGCTAATATAGTTGCTACATTCATCACTTGCCAGCACTGTGCAAGACCGAGAGTGAAGAGTTCGTTCCAATATGCTTTTACCAAAGATATACTGTTTTCTTGCCTGGTAGAAAGAGAAACAAAGGCATACATCAGATATAAACTTCCCAACGGATCGATGCACTAAAACCACCAATTTACAACTATTCCAAAAGACCCACAGGCACACACCGAGAATTCTGTGCTCTGTACAGTTGGCAGAAGTCCACAAAGAGGGCCCTAAATCTAAATCTCAGCTAGCTCACTATCGCTCAGCCAGTTTATAAGACCAGCTACAGCAAGATTTAAAACAGGTTAGTAGAGAGTATTCTCATCTTTCCAATACAGGTAACAGACGTGTCAATTACCCTGAGGTCGCCGTAACACACTGTGTGAGTGTGGAAATGACCCAGTGCTCTCCTTAGACACACACAATTTCTATGAAGTAACTGCCAATAAAAATACACTGCAAAAATTTCAAATAAACAGGCCATGATATGCCAGGTACTGGTGGAGTGAGAGCTGACATAGTGGATTAGGTCTGCCTATGAAAGAGAAGGGTTGTACAAATATGAAACTTTAGATATTTTATATAAGTGTTAGATAAACATATGCATCTGACTATATACACAGTTAATTTCAAACAATTAAAATCCCACAAGTATGAAGATAACATGTAAGAAAACAGGAGGGTCAGGGGAGAGGACTCTGAGGCAATGCCATTCAATAACTGGAAGAAAATTAAAAAAAAAATTTAAATGCATGTGTATGTGGCTACCTGTATATGCCCTGTGTGTGTGTGCGTCCACGCACACATGTTCATGTACCTGTCCTCAGAGGCCAGAAAAGAGCACGAGATCCTCTGCAGCTGGTGTCACAAGCTAACTGGAGCCTGCTGTGGATGTTAGGATTCAAACTCAAGTCCTCTGCAGGAGCAGGAAGTACTTGCAGACACTTAGACATACCTCCAGCTCCAGGAGATATTTTTTAAAGACAAAAATGTCGGGATAAGCTTGCAATTCCAGCAGTCAAGAAGTGGAGGCAGGAGGCTCAGGGGTTCAAGGCCATTAGTGGTTGGAGGCAAGCCTAGGCTACCTGACGTACTATCTCAGAAGTCCAGAGACATAGAGAGCAAGTACTGCAGCAATAAGGAGAACACGAGCAAGCCTGAAACAGCAGTGTGGTGGTTAACGCCCACTGTCAGCTGTCACCACAACCCTCTTCATGATGGATAAAATCGTTTCTTAAACAGATGAGTCAAAATTAAACCTTTCCTCCTTAAGCTGTCTTAGCAATGAGAAAAGTAATGAGCCAAGAAGGCAACATTCAGTGTTCAATGGTGTTGGATGCCTTTCTAAACGCGGCCATCTTCTCTGAATGTTCTTTCTTCTACTGGGTGCTCTAGTTAACAAGCTCACTCATTCTTTAAGGGCTAGATCAGAGCTTTTATTTTTTATTTTGGTGCAGCTGAGGGTGACCCCTGTAGTGGCATTTCATTTGTATTTTAATAAATAAAGCTTGCCTGAGGATTAGACAAGTAAAACAATCACAATGATAATACACAGCTTTAATCCCAGTAGCCACACTAGTTTGCCATAGAAACCAGAGAGAAGTGGTGCACACCTTTAATCCCAGCACTAGAGAGGAATATAAAAAGGGAGGAGACAGCTCTCGGACACAGTCTCATTCTGAGATTCCTGGAGGCAGGATCACCATTTCAGCTAGTGGCTGACCGTTTTGCTTCTCAGATATTCAGATTGAACCCCAACTGCTCTCTGAGTTTTTATTAATTGTGCTTCAGACCCCAGAGCCATGAGATGCATCTCCAGGCTCAGGAGTTGCAGTTATATATTTGTTTGAGGCAGAGGTTCACTGTGACACCACGGATGGTTTGGAATGCATGGTCCTCTTGTCTCAGCCTGCCTCGTGCTAGCATTACAGGCATGCACCATGATATCTGGTGCACAGCTCGTTTCTTTGGATAAATGCCCTCTTATAACATCTCTCTCTCTAGTTCCTTTGGGTGTTTACTTAACCTTGCACCCAGGTTTATGTGTGTTTCCTAGTTTCCACACTACCCAAAGGTAACTGTTCTCTCATGTATTTCTGTATCACAGTGAACATGTACTTCAAAGTACATGATGTATACAAGAAAATCTGGGCTTTTTTGTTTGTTTGTTTGTTTTCTAATCTTTGAGGATATAGAACAGACAGAAGTCAGCTGGACTGTAGGCTTAATAGAGGCTGGGCTGTGGCGGCGCACACCTTTAATGCCAGCACTGGGGAGACAGAGGCAGGTTTGAGGCTGGTTTGATCTACAGAGTGAGTTCCAAGATAGCCAGGGCTACCCAGAGAATCCCTGTCTTGAAAAATAAAATGAAACAAAAAGAGTCAGTTTGAGAAGTTGGGACATTTTACAAAAAAAAAAAAAAATCTTCAAGAACACCTATATATTTTATTATAAGATAATTAAATTGTAGGATTTCTTTCTTTTCTGCAAAGAGATTCAAGTCAGTAAGGATGTGCTGCTGCTACAAGTCACAACGTTATACAGAATTGCGCAGCCATCTCTTCACGGGCGACTATCAGACCCAAGGGCCTTGGTAAAGGTGAAATCAAGATTCAATGAAATTTTGGTGTTAATGCTTTGTGAATAAAGTGGCTGTCTTTTGCGGTAGATTTTCAATGTAGCTGACTCCCTTTCTGTTACATATTTGGGAATTAATTCCCAGTTCAGAACTGTTTCCTATGCCTTTGGACTACGTGTGAAAACTGCCAGGCCTCCGTTCCTCTCTCCTAGGTAAGCACAGAGATCTGCCTTCCTGCAGTTATCTTTATCAGCAGGCATCTGGTCACTGCTTAGGGTCAGGAGAGAGCATCCCACTTAAGATATTCACAGATCTCCAAGGACACAGAATTCCTACCTGCCCAACCTGCTGCTCTGGATTTACCTCACTTGAAAGATTCTTAACTCCTTCCGCTCACCTTCACCTCAGTTTACTGATGATTTTGGTTCAGGAAATTTATAGCTTGAGTTTTCCTCTCGAGCTCTATTCATGATTTTACTAAAAATAACCCTTTTAGCTCTTCTACTAATCACCTAAGAGTATAGTGTAGCACACTAACCTTCCCCTCTAGAATTTCCTGATGATTTAATTCCTTTCTTTTTGTCTTTCTTTTTTCAAGACAGGATTTCTTTATGTTACAGCCCTAGCTGTCCTGGAACTAGCTCTTGTACACCAGGCTTGTCTCAAACTCACAGAGATCCACCTGTCTCTGCTTCCCGAGTGCTGGGATTAAATATGTGTGCCCACCACTGCCTGGCTTTAAAGTATAGTCCAGGATGGCCTCAATTCTAGATCTTCCTGTCTCTGGCTCCATCAGCAAATCCTATTGGCCATGCCACCAGTACTGGCTTAATTCCTTTCTTAACCAACTTTCTCCACTAAGGAGTTCACCAGATGTGCACTAGCCATTCCCCCACCTTTGCGCTGACAGCCACGGATATCTCTCTCTCTCTCTCTCTCTCTCTCTCTCTCTCTCTCTCTCTCTCTCTCTCTCTCTCTCTGTGTGTGTGTGTGTGTGTGTGTGTGTGTGTGTGTGTGTGTGTATGAAAATTCTTACCTGATTTTTTTAGGGGCAAAAGAATTCCAGCCCCGGAACAATTGCTGGTTGTAAGAATATATATTACTGGAAACATTTGTAACGGAATGAAGAGAGAAAAAAGAAGAATGCCACAGGGTGTCAGTGAGATGGCCCACAGGTAAAAGTGCTTGTCATCAAGCCCAACTACCTGGCTATCCCCAGGACTCACATGGTAGAAGGAGAGAACTCACTACTGCAAGTTGTCCGTGACATTCACATGTGTGCTGTGCCATGCGCATCCCATCCCCCAAACACAAAATAAAACATGCAACTTGGTGCACATCAGTGCACTCAGGTCACAAGAACACATAAACAGAAAGAAGACAGTAAAAAGACACAAAGGCTAACATTGCCATCTAAGAGTTTACAAAGTAGCTAGACATGGCAGTGCATGTCTATACACAGAGCACAGGGGAGACTGAGGCAGGGGGATTGTGTAGGAGGTCAGTTTGACCTGCATAATGGGTTCCCAGCTAGTCTGTACTATAGTCTGAGGTGCTGCCTCAAAAGCAACAAACAAACAAACAAACAAACAAAAAAGCAAAACCAAGAGTTTACAGAGTTTTCCCTCATGATTTTATTTCAGTATTTGGGAAGGATAACCTACCATCAAAAGAAACTGGCTATGGAATAAACTTGAAAGTGAAGTTCAAATGCAAAGAAAAGCGGTATGTATAAACCTTCACACAGAAGATAATGAAGAGAAAGCCATCTCAGGTAAAAATCAAGGAAAATAAGAAGCCATTCTGCTCGGTTGTCAGCAACAGTGAGACTCCCAATCAACAGTGAGGAGAGAAGCCCATTTGTCCACTGCTGCCGCAAGTGGGACTCGTCAGTGCCTTCGGGGAACAGTTCCTAACGACATCAGAGCAAACGTGCATGCCTCATAGACCTAGCAACCTATTTTATGGAAATCGTAATGCATCTTGACAAACTGCTTGGTAGCACTGGATAGAATATGAAAGCTGGCAACAGCTCATATGTCTGCCCATAGAGATGAGTATGTAAGCTGTAATACTTCCACAAATGAGGCAGTCATTAGGAAAAAGGGGAATCTATACACGTGGCACAGAAAGTTTGACAGTGTGATGTGACACTCGAGAGAAGGAACAGGCTGTGCCACTAGGTGAAAGTGTTTGGATGGTTTAATAGCACAGCACGAAAAGAGCTGGCAGGACACCGAACAACAGGATTAGTTACTTCTGGAGAGGTTTTATTTTATGGTTCTATACTTAGGGTTACTTTAGGAGTGAAGAAAACTTAAAAGCAAACCAGTCTTCATCTTAACCTCTGACTATGAAGTTTTAAAAAGAAAATAGCTAACCAAAGTAGGTAAACAGTGTGGAGGGTTGAATGAGAAAGCCCCCCCCCCCAGGCTCATATGTGTGAATACTTGGTCCCAATTAGTAGAACTGGTTGGGAAGGACTGGGATGTGTGGCCTTGTTAAGAGGACGTGTGTCACAGGGGGGTGGGCTTTGAAATTTCAAAAGACCCAAGCCATACCCATTCTCTCTGACTCCTGGTTGAGGTTCAGGATGTAAGTTCTCTGATACAGCTCCAGCACCACACCTGCCTGTCAGGTGACATGCTTCCTGCCACGATGTTCATGGACTCTCTAGCCCTCTAAGCCATAACATGCCCAAAATTTTGTCTTCTATTTGTTGACTTGGTCCCGGAAACAGAAAAGTCACTAGGACAAATGGCAAACACATGAAAGCAAACTTAACTGGAAAGAATATTGGCGTTGGTCTGTCTGTGCTACCCTTTGTATTGAAAACTCCATGGCCATATTGGGAAGGCTCAGACAACAGCTTAGATTCAGTGCAGAGGATGAGAACAGAAGAAAGAGGAGGCCAAGAAGGGCAACGGAGAGTAAACTGCTCAATTAGTTACTGCCAGAAAAGAGGTTACAGGGGTCACCTGTAGAAACCAATTACAGAAGGACATCCAAGTTTATTCAAAACAAAATTCCAGCTAAAGATGGATGGATACGTGGCTGTAATCCCAGCATTTGGACACAAAAAGAGCAAGAGTTCAAGGCCAACCTGAGCTACCTGGTGAGTGTGAGGCTATCCTGGAATCACAGCAAGACTCTGAACCATGGGCATGCTTGCTATCAGAATACTTCTGTTAGGAAATAAATGACTATTACAGTAGCCTCGTAGTACCTATTTTCAAAATGTCTTCCTTCTGCAAAGCAAAAGAAATGGACAGAAAATGCGTTTAAATGATCCATCCAGATCCCAGAAAGCCCTACAAGTATTCTTAACAACAAAAGCATTACATTGGCCAAGTCACCTATGCCTGAGGACAACCCAACCATTTGACATCCACATACATACACCCAACGTGTTACCTGTCACCCCAGGTTACCCAACTTCTTAATGTGCTGGAACTGTGAATCATTTGCCTAAACCAAACTGAACGAATTTCCTACGAATTAAACTACAGATCTTAAACAGAAAATCAACATTTCTATTAAATATAGAGGCTTTTCAAAATACAAATGATACTAACAAAATCCCCACCCACCAAGCCATTGAGTAAACAACCTGCCTGCTGCTGTTGTCTCTGTCCTGCTGAAAATTCAGAGCTCTGCGGAGTATCCAGCCAGAAAAACCCAGCACACACACTCCCAAGTCAGGCTTAGACCGCCTTTATCTCCACATAACAGAGCTTCCCATTAGCATCCAGCTCTTATCTGATTAAGTCAACTCATAAAAAGGATTTAAAGATTATCTAGGCAGAGACAAGAAGTAAGAGTTTGTGTAGCAGCTAATGGCCGGGATTGTTAGCTCGGCAGCTATTCTAATTAAGTCCTGTGGCTGCTGCACAGAAACTGATTTCCAACACAGATCACAGAGACAAGTGCCGCCACTGTCACATTAATTATTCTGTAAGCAGAAACCTCAGGCTCCGCTTGGTGTGTGCAGCATCTCCGCTGTTTCCATGGATGAGCGCATTCAACAGAAGTGCTTAAAAACAATGGCAGTGTGACTAATGGAAAGAGTTCGGCTTATATCTCTAGTTCTCTTCTTTTATTAAAATAATGAATAGTTTATTATGGGAAGGTGGGTGGGGTGGGAATCGAGATTGCTTTTCTGGACTAAATGGAACTCAATGCCTAACAATTCATAAAACATCAGCATGCTAATGTTTTCATACCATATTTTAATGCCCTTTCTTTTTAAAGAAATATATTATGTAAGCCTGCATGTCAGAAAAGGGCACCAGATCTCATTATATAGATGGTTGTGAGTCACCTTGTGGTTGCTGGAAATTGAGCTCCAGACCTCCGGAAGAGCAGCTGGTGCTCTTAACCTATGAGCCATCTCTCCAGCTCCTTAAAGTTTCTTCTTAGAAAAATTTTTGGAAAATAACTAAAAGCTGACTATTATCCTGAGATAAAGGGAAGGCTCATTCCGAGTTTACAGACGCTAATATAACCTCTGCTCTATATCTCACAGCTCCCTGAGGAGCGCGTAACCAAATCATAGTATCAACTGTGTCCTGTGGGTGCAGGGCTCACGTGTCTTTTAGTTATAGTCAAAGCACTCTGTAATGATAGGAAGGGGTCGTTATCTCCATCTGTCAAATGGGAAACAAACGAATCCGACTGAACAGGGAGGGCTCCGAGAGTAAACCAAAGCCAGCTGAGTAAAGGCTTGGCTCTCTTCCTGTCACGGGCCAGGTATTCAAAGGAAGGTCAGCAAACTTCTGCACGGCTCTGATTTTTTGGAGTAGGTCACTTCCCATTTCATCTGAATGCACACATTTCTAAAATAGTCTTCCGAGGTTGGGAGAGGGATCTAGATGACTGGGAAACAATCACCTCTCATTTTAAACATGTAGGCAAATACAGTTCCCTAGGGACATGCCTGGATGAATACTGAAACAACATTGCAGGGGACAACCATCCAATGATGGAGGAGGGTCACCTGTCTATGTGTTACTTTCATTGGTTAATAAAGAAACTGCCTTGGCTTTTTGATAGGCCAGCCCTTAGGTGGGTGGAGTAGACAGATGAGAATGCTGGGAGGAAGAAGGCAGTGAGGAAGATGTCACGGAGCGAGCCACCAGGTCAGACATGCTGAATCTTTCCCAGTAAGCCACCATCTGGTGGTGCTACACATATTAATAGAAATGGGTTAAGCAAGATGTGAGAATTAGCCAGTAAGAGGCTGAAACTAATGGGCCAAGCAGTGTTTAAAAGAATACAATTTGTGTGTTGTTATTCTCTGGTATAAAGCTAGCCATGTGGGAGCTGAGCGGGAAAGCAGCCTGCCGGCGGCTCCTATATCTACAATCTAACAGGAGCATCCAGCCTTTTGACACTGCACATGACAGGGCCATCTACAAAGTCCACTTAAAGGTCACATCATCAAAGAACAATAAATAAATAACATACACCAAAAAAATCTACAGTGTTTTATAATTTCATAGCTACCGTTGGCGTATGGAGCTCATAGCACATTCCTATCTTAAAAAAAAATGTGTGCATGCATATTTTGCCTGCATGTCTGTCTGTGTACCATGTGCATGCCTGGTGCCAACAGGAAAATCAGAAAGAGGGTATTAGGTCCACTGGAACTGGAGTTAAAAAGGCTGTGATCCACTAGGTGAGTGCTGGGAACAGAACCTGAGTTTTCTGCAAGAGCAGACAGTGTTCTCAGCCACTGGGCCTACCACTGTGTTTATCAAAGATGGCTATTGCTGGTGCTGGCCACAATTTGTACTCTCCTCTTACCCAGATTATTAACGTGCTCAAACTATACAACATGGCTACTCTTCCACACAAAAAGCAATGGAGAAAAAGTAGTTAGCCATCATGGAGTATCACATAAATAGAACGGCAGACCTTCTTTTCTACTGTAGTACAAATCCTCCCCAAATAAACTTCTTGTTTAAACAAACGTGTGCCACAAAAATCACATTTATATTCAAGGACTTCAAAACACTCACCCTAGTGCCTGGAAAGAAGGAATGGAAAGTGCCCAGTGCATCGATAAGAACAGCAGTCTGGAGGCCGACTCCCCAATGTAGTGCACATTCAGGTACTCGGGCATAGGAGAAGGCATGGTGAGCTAGCGTGAACAGGGATGTAGGTGAGTCATCTTATGACTTCAAGTTCCAAATCATCAGTTCTTTGAAAAACTTGAATATAAATATAACACATCACAGAGGAATCCAACATCTCCACCTAAAAACTCTAATACTGAGAGTCTAATACTCGACTCACTGGGGATGACAACAGTGCCTGGAAGAAGGACAGACAGACAGACAGACTCTCACTGAGTGCCTGTCAACCATGGAATGATTTGGTTTACTTTATGAAGTTACTCTCTTGGTACATCAGTGTGTTCTTCTCCCCCACTCCTTTCTCTACCAAAGCCCTGTATACTAAAGGGTCCTTTGTTTAGGCTGTAGCTTCGCTGGCAAAGAGGGCAGAGGAGCGAGCGTGAAGCAGGCCTGCTGGCGCCCACTGAGGAGAGCACACTCCCACACTGGGCACCGCTATGACCTCGAGGAAGCAAACAAAGCATACGGGGACCAGGGCTCAGCACTGAGAGTCCTTTAAGTCTTCAAAAGGCAGGTCTGTGCAGTATCACCCTATCCTAAAGGGTCGTTAGGAAATACAAACTATTGGTTTGGATTGTTATGAACAAATAAATGACCGTAAAAAAAGTAACATTCAAATTGACTTTAGAGAGTTAAGTGTCTGACCACAGTGAACACGAATCCTCTACCGAATCACTTCTGGGAACATTCTGGAAGTCTTGTGTGCATACGTAAGAACTGCCTTTCCTGTTTTGAACCAACAGTGACCTCAGAGAGGACCCTGGAAATGAGTACACACAGCAACTGGAGGGCTAAAACCAGAGGAAATCTGGCTGTTATCTACCAAATGGAAAAAATGAGTTATATCGGGGGACCTACAGCAAGGCTGAACAACCCTAATCCAAAACCTAAACTCGGAAGCATTTGGGGATGCTTGATATTTTAGACATTTGCACATCTTGGATTTCTGGATCAAGTGATCAACTACAAATAACTCAATAGCTACCCCCAAATCTAAAAAACTGAAAAATCTGACACAGTTCTGGTCCCAGGCTTCATTCCTAAATCTATTCTAGAAAAACACTTGCCCATACAGACACACAAAAGTCATAGGTAAGAACGCCCCCTTTAGCGCTGCTTCTAACCGTGGCATTAAATGCTAGCAACAACCCAGATCTCCATCACCAGAAAAAAAAATAATGATGCCCACTATAGAATATCTTAGAAATATTAAAATTAGTAAGAAAAACAGAGACGACAGTAAAAACAAAATCCGGCCAGGTGTGGTAATGCACACCTGCAATCCCAGCTTTTGGGATGGTGAGGCCAGAGGACCACAAGCTGGAAACTGAGGCCAGCCTGGTCTGTGCAGCAAGTCCCAGACTGGAGCAGTCTGGGCTCCAGAGAGAGGTCTGCCCTAAAACAAAACAGACAAAAAGCCTCACAGACACCTAAGTAGGAAAAAAAAAGCAAAATGAGACACGGATGATCCGGTTTCTGCTGGAGAGCGTGCCTTGGGTACCCACACCCACGGGAAGCGCAGGACTCCAGACAGTGACCAGCAGCTGATGTGGGAAGGGTGGGGTCTCAGCTGCTCCGTGTGTGTTTCTCTTTCACTGTGTGTGTGTTCCTGTGTGTGCAGGCACACGTGTGAGAGTGCGAGGGCAAGCCAGAGGACGACCTCATCCCTCACACATCACACTAGAAAGAGCCTTTCACTGGCCTGGGGCTCATGTAGGCTGACTGGCAAGGGAGCCCCGGGGAAGACCATCTGTGTCCACAAAGCTGGGGTTACAAACATGTGGTACCGCAGCTGACACCTGTTTTACTTTTTTTTTTTTTTTTTTTTTTAAACATAGGTCCTGGGATTTAAACTCAGGCCCATGTGCTTACAAGGCTTTACCAATTGGGCTATCTTTCCACATCCAAATAATATTTTTCTAGGGAACTAATAGCTTTGATAAGATTCTCAAAAGTATCTACAATACCAAACAGATCACAGAGTTTTCATCGATAAGATATAACAGTTTTCTATAAATGTCAGGTAAAATGTAAAAAAACAAGGGCTGGAGAGATGGCTCAGTTGTTAAGAGCACTGGCAGCTCTTCCAGAGGACCCAGGTTCGATTCCCCAGTAACCACATAATGGCTACCAGTGTCTGTAACTGCACTCTCAGATCCGACACCTCTCCTAGCCTACAGGGGCACTGCACACAAGTGCTCCAGGCATCCATGCAGGAAAAACACCCATACACATACACATTATAATTTTTACTAAAAGAAAACCCCACAAAAGTTAAAGTTAAATCAAGATCAGATAATTTAACCCATAACCCCTAATGAAATAGAAGTAGTTAATTAAAGTCTACAGAACCAGACAATTTTAGCACAGAATTTCTACCAGACTTTCGAAGAAGAGTTAATGAAGAGTTAATGATAATGCTCCTCAAATTATTTCACAAAATAGAAACAGAAGAAACCTTGCCAAATTCATTTTATGAGGCCATAGTTATACTGATACACAAACCACATAAAAACACAGCAAAGAAAGAGAGTAACAGACCAATTTCCCTTATAAACATGATGCAAAAATACTCAATAAAATACTGGCAAACCAAATCCAAGAACCCATCAAAAAGATCATCCACCATAATCAAGTAGGCTTCATCCCAGAGATGCAGGGATGGATCAATATAAAAAAATCAGCAAATGTAATCTACAATATAAACAAATGGAAAGAAAAAATACACATGATCATCTCATTAGATGCCAAGAAAGTCTCTGACAAAATCCAACATCCCTTCATGATAAAAAGTCCTGGAGAGATCGGGGATACAAGGGACACACCTAAACATAATAAGACAATTTACAGCAAGCCAACAACTAACATCAAATTAAATGTAGAGAAACTCAAAGCAATTTCACTGAAATCAGGAACACAACAAGGCTGTGATGTAGGAAGTGATGTATACTGTGAATATATTTTATTGCCATTGGTTAATAAGAAGCTGCTTTCGGCCAATGGCTGGAAAAGATAAGAGAGAGAGAGTAGGCAGAGTCAGTGAGAAGCCATGCAGCCCCGCCGGAGATAGACACAGAATGGAACCTTGCCGGTAAGCCACAGTCACATGGCGATACACAGATTAATGGAGATGGGTTAATTTAAGATATAAGAGTAAGCCAGAAATATGCTTAAGCTATTGGCCAAACAGTACTGCAAATAATATAGTTTCTGAGTGATCATTTCGTGGTCTGGGCAGCTGGGAACAAACAAGTAGCCTCCCTCAACAAGGTTGTACATTTTATCCATATCTATTCAATATAGCACTTAAATTCTAGCTAGAGCAATAAGACAACTGAAGAAGATCAAGGTGATATATATTGGAGAGGAAGCAGTTAAAATAGTGTTATTTGTAGATAATATGATAGTATACATAACAGGCCTTAAAAATTCTACCAGGGAACTCCTACAGCTGATAAACACTTTCAACAAACTGTCTGGGTACAAGACTAACTCAAAACAACAACAACAACAAACAAACAAAACCCCAAATCAGTGGCCTGTATACAAATGACAGATGAACTGAGAAAGAAATAAGGAAAACAACACCCTTCAAAATAGCTTCAAATAATATCTTGGGCTAACTCAAGTGAAAGACTTGTGTGATAAAAATTTCAAGTCTCCGAAGAAGGAAATTGAAAAAGATATCAGAAAATGGGAAGCTCTCCCATGCTCACGGATCAGTAGGATTAACATAGTGAAAATGGCCACATATCAAAAGCAATCTACGGATTCAATGCAATCCCCATAAATATTCCAACATAACTGTTTACAGATCTTGAAAAGACAAATCTCAGCTTCATATGGACAAACAAAAACCCAAGCTAGCTAAACAACCCTGAACGATAAAAGAACCGCTGGAGGTCTCAAGCTTCCTGAACTCAAGCTGCATGGTACTGGCACAAAAACAGACAGGTGGATCAATTGAATTGGATGGAAGACCCAGACACACCTATGGACACCTGAGTTTTGATAAAGAAACCAGAAGTGCATAATGAAAAAAGAGACAGCATCTTCAACAAATGGTGCTGATCAAACTGGACATATTCATGTAGAAGAACAGATATAATAGAAGAATCCAAATAGATCCACATTTATCACCCTGCATAAAACTCAAGTCCAAGTAAATTGACCTCAACATAAAACCAGACACATAGAACCTGATAAAAGAGAGAGTGGGGAACAGCCTTGACCACCTTGGCACAGGAGACAACTTTCTGAACAGAACACAGCAGAGGCACTAGTAAGACCAACAATAAATGGGACCCCATGAAATGGAATTATCTTCTGTAAGGCAAAGGACACTGTCGAATGAACAAAGTGACAGCTACAGAATGGGAAAAAAAGATTTTTTTTTTAGCAACTCTACATCTCAGAGAAGATTAATATCCAATATATCATACATACATAAGAAATAATTCAATTAAAAAATGAAATACAGATATAGCGAGAAAATTCTCAATAGAGGAAACTCAATGGTTGAGAAACACTTAAAGAAATATTCAACATCCTTAGCCCTCAGGGAAATGCAAATTAAAACTACTTTGAGTGTCCATCTGTCCACCTGTCAGAATAGCTAAAATCAGTAACACAGGTGACAGTTCACCCTGGTGAGCAAGGGGAGCCCGCTTCCATTGCTGGTGGGAGTGCAAACTTGTACAGCCACTATGGAAACTACTATTACGAGTCCTCAGAAGGTTGGGAATCGATCTACCTCAAGATCCAGCGATACCACTCTTGGACACACATACCCAAAGGATGCTCCATGCTACCACAAGGACACTTGCTCAGCTACATTCATTGCAGCTTTATTCATAATAACTAGAAACTAGCAACAACCTAGATGTCCCCCAACTGAAGAATGAATAAAGAAAATGTGACACATTTACACAATGGAGTATTACTCAGCTGTTAAAAATGACATCATCGAATTTGCTGGCCAATGGATACTAGAAAAGAACACCCTGTGTGAGTTATCCCAGACTCAGAAAAACAAATATGATTGGTGCCTTGTTCAGTCATCTTCAGAGAAGATTCTTCTGGAAGCAGGTAGGAGAGGGTGCAGAGACCCACAAGAAGACATAATGCAGAAAGAGAGAGAGAGAGAGAGAGAGAGAGAGAGAGAGAGAGAGAGAGAGAGAGAGTCTAAACTAGAGGTCTCCATTGGGTGCCTCTTCTCAGAACCCAGGGAACCCTGAGGAAGAGGGAGAGGAAAGATTGTAGGAGTCAGAGGGGATGGAGGACACCAGGAGAACATGACCCACTGATGCTGAGCAGGGCTCACATTGGTTCACAGAGACTGAAGCGGCAAGCATGAAGCCTGCATGGGTCTGTGTATCTGTTATGGCTGTTAGCTTGGTGTTTCTGTGGGATTCCTAACAGTGGAAGTGGCTGTGTCTCTGATTCCTTTGCCTGCTCTTGGACTCTTTTCCTCCTACTGGGTTACCTTGTCCAGCCTCCACAGGAGGGTTTCTGCCTTGTCTTATTGTGTCTTGTTTTGCGATGTTTAGTTGTTGTCTCTTGGAGGCCTGGTCTTTTCTGAAGGGAAAGAGAGGGGAGTGGATCTGGGGGAGGGAGGAGCTGGAAGGAGTGGAGGGAAGGAAACTGTGGTCAGGATGTATTATATGAGAGAAGAATCTATTTTCAATCAAAAAATTAAATAAAAAAACTTGTCTTTGTTCAAAATTAATTTGGCACAAAGGTTTGCCTAATTCTTACTTTTAGGAATAGAATGTGGGATCTTTTTTGCTTGTATAGTATGGTTTCCAATTTTGTGTTTTATGGTATGTGTGTATTTCTTGTACTTTTTCTTTTCTATTCTGGTTTGTTTGCCTGTTTGTTCTAAAGAGATCCACTTTAGAACAGCCACTATGGAAACTACTATTAAGAGTCCTCAGAAGGTTGGGTAGGGAGGTGGAAAGGATCTGGAGATGGGGGAGGGGAAACTGATCAGAATAGGTTTTATGAAAAATATTATTTCTTATTTTTCTTTTACTGGCTTTTTGAGATGGGAGTTTTTCTGTGTAGCAAATTCCGACTGTCCTGGAATTTACTCTGTAGACCAGGCTGGCCTCGAACTCCCAAACAGGAATGGGGACATTCAAGTAACAGGATGGTTACAATTGGTCACAGGCTGACAGGGAGTCACAGCTCTGCAGGATGGGAAGGGTTGAGAGCTCAGCGTTCACAATGGTTCAACCTTGTCCTATGTATCTACTTCAAAGGACAGAAGACCTGCTTACTTTAATTATTCGTATAAGAAAAAAGCAAAAGAGATTTTTTAAAATCATAACTCAAAAATGTCATTAAATAAAAATATCACTATCATTCTAGATTTTTTTTTCCTTCCAGTTACATTATCAGACGGCTTCTCCTGCCTACATTTAGGTTGCTTTGAATAAGACATTAAAATCCACAAATCTGAGTCCTACTACAACATGAAAATAAAAACTCCAGCTCATCCAAAAGAAGGTGGAATGGCTCGGCTGAAAAAACAGATAGGAAAATATGCAAATCAGACACAGAGCAACACAGGAACAAAACGCTGCTTGGTTCAGTGACCAGAGATGTCAGAGACCTGAATGAGGTCGCCCCCGAAACTCAGGCCCGAGAACTCCAGTGAAGAACTGAGCAGGAAAAGACTGGGAGTGGGAGTTGAAGAAGCTGCCGTTTTCAGGAGAGAAAGAACCCACCAACTCCAGAGGGAAAAGTCAGAGTTTGAATTTAATTCATCTGCCCAAAGCATTTAGTTCACAGAACTGAAAATCTGAGAGCCAATCTAAGGATGTTGAACAGCCGCTGTCTGTAGACGCTCTCTGTCCTTGGCTCGCACTGGTCTCTGCCTACATCTCTCTCCTTGTCCTTCCTCCAGTCTAAGTCCAGAGCAGGAAATGAAACCAAGAACACAAAAGATGAATTTTTTTGACAAGATGAAAGAACAAAGAGACACATATGTCGCCTTGATCACCCTTGTCCACAGCTCCGACAACAGCTTTTAGGTACTAATTACTCTTCCTATCCCTTCTTATATCACCTATGAAAATTTTCCTTATGCAATCGATGCAAGTAAAACACTTGCATTTCTTCTAAGTTAACTTTAGTACATTTTTACATGAAAACTGTTTTCTCTGATGTGTTTAATTGCTCTATCACGTTGCAGCAATTACTAAACCATAAATCATAAAAAGTCAATTTTTTTCTGTGGCTACTTCAACCAAGCTGAATTTTGAAATACCAATCTTATATGGTGTTTTGATCGATGATACATTTGTTTTCTGTTTGTTAATTTTACTGGCAGTACAGATACTTATTTGATGCTTCCCTAAGAAATGTGGGTAAGTTTATAATCTACTGTCAATCATCCTCAGCAGGTGCAGCCCTGCTCTGCCTTGCATACGCAATCATTTTGCACACCCCTTTCTAATGGTATTCCCAACCGGCAGAGCAAAGGTCCAGGAAGAGGGATCAATTATGGTGTTGATGAGATCTCAGCTGTGTTTAGCATATTCATTTGAACAGCACACCACATTTTAGTAAGTTATTTCTTAGGCTTCAACTGTATCGCTTCTAATGGTCTACCTGTATTGCTTCCATTTTCAGAGTGTACAGAGGCCGAGAAGGGGAGCAGTGGTGGGGCACTGGCACTTGCCCAGCATACGTAGGACCATATATGTAGAGTGTGTGGAGGGATTCATATCATTATGAACTACACCATTACAAAACGGATTTAGGATAAACTCCAAATGTTCCTTTTCCAAAATGGCTTTTAAAAGTAGCAGCAGTTAAGATGCGCTGTCATGGGTACCCCATGTGATAATGCTGAGGGGCAGCTAAAGCAGGCAGCTCACCCACACATCACCACTTTTATCTTTATCATCTCCAACGTGGCCATATATCTGGGTCTCGGATACCAGTTTACACTGAACAGAAGCCACGCGTTCGGCTCACAATGGACGTCCCTCCTTAAGGAAAGAAAGCCACCGTGACTAACTGATTCTAAAATCTTTTTGTTTTGTTTTGTTTTGAAACAGAATTTCTCTTTCTCTGTGTAGCCCTGGCTATCTTAGAACTCTGAGATCTACCTGCCTCTGCCTCTTGAGTGTTGGGATTAAAGGCGAGAGCCACCACTGCCTGGCCGGGCTCACAACCATCTATGATAGGATCTGATGCCCTCTTCTGGCATGCAGGTGTACATGCAAAGCACTCATACATAAACTATAAATACACTAAATTTAAAAAACTGAGAAAATTAACCAACTAATCGCCCTATCACAACTGACTGACAGCAAGCTGATCCCCTGCCTTCTATAGCAGGGCATGCTTCTATTCTGGAATTCCACCATGGGTATTGCTAACTTTAAAAGTGTAACAGGCAAATTTTGATTGTTGAAAGGAAGATTAAAATCAAACAGCATAACATAAAGAAAAAATAAGATACCCTGAAAACTACATGAGAATCGCTGAGAAGCGGCCCCTCTTTCTCCATGTAGCTCGACTCTTCAGGGATGAGATGCACGCTGCCTTCCATGCCCTCTACTGAGCTCTGACAGGTGCTGCTTTCTCCAGGGGTCAAGGCTTTCGCGAGGGTGTTAAATGCCCTAAAAGGAGACATCAGAAGCCATGAGCTCAGGCAATCTCCAATAATAAAATGAAGTTCTTATACAAAATTCTGGAATTATGAAGTCAAGGGGCTGTGGGAAGAGCTCAGTAGACTGCTTATCTAGCAAGCACTAGGCCCTGGGGGTGGGGTAGGGGAACACATTTAAGCCTAAAATTCTTCTGCAAATAGGGCAGGGATGTGGCTCAGAGGCTTGTGTAGTGCTCCGGAAGCCAGTGCCACTGTCAGGAGGGGTCTGCACACAAAAGCAACTAAACAGCAACCGGGTTTCAGAAAACAGCTTTCCTGTATGGCAGGCAGAGTTTGTATTTCAGGGACCTCTGTGATGAGCAAAACCAACGGATTAAATGTAGTAAGGGTAGCGTGAAATATTATATATATTTCCAAGAAGTTATCATCTCATTAAGTATGGGAGAATTTTTTTTTTACACTTGTGGCTACTTAATGAAACACAGGCAATTAATTCAAGATTAGGGTAACAGATAACTAAAGCTGCTGAGTAATTATTCAAAACAGTTTCCCAGACTGTCAAATGATAAACTTCTAGAGTTCCTTAAACGAGGTCATCATATGGTCAACCATTACCCAGGGCTCTGAGCCGCTGTCTCACCCTCTCTAGTCTTTTGCAGCCAATCACACCCAGGCCTGGAGTAAACCAGGTGAGCGCTCTACCTAAACGCCACTCAGTTGCACCCCAGCACAATGCTGGTATTTAAATAATAAACAGAAGTCTGAGAAAAGTTCAAAGGAATTTCATCTCTGAATTGTAAGTATTAACACTGACAAAATAAAACCAAATTCTGATTCTATTTTCCTTAAGAGTAATTTAACATTGCAGCTATTTCAATGAGATCTGACATTTATCTTTATCAGCAGATTCTAGTGGTGGGTGGGGAACATGGTCCGTTCTATGTCCAGAGGGAGGAAAAACATCTAAACACAAAACTTTCAAAACGTCAGACTCCAGCTGTCATTTAAAATGAAGGGAATCCCCAACTCGTCGAACCACAATATTAATTTTTTAATATACACTTACAGCTCAGGAAACTCAGAATGGAGCGTGTTCAGCATGTTGCACTAAAGGCAGATTTTCAGTTAAATGTTACTATGCCTTATGTTCTTCTATTTCTTATAGAAATAATTGTTTTCAGAAACTTTTAGATACAGACATCAACATAAAAAAAAACATTTTAATCAACTCAAAATGAAGTTTAGGAAGATGGGACCAGACTTTACCTGGAGACATCCCCGTTGGACTGAATATCTTGATGAAATGTACAGAAGGACGTATCCCCATTGCGCAGGCTCTCCACCACGGGCATGTCGCCACCGGTGTAAGAAAGGTCTTTGGCTTTGCCGAGATTTGCTAACGACGTGACCACACTGGCCAGTGTGCTTAAGTCACCCTGACACGACTCAACCTTAAATAAATAAACAAATAAAGTACTACAATTTTGCAAAGTGGTACTGATAGATTTCAAAACCTTAAATATTAAATTCTAGGTTATGGCATACTAAAGGAAAAGCAAGTTAATAAATGAATTGATGAATATAGCAGCTCATTTCTGCAATCCCAGCACTGAAGAAGATGAGGTAGGATTTCCACAAATCCAAGGCCAGTGTGGGCTATAGAGTGAGAGCCTGCCCCTAAAAAAAAAAAAAAAAAAAAAAGGAAAGAAAGACTCTTGAGGAAATATAGACTTAAAAGTAGGTATAAGTTCTTAAAAAATAATTAGAAAAGTTTAAAACAAAAATTATACTTACTAGCTAATATAACTAAGTCATAGTTACTTCCTCTATAAAAGGACACCAGGTAATAATTCTTTTTAGCATTAATGATTTAATATTGTTAAACTTCCAAAAATTTTTTTAAGATTAAAATTTTTTAATTTTATGTGTATGACTGTTTTGCTTGCATGGAAGTCTGTGCACCACCTGCAGCCTGGTGCTCCCAGAGATCAAACAGAAGGCATTAGGATGCCCCTGGGACTAGCGTTACAAGTGATTGTGAACTACCATGTAGGTGCTGGGAACTGAACATGGGTCCTCTACAAGAGCAGTAAAGGCTCTTACCCTCTGGGCTATCTCACCTTTCCAGCCCCAAAGATTTAGTTTTATTTTTTAAATAAAGAACAAGCCATTTAAATGCCTTAACAACTAGAGTTCTGTTGACGTGAGATGCATCTACTCCTGGCAGCACCAATCAACTCCCAAAGACACTCCATGTGGAACTTGTTTTCTTTTTGCCGAAACTGGTTTATTGGACAAAGAACTGCCCCTGTCTCGACTGCTGATAGTAAGCATGCTGTCCAATCTGGACAAGCAGAACACAAAAAGTGGCTGCTGAACCTTGCCTAGACAGGTTAGAACAGTCTTTCAAATTTTCCTGCTTCTGAATATGGTCTGTCAGGTATCCTAGGCCTATAGCCAAAGTTGGTTGCCCCAACATTGCAGAGACTTTGAGTGACTGTTTAGGCAACCAGTGGTTTCTGTCATTTCTTACATCTTTTGGAAGTCACTTGCTTGCACTTCCTGCTTACTTAGGTAATATTGCCTTCCTTCTCAGGTCTTTGATGGGGTTGAAGACTAGACAGTTACAGTTATAATCCCCTTGTATCTTAGCTAAGGGTGAATAAGGTACAAGACTTGGACTCTTCAAGATAGGACAGTTACTGGAGTAATCTCTGTAATTTGCCAATTACCTATGATCTGGATATTTAGAATGTATTTCTTGCTTGATGTTCTTGTTGGCTGCAGTTTCATTTTTGTGCCTCTTAGCACCTTTTCTTTCTTCTGGATAATACTTGATAGTTGTTTTTATTGTATGTTATGTTAGGATTAGAACCTCCTTAATTAGAAAAAAAGGGAAAATGTTGTGGGATTTTGATCTGTTAGCCAATGACATTTGGGGTGACTGGCTGTATGTACATGGTTTTCTCAGAACACATGACTGGATAAAACTGAGGAGGGGGCTGCTGTGGCGCTCTCTCTCCTGGGTGGTAGGGGCTGGAGCAAGCAGCAGAAAAGCAGAAGAGAAGAAGCTTGAAGTTGGTCCTCTTCTCCCTTGGGCATAATGGCAGGATGACAATGGCCAGATCAGCAGCAGCATCCACTTTGTTCTGTATTTGTGAGCTTGCTTTTTCCATTGCACCCCTAATCGATTATTAGATAGAGTTTCGTGGGTGTTCACTTCAGATGTCGCTGTCTTAACTGAAATGCAGGACCAGACCTGGCACTAGAGCAGGAGGAAATGGACCCTTGGTCTGGGTTATGCTTTCTTCTTACCAGAGTTGAAGAAACTCCTAGTCAAGCTCTCAGCTCTTAGGCCAGATCACACACCTTCACCTCCCGTTTGTCTGCACTTGTTTGTCAAGAATGAATAATTATTGACTGCATCTGTAATGCCTTAGTTAAAATCACTGCACAGGAAGAGCGGGGAAGGGCTTCATTGTTTCCTTTCATTTTAGCTTGCAATCTTGAAAGCAACGAGTTGACACTCAGCAACTTCTCATAGTGACAGATGAGCTTTTGGAAGTATCATTTTCAATGAAAAAATTTTGATATACCTAATGCTTCAATTTATTAAATGCTTTTGAGGTCGAAGGGATGGGTCAGTGATTAATTTGCTTGGCTCACAAACAGTAAGTATCAGGACTGAACTTCACATACCTAGAGTCTATGTGAATGCAACTGTACATGTGTCCTGTCTGAAATATCAGTTCTCTGAAGACAGAGAGGGCAACCCTGGAGCAAACTGGAGAGCCATGTCTGTGGGCCCAATTGAGAGATCCTGCCTCAACGAATAAGATGAAGAGTAATTAAATAAGCCTCCCAACATGGGGGGGGGAGCTTCACATACATGTATACATGCACACATATACAAACACGTATACATGCACACACATACACAGAAGTACATAATACTTCTTTTAATGTTCAAATTATTCCACCCAAACCTAATAACAAAACCTTTAAGCTTCTCTATTGCCCATTATAGCCGTTAATTTGTTTTGTCTGTGCATACATGATTGGTTTCATTGTTTTTAATGCAGAGCCCTGCTATACCAATCACAGTTGGCCTGCTGCTTCCTACTGCATAGCCCATGCTAGCCCTGAGCTTGTGATCCCCACCTCTGCCTCCCGAGAGCTGGAATTACAGGTGTAAAACACTACATCTAGCACATGTAACCATTCTGAATAATATCAGAAAGTTTCATTGGTTTTATTAATTCTTTAATTTATATGAAACATCCTTTGGTGACTAAGTAGACATTAATTTTTGTGCCCCCAGATCCTTAATGAATATCCTGCCTATTATCAAGATTTTACGTGACACTTTACCTAAATAGAGAAACCTTTTAGGGCTGGAGAGATGGCTTCTAAGGGGCAGCAGAGGCTGCTGTGCAGGCAGGAAGATCTCAGTTCGGATCCCCAGCGCACACACAACCATGTGGCTGCTTGTTCTGGGTTTGGCAAGACCCTCTCTCATGGAACAAGGCGGACGGCGATGGAGCAGGGTATCTCCTCCAGCCTTGGTGAACATGAGCATGAGGAGGCATACAGGCGTGTACACATGTATATGTGTGCACACGCACGTACAGAAGTCTTTCCTTTAGACCTGTGACAAAGAAAGGTCTGCTCCAGTCTCAGGACAGTCTAGATGACTTGGGTGTGGAATCTGAGATCACAGGCAATCTCACTCTGCTCTGACCCCAGACCCCACAGAAATGCTGAGGACAAACAGGGGCTGAGGTCACAGGCAAACAGGGGCTGTACATCATCCTGAGACTCAAATGCGTGTTCCGACTGAGGGATACCAAGAACTTCCCTTTACTTGAACTGTCAAGTATTTTGGCATTAATAAATCTAGCAGGGAAAATAAGAGGAATACATGCAAGAATTCTGTGCTTTTCTTCTGCTGGTTTTTTTCAGGTGGGCTCACAATACATCACAGCTGACCCTCAAATCAGAGTGTAGACCAGGCTAGAGTGTAGACAAGGCTGGCTCCACTTATGGTCACTGTCCTGCCTTTAGCCATCCAAGTTGCTGGGATTACAAGAAGTGTATCCTTATGCCTGGTTTGGGTTTAACATAATTAATTAATTTTCTAATAACTTTGATTTCAAGGTGAAAGAAAAGAAACTGGGAATATTTTCAATTTTTGTTGCTTTCATGTTAAAGATAACATTTTAGGGGCACGGTGAAGAATTCTATCAATAATTTTAGCTTTAGAAACAGGAATTAGGGACTGGAGAGATAGTTTTGCTGTTAGGAGCACTGGCTGCTCTTCCAAAGGTCATGATTTCAGTTCCCAGCAACCACATGTTGGCTCACAATCATGAGTAATGGGATCTGATGCCATCTTCTGGCCTGCAGGCATACACGCAGACAAAATACTCATACAGAAAATATACAAATAAGTAAAGCCTTTTAAAGAAGGAACAGGGATTGTTGCTCATGAGCACAGCAGGGGCCAAGAGCTCTAAGTCCAGCACTGCGATAGAGGGTCGAGAGTCGGGTCTTGAAATTGCACCCTTACCTTATCTGGTGTCATCAGCAGAGCTGGTTCTGTTTTTATACCAGGCTGGTGAATATTTACGAACATTCCCGAATCCAACAGTCCTGTAGACCTGGAACAAATGATGCCCAAATTTTAGTCTTCCTTCACGTGGGAAGAGAAGCAAAGGATCCAGCTTCTTAATGTCATCTGCATGGCACCTGGTGGTCTCGCCATCCGTCACAAAGGTTGGAGTTGCAGCCAGCGGGCTTCGGAGGTCTTTGCGGATGTAGATTTTTTCTGTGGAAGCCGCACAGTTGGAAGACTTTTCTCGGGACACTTCAATGGGTTTTCTTTCACACTGAACGGCTATAAAAACATGTTAAATAATTATACTACGATACAGACGCTATGGGAATTTGTAAATCTAAGCTTCCTGTCACCAGAGGGAGACACTGCTTCCGACTGAATCCCAAAGGCGACCGTCAGTCTTTACAGTCTATCCACGTTCAATGATACTGCCCCTATTTGCGAAACTGGTCAACTTACATCTTATCCTGCCTTCCTATTTTGCCACTCCTGTGGTAGAAAAACAGAACTCTTAAAAAACCTCACTGCCAAGAACTGAAGGGAGCTGTCCCTTATGTATACAGAGTTTAATTACAGCCACAGAAGAGTGACCAAAACAGCCTGCGGAGAGCTGACCTGCTAGAGAGCTAACTTGAATGCACGTTCCATGTGCTGCGGTCTAAAAACCATCACCCCTTCCAAGCAGGTACATACAGTCCTGCTTCATCCCGAACGCGATGCAGCGCTGTAACCTGCAGTACTGACAGCGGTTCCGGTGGTGCTTATTAATTACACAGTCTTTGGATCCGCGGCACGAATAAACTAGGTTCTTTCGGATGCTTCTTTTAAAAAATCCTTTGCAGCCTTCGCAGGTTATTGCTCCATAATGACGCCCTAGAGATGAAATATTTAAGAAAATACAAAACATACTACAGCTTAGAAGGGAAATAAGTTAGTTTTTTTCTATCAAAGCAACAATATATAAAATGAAATTGTGATTTTGAGATTCTGACAAAATTTTCTTTTAGGATTTATTTAAGTAGAGAACCAAACAACCATATCCTGTGGTAAGTTTAATGATAGACAGCTTTAAATTTTATAACGTAACATTAAAAGTACTGGAGAACTTAGGAACAAAGTCATCATAAAAATTCTATTATGTGCATTAAAATTTCCAATCCTAAGAAAGCTCACAAATGACTGTTATGTCATCTATCATGCAACAATGCCCCCTGCTGCTGGGGGAATCCATCACCTGAAAATGCTAAGCAAGCCTTCTGCCACCAGTCCACATCCTTGGCTATAGTGGATGCTTTAATATTACAGCTCTGTGCTCCAGAAAACGGAAAGTGCTACCTAGTACTGGAATGATAATAACCTTTCTTTGTCAGCTCCACTTCGGAAACTCTTATTTTTTTAGAGACAGGGTTTCTTAGTAGCTTTGGAGCCTGTCCTGGAACTAGCTCTGTGCAACAGGCTGGTCTCGAACTCACAGAGATCCACCTGCCTCTGCCTCCCAAATGCTGGAATTAAAGACGTGCGCCACCACCGCCCAGCTATAAACTTCATAATAAAGCGACTATAGTCTGGGGCTAAAAAGATGGCTTGGTGGGAAGGGCAGTTGCTACCCTTGTAGTGGGTCCAGGACCAGTTCCCAGCTGCTACCCTTGCAGCGGGTCCAGGACCAGTTCCCAGCTGATGCTTTTATAGCGGGTCCAGGATCAGTTCCCAGCTGCTACCCTGGCAGCGTGTCCAGGACCAGTTCCCAGCTGCTACCCTTGCAGCGTGTCCAGGAACCAGTTCCCAGCTGCTGCCCTTGCAGTGGGTCCAGGACCCATTCCTAGCACCCACCACCATCCATCTGCAACTCCAGCTTCAGGGGATTCGACACCCCCTTCTTGCCTACACAGGTATCAGGTGCACACACCTCACACACTGATACAACCAGCCAAACTGCTCATACAAATATTACATTTTAATTAACTTGTTATTTGACCAATCATTTGTTTTATATGATTAACAACTTACACACACTTGAGGGAAAGCTCGAATGGAGAGTTTTGTAATGGAATTTCAAAAAATCAATATAACAAAGACAAGCTGGGCCCTTAAGCTCCGCCCCAGCGACACCTGAGCACATGTATGAACAGACATGAGTGAGAACTTCTGACAGGAAGTCAGCGATGATCAGAATTTACATGATCTCTCGCTGAGCACCCAGACAAAACTGAGAACGGCCCACCCAGGTCCTAGAGCCGTACTTCCCCAGCAGACCCCATCTGAACACAGTTGCTAACCATGGCCAGGCCTGGTTCATTCCTGAATCAGAAACGCAGAACTACAAATAAAGACTGACCAAAGAACCTTGTACTTCAGCAATCCAATCTACTCTGAATTCCTAAAACAGGGTTAGGGGAAGCGTGTTAAAATAAATTAACGACATAATGTATTATTAAGGACCGCGTCATTTACCGGGGATCCCTTTGGCAAATATAATTTTTTACATTTAACAATTTTTATGTGTTTACTTCTACACAGGGAAAACAAAACCAATATTTGATGCCACTATAAATCAAATTAAACGACACTGAAGGAAAAGTAGAAAAAGAGAGAGAATAGTGAAACTATAGGCCACAAAGATGAAGCATAAAAACATTCTTCAGTTTATTTTCTAATTTCAGAGGGAACACAGCTGAGGAGCAGTTACTTTAAATAGTGTAAAATATGCAGAATTATTTTTGACCCTACCTGAGGCTTTGTCTCCACACACGACACAGAGGTCAAAAACCTTATTTGGTCCCTGGTCAGGAGAATTTTCTGTAAAGAGCTTTAGGGAAGAAATGCGTCATTGATCAGCGAGAGCTTCATGCTGTCCAACAGTGAAAGAACAGTCAGGGACACTGCTTGCTTCAACCTAAGTGACCCTTCAACTAAGAACTACATCTCTATGGATGTAGCAGCGAAGCTAGCCTTCTTCCACAGAGAAAAAATACTTCAGTGTGATCAAGGCGAAAACTATGAGTATCTATTTCCTTGTTCCACAATAATCACACCAACTCATTCAGAAACCACCTTTGTTTCTAGTATTGTAAGAAGGGGTGGGGAGGGCAGGAGGCTCTTTGTGAATTCAAGTCCAGCCTGGTCCACTTAGTTCCAGTCTAGCCAGGGCTACATAGGGAAGCTCTATCAAGAACAAAACCAAAACACCAAAATCCAACTGGTGGCTGAGAGCACTTGCTGCTCTTTAGAGGTCATGGGTTCGGTTCCTAGCACCCACATCAGGTGGCTCACAACCAATTTGTACACCTAGTTCCAGGGACTGACGCCTTCCTCGGACCTCCACAGGCACCTGCATTCACGTTGTGCATGCAAACATCCTCAGGTACACACATACATATAAAATAAATAAATCCTTTTAGTGCGACACATAAATACGCGAGTATTTTTAAATGTAAGCTACTCATACACACTGAAATTAGTCATGTATAAAATCATTCATATAGAAACACGTCTCAGTATTCTATAGTTTTAAGGCCTTTCATGACATCTGTCTTTGACAGTTCAGAACCTTTCCAATGAAACGACCCAGAAAAGATATAGAGTAGAGCTGGTGGTGACAAAATGGTGTGAGGCTAGGGGACGAGGATCTTTGTGTGAAGGCAACCTGGGCTGCACAGTGAGACCCTGTGTCACACAAATGAGTCCCTGGTTGTGGACAGATTAATTATAATTATGCAAATATGACTGCTACACAGACACCACATAACGGTCATTGCTGAGATGAGGCGGAGGGGCCTTGAGTAAACTACGGAGCCTATTAACTTGTATAAAGAGCGCATCACTGTGCACAGCTACTAGGATGCTACTAAGGAGCTGTAGTTTCTTCTTCAGATTTACTTCTCTATCACTCTTTTGTTAGTTGCTTCCCTGATAAGAAAGACATGTTTTTTTTACTGTGATTTACCTGGAGGTGTGGTGTGGACAGATCGGGAGTAGCAAAGAACAGCTGGTTGACCCCTGCGGCATCTGGAGAGGCGAGGAAGACCTTTCCCGGGGCGGAGGCTTCATGATTAGCCAGAATGAACTGCTTGCCCTGCGTGCTATGGTCAAGTGCTGTCACAATCTGGAGTTTCTGCTCGCTCTGCTGCTCTGTAACAATCTAACACAACCATGCACATTAATAATCGATTTAACCCAATTGTGTCTGCTTCCTTTTGAGGCAGGTCTGGCTATGTAGCCAGACTGCCCTTGAACTCACAATCCGCTACCATAACTGGCTTTTGCTTTCCTTTAATGAATCAATTTTAACCTCAAAACAAGCTAGAATAGCAAGTTATACACTTTTTAAATGACAATTCTCCTTCTAATGATCTCTGAATTTGATGCCAGCCTGGTTTACAGAGTAGGTTCCAGAACAGCCAGGGCTACACAAAGAAACCCTGTTTCAAAAATACAAAATAAATCAATAAATGGATAAATCAATAAAAGTACGATAGCAAGATTGTTTGGTTCTGATTAATCACTACTTTGATTCCTTCCTTCCTTCCTACACTACATGTCACTCAACGGTTCTTCACCTGTGGGTTACAACACCTTTTCCAAACCTCTATCTAGAAACTATTTATATTTTGATTTCTAACAATAGCAAAATTTCAGCTATGAGGTAGCAATGAAAATAACTGTATGATTGTGAGTTAAAAGTCTAATGTTCACTTAGTTTTTAGAAAACAGAACTAGATACACACATGACCTACCTACCTGTCACTGGGATGAAACATTAGATGGGTAAAAGGGTATTTACTACAGTGTAACAGAATAATCTTTAAACAGATAATAAACTTGGTCTCAATGGAGAGTAGTAACTAGGTAAGCAATTCGCAGGTCTCAGGACCCCTCGACACTCGATAAAAGTCTGGAGCCAGCTCTCTGTCAAGTTAGACAACCACATCAAGATCCAGGAGGATGGAAAGGACCCCATCAGCTGCAGAAGTGACCCAGCAGGAGGAGGGACGTGACAAGAAGCACCACTCTCAAGGGGAATGTCACCAAGCTTCTCAAGAGCCCCCGGTGACAGGACATGTCCTGCTCTATCTAGACGTACAAATGCTTGAGAGGGCTCAGGACAGCACAGAGGTCTGGCAACACCTGCTGAAGGACGCTCCTGAGGCCTGGGGACATGTTCTGGCTCTACCCTGGCTGTCCTATGGGAATAAAATGAAGAAAGTGGGGGTGGGGAAGGCCTAATAAAATTTCTAAGATAATTAAAAACCCTTTATTCATTTAAAAACTTCTTATCATATTCACTAATAGGAAATAACATTTCATGAAAGCTAAGTTTATTTCTCCACTAAATACGCAATAGCAAGAGTGGTGCTGTTTTACATTTCTGTGAGCTCTTTCAATATCTGATTTAACAGAGTTGTAAGTTCATATCTGTTCCTTCCTTTGCACTATTAGAATATGCTGTTCTGGTTCAAATTTAAAAAGAAAACTCAGTCTTATAGAGATAGTGCAGAAAAGAACAGAATATTTTAATAGCATGTTGATCTGTGGAACGTGTTCACCGATAGCACCAAACATGACATGCAGCTTTGCAAAAGTCAGTGGCAGTGTGGACTCAGGAGTCACATCGCGTACAAATGGAGAACCCAGGGCAGGGCAGGGAGACCACTGAAGAAACAGGTACTATGTCTCATGAAGTCATAAACATTCTAATCTTTTTTCTTACAATTAATCATTTTGTCCACTATTATTTATGCCCAGTCTGGCCTTGAACTTGAGATCCTCCAGCCTCTACCTCCTGAGTTCTGGGACTGTAGGCATGTGCCAGTAGCCTGACAGGTAAATTAATAATTTTTATAGGTACTAATATCGTGAGGAAGACTTTATTACATTATTACATTACTATAATCATAAGACTTACTTATATGAGGTAGTCGAACCTTATCAACCATATCATAGTATGGTTATGATACAACTTGACTGAACTATGCAGATATTTGTTTGCACAAACTATCCTATCCTAGTTATTATCTCATTATTGTGCATGTGTGTGTGTGTACACACGCGTGTGCACAAGAGAGAACTGCATGTGTGTGGTGGTCAGAGGACACCCCTGTGAAGTTGCTTCCTTCCTTCCACCTTTCTGTGTCCCAGGGCTTGAACTCATGTCACCAGGGTTGCTCAGAATCGGCCTCTACTTGCTAAGCCACCTCAAGGGTCTGATCCAGTTATTACTCTCAGACCTTAAACCAACTGCCCTGGATTATACTGCAGATCTCGACTGAGCCTGCTTATTTTTTAATATTTTTAGTTTTGAACATTTACTTGCATGAGTGTGCACGTGTGTGCACATGTGCACACATGTACTCCATAGCATGCACCCTTAACGTGCATGTGGAGTGAGAGGACACCTTCAAGAGTTCTCTTTCCTCCTCCTCATACAGGTTCTGGGGACCAAACTCTGGTCGTTAAATTTAGCAGCAGGCACCATCTCCCTGGTCCCTGAGACTGGTTGTCATGGGTGCTATTGCACAGCAGGGCCTATTTCTCTTTCCTACAGGGAACGGAGGCCAGGGAAGGTCACTAAGAGGCAGCATTGTGTTTTCTGATGCTTGCTTCTGGGGCCTGACATGTCTCAGCATTTTTAATCACTTCAGAAATAACCATGTCAGATGTGGTCAAAATAGTTCAGACTGAAGAGTCAAAATTAACTGTGTCTATGGGAGTAACAGGTCACAAACTTTGGATAACATCCCCAAAACATATGCCATAAAAAAAAAAAAAAACTGAGGCTGGAGAGATGGCTTGGTGGTTAAGAGCACTGAGTGCTCTTCGAGAGGACCTGAGTTCAATTCCCAGTACTCACATGGAAGCTCACAACTGTCTGAAACTCTGGTTCTAGGTGATCTGATACCTTCACACCAATGCACATAAAATAAAGTTAAATAAATTATATATATATATACACACACACACACACACACACACACACATTTAAGACTGTAGTCATTTAAGACTGGCCTCAGATTTCCTAATCCCCAAACAACATTCCCTGATCAGATCCCCTCCTACTCCTAACTCTTTATTAGCTTTTCATTTATTTTTATAAACATTTAGTCTATGTGCATTCCACAGCCCCGTACAGACTGAAGCCATACTACTTACCACAATTTACTGCATTATTTAACTCCTTCTCACCACACAGAGACGCTATCTGAAAGCTGGGCTATCTCCACCCTGCACTCCAAAAGCTAGTACAGACATTTAGCATAAGCGAAAGCTCGGTAGGTCAGCAAATGAACCGTAAACTAGACATACCTCACCCATCTGCTGCTCAATAATTTGATGTGCAATTTCTTCTATAGTCGCCATGATCTAACTGTCAAATTATCTGCCAAAGATGAAAAAAAAAAACCTTTTACAATTATACACATAATACCTAGTGAAGAATTTGTAAGTGGAATTATATGCCGCCTGCGATTTTCTTTGAAATAATTCCAGTTAAGGTAGTGCGGTGTGCGAGGGACTTGACCGATGGTTCTCAATGTTCCCAATGCTGCGACCCTTTAACACAGCGCCTCGTGTTGTGGTGACCCCAACCATAAAATTCTACGCGTTGCTACTTCATAGCTCTAACTTTGTTACTGTGATAGGTTGCAATGGTAAGGATCTGATGGAGGAAGGTCATTGAGCAATAAAGAAACTGCTTGACTGGCCCTGATAGGTTAGAACATAGGTGGGAGGAGTAAACAGAATAGGATGCTGGGCCGAAGAGGAAGTGAGGTCAGACTCTGCTCTGCTCCCGGAGAGACCCAAGAGCTCTGCTCTCTGGAGCAGAGACGCCATGCTCAGCTCTCCTGGGTAGACTCGACAGCTCTGCTCTCTGGAGCAGAGACCAGGCTCCGCTCTCCCAGGCAGCTCCGACCCAGGATGGACGGAGGCTAGAATCTTCCCAGTAAGCGCACCTTGGGGTGCTTAAACACATCATTAGAAATGGGCTAGTCCAGGTGCGAGAATTAGCCTGTAAGGGCTAGAGTTCATGGGCCAAGCGGTGTTTAAATGAATACAGTTTGTGTGTTATTTCGGGCATGAGCTAGCAGGCGGCTGGGGTGCTGGGGACGCAGCCCCGCCGCTCCTATTTCAACAAGGATCTGATATGCAGGAGATCTGATAGGTCACCCCTGTGAAAGGGTTGATCAATACCCACAAAAGCGCTGTGACCCACAGGTCGAGAACCACTGTATTAGCCAAAACAAGATGGACTGTGTACTAGCATTGGTGAACATATTGTCAGCTGAGGGAGGTACATGCTGGGGGTTCATCTAACTATTCTGTTTTTGTACACTCAGTCCTAACTGTTGTAAAATGCTTCTCCTAGAAGTCACATGCTATTACATGGAAACACCCGTCCCTGGAGCAGGCTGCTTCCTGTGACCTGTTATTGGTCAGGGAGGTCTCTGAGACCCACAGACAATACAGGCAATTGCTGCTGCTGCTGGCTGTTCACAAGAACTGGACGGTATGACCCTACTGCTCTGGTCACAGGAACTAAGAGAAAGGAGGCTGGAACTGTGCTGGAAGCTTCTTTCCTGCTGGCTAGTCTTCAGTGCCAGGTGTTGCTGCGCACCGCGCCTCTGTGTTTGCGCTCTGTGCGCTGGCACCCAGTTCGCGAGCTTCGGGCAAGGGGCTGGAGGTTAAAATACACAGACACACAGCGACACGGATCATCCTTGAATTTCCCAAGAATGCTCCCTTTATTGTGTTCAGGGGCAGATTATATAGAGATAGCCACGCCCCAGCCAAACCCACCAGAAACCACTCTCCTGCCATCAGGAACTCCTGAAGGTCTCGTGCTCAGAGCAGCTGTAGACACTCAGATCAGGGGATTACAAGAAATTCAGGATCTGGGGTCTCACTGCTCCCAACAAGGTGTTGTGCAGGCTGGGGGATTGTTAGCTATAGTTGTACACAGCTGTAGGTTTTGAGATGTGACATTACTGACCTGATAACTAAAGTGTCCCCATTGGGACAAACAGGTGGCAAGTTTGTTATGGCCATAACCAAGTGCTCTCTGCTATGACCTGAGGCCCGCTTCACAGAGGGGAATTCACGTCTAGTACTGTAAACACAGTAAGAAGCCCAGGGCTGGAAGGGCCAGGCTAGAACAAACAACATACAGAGATCACCAGGACACAGCCAAAGACCTAGCCCCCTGAACAAAGGTGTTTGATTTCCTTCTGCCGCTGTGAAGTCTTTCTAAGCCGTAATTCCTCTACCTTCATGTGAACATGATTAAACCAGGGAGAGTTCCATCGTAGAATGTTTGCCTAGCATGCCAGAAGAGGCCAGAGTTCAATTTACAGAAACATAAAGGCAGCAAGCATCCAAAACAAGAGCAACTCTCCCTTTAAAGTCTAGCTTCTGATGACTTTAACATTGTCATTTGGTAACTTCTGTTTTAATGCCGCCACCAACCGAGGCTTACACTAAGTGTTGTCCCTTTCTGGTCCTTGAGGACGGCCAGATTATAACCAGCTAGTTTTCAAGTGGTAGACCTCAAAGTCCAATATGATTTCTCTAATTGCAACTTCAAAGAATTTTTTTTTAAGTTTTGTGTGACTGTGTGCACGTACATGTGTGGAGGCCAGGAGGGCATGCGTGTCCTCCACCATCACTGTCTATCCTTTGAGGAGGAGTCTTCCCTTGAAGCTGGGGTTCATGTTTTCTTGGCTAGGCTTGAAGACAGCAAGTCCCACTAATGCCCCTGTCTCTGCCTGCAAGCCATCCCTCCAGACCCCACTTTACTATTTTGCAAAAGATCCAACAAACAGATTTACTATTACCCATCTTCTCAATATCCATCCCAGTCTGGTCTTTATCTATGGGATTTGGGCTGTCATTTGCTAAATTTACAGTCTAGCTGCACAGACAGTTCTTGCAGTGTACCGTGCTTCTCCATCCTTGGTAATGGCTTTTCTCTTCACCCTGAATGTCACAAATCACTGACCAATATATGTGCTCAAGACTGCACAAAAAAGAAGACCAAAAGGGCATTTTTCTTCTTTAAAATTTTTATTTTTTATTATGTGCACGTACTTAGGTTTGTGCACAGGAACGAAGATGTTTGGAGGGCTGAAGAAGTGTCTGGTACCTTGAAGATGGAATGACAGGCAGTATTGAGTTGCCCAGTGTGGGTGCTGGGAACTGAACGTGGGTCCCCCGGGGAAAGCAGCCAATGCTCTCAACTGCTGAGTCATCTCTCCAGACCCTTGTTTTTAAAGATAGGGTACCAGGTGGCCCTGGATGGCTTTGAACTTGTTATGTAGCTGAGGATGACCGTGAACTCCTAACCCTCCTGAGTCTACATATTGGAATTACAGACATATGCCAACATATTCTACAGACTGTTGATGGCTTAAACTATTCTACCTTCCCAGAGACGCAATTTGCCACTGTGCTTCAAAAACCTTAAATTGCTTATTTTCGGCACCAGAGGCCAAGTCCGAGTTTCAAGTTCTGGTCTGTTAAAGAGTGCTAGAATTCAGAATTGTAACCTCAAATTGTAATAGCGACTAAGTGCACAGGCTATTATATAATATCCTTATTACCTGAGGCTGATTCTTCAGAAATAAGACAGTCAGCACCATCTCTGAGAAGTATGGAAGTGAAAATACACCCATGGCTGATGTCTTTAGTGGGTAATGAGTGTGCCATTCGGGTTAGCAAGCTGAAGAAATGTTAAGTAAGAAGAGGACACAGAAGAACACGGCTATCACAAGACTTAGCAAAATCTTATGGAAGAGAAACTCAATTAGTCATTGAAGGGTTATATATCTTTATTAGACTGAGGTAGAAAGGCAACAGCGTGGGGATGAGGGCAGGAGAGGATGTTTTTCCGGAGGACCTGGGCTTGATTCCCAGCACCCACCTGGTGCCTCACAACTGTCTGTAACTCCAGTTCCAGGGCACACAACCCCTCTTCTGCTCTCTGGAGTCATGAAGACGGAACACAGACATACATGCAGGGCAAATACCCATAAAGATAAAATGACATTTCAAGAGCATTAACTCTGCTCTCTCTCGTACAATCTCCTTGACCTTCTCTTTTCATCCTGTCCATGTGTACGGTTGAATTAACAAAAAAATGCTCAGTTTCTTAAACACTGGATCTCTATTCCACACAAGACCATGTAAGGGAGTCATCACAAATCTGGCAACAGCAAAGGTTTCTAAATATGTAAGGACCAAAAATGAACTCAGAATCAAATACACAGTAAATCCAAGGTGTTGCTGGCAGCACAGGTCCACCCGAGTTGTATGGAGCCACGTCACTGCGACCTTTGCTTTAAACATAGAACACGTGTGTGTTGTGCAGACCTGCTTTCTTGACCTATGACACCATGAACTCTGCCCGAAACAACTCAGCTCAGACTACTGGGTGCTCTGAAGGTTCTTTCCCTGATACGAACTTTTCAGTTCTTAAAGAAACAGAAGGGTTTAATTACAGAAAACGATTATGTAATTATTTGTAATTATTATAAAAAAGATTTCCTAATATTTTCCTGCCTCTTTTTTCACTGTCTAATTATCAAATTAGCACTGAGGTAGTTTGAAGGAGAGGGCCTCATAGGCTCCGAAGTTTCCACTTGGTGGAACTGTTTGGGAGAGACATACAGATATGGCCTTGCTGGAGGAACTGTCTCTGGGGTGGGTTTTTGAGGTTTCACTGCCGCCTCAACATGGAAACCCTCAGTTACCGCCCCAGCGCCATGCTTGTCACGACCGTGGACTTTAGCCCTCTGGAATATTAACCCTCAAATTAAATGATGTTTTTGTTTTTCAAGACAGGGTTTCTCTATGTAGCCCGGGCTGTCCTGGAACTCACTCTGTAGATCAGGCTGGCCGCCTGCCTCCGCCTACCAAGCACTAGGATTAAAGGCACGCACGATGGCCGCCCGGCTAAACACTTTCTTTCATAAATTGCCTTGGTCTGGAGCTTTGTCTATTTGTTCAATAGAAATACAAGACAAAAACATTTTTAGACGGTAGAAATTATAGGATGGATTTTAAAACTGCTGTTGTGGGGTCTGGAGAGACGGCTCAGCAGTTGGCGGCACATACTGGTCTCACAGCAAACCAGGATCCCAGCAGCCACAGCAAGGAACTCACAACTACCTGCAAGTCTGGCTCCAGAGATCTGACACTTTCTTCTGGTCTCCATGGACACTTGTTTTTATTAAAATAATTATATATGTATACACACATATATACATACATTGGTTTATTGGTTTTTCAAGACAGTTTCTGTGTAGAGCCCTGGCTGTTCTGGAATTTGATTTGTAGATCAGGCTGGCCTCAAACTAAGATCCACCTCCCTGTCTCCTGAGTACTGAGATTAAAGGCATGCATCCAGCATGCTCAGTTTATACAATATATTTTAATCATGTTTAATCCATTCTCCCAATTCTTCCCCATCTCCCGACATTTTTATTTATTTTTATTATTAGTATTATTTTGGTTTTTCAAGAATAGGTACCTCTGGGTAACCCTGATTGTACCAGAATTCACTCTGTAGACCAGGCTGACCTCAAACTAAGAGATTCACCTGCTTCTGCCTCCCAAGGGCTGGGATTAAAGGTGTATACCACTGTTTAGCTATAAACAGCATTTTAAAATTTTAACCACGAGGGGTGGAGAGATGGCTCAGAGGTTAAGAGCACTGGCTGTTCTTCTAGAGGTCCTGAGTTCAATTCCCAGCAACCACATGGTGGCTCACAACCATCTGTACTGAGATCTGGTGCCCTCCTCTGGCGTGCGGGCATACATCGAGGCAGAATGTTGTATACATAATAAATAAATAAATCTTTAAAAAAAAGAAAAAAATTCTGTATCTTTAAAAAAAAATTTAACCACGAGTGTAATTTCATAAACTAAAGTGTACACTGAACTTTCAGTCCTGCTTGGTCCCACAGCCGTTCAGTATTAAATAAACGCACAGAGGCTTATATTAATTATAAACAGTTTGGTCTATTAGCTCAGGTTTCTTATTTACTAGCTCTTACAACTTAAATTAACCCATAATTCTTATCTATGTTTAGGCCTGTGGCTTGGTACCTTTACTCAGTAAGGCATTCTCACCTTGTTTCCTCTGTGCCTGGCTTGTGACTGAATCTCTGTCTTTCTTTCTCCCAGAATTCTCCTATGGTTGCCCTGCCTACATTTCCTGCCTGATTACTGGCCAATCAGCATGTTATTAAACCAATACAACAAATCTTTACAGTAAACAGAGCATTAACCCACAGCATCTTCCATTTTCCATACTAGTTTGCCATAGAAACCAGGTGGTGCACGCCTTTAATCTCAGCCTAGAGAGGAATATAGGACAGAAGGAGACAGCTCTCAGACACAGTCTCATTCTGAGATTCCTGGAGGCAGGATCGCCATTTTGGACTGAGTAAGAGCCAGTGGCTGGCTGTTTTGCTTTTCTGACCTTCAGGTTGAATCCCAATTTCTGTCTGTGGGTTTTTATTAATTATGCTACACTAAAGCTAGCATTTATTTTAAAAATTATAAGTGATATTCATTTATATTTTAGGACTAAGCTGTTTTTCAGGTATGGATAACTGTCTAACTCTTCCTAGCCATACTGTAGAATACCCAAATTGACAAGAAAAAAAAAAGCCAAATCATCTTTGCAATATAGATTTATTTCTAATATTCATGATGATGTGAAAAATAAATAACCCCATCTTGATTTTTCATGAGGATTTGGCTGCAGAGAACATGAAAGACGCCGAGTTGACACTGTAATAAAGGTATGAAACACACTGCAATAAACCAAAAGAATAATTTGAATGTTTAAGATTCTTCAAGTAAGGGGAGAAAAAAAGCTCTGAGAAGTTGCTACAGTCAGTGAAAAGTATTTATTTGTATCCTACAAAGAGTCTTATTCACTTGCAAAACCTGTGCGTGTTACATATACAGTGGGTATATGTGTCACCATTAAACCGTTAGCAGTGGCTCATGGGAAAGGGGATTCATTAGTCAGGGCCTCTTTAGAGCTAGTGATGAAATCCACAATGTTTCTTTACTCAACGGTGCTCTTTCCAACAGAATTTCCAGAAGTAATGCGACCAATTCCAGCAGTGTTTTACCAGGTTTAAGGGATGTCAAATTTGTAATTCAGCGAGATAGCACAACCAGTATTTCTAACACGGTCTAGTAGCTAGTTTAAGATATGTTTAGGAAGGGAGCATACTTGAAAAACTGTTTTTGCTGCCCCGTGCAAGGGCACACAGGCTGGAGAGACAGTAAATTTTTTTTTTTTTTTCTGGTTTTCTCGAGACAGGGTTTCTCTGTAGCTTTGGTTCCTGTCCCGGAACTAGCTCTTGTAGACCAGGCTGGCCTCGAACTCACAGAGATCTGCCTGCCTCTGCCTCCCGACTGCTGGGTTATAAGGCGTGAGCCACCACACCACACGACAGTAATCTTAACGTCAATGGATTTTTTCTTTTTCATGAATGAAAGTTCAAGGCTAAAAGGTCTTGTTAAGTTTCTGCAGAGATGCTGCTGGAGAAAACATAGGGGAGAACGTTGGCTTGTAGAAGAAATCAAAGTGTGCAGAAACAAATGTACTTTTACCCACTGAAGGAGGCACCTGTGATGTGGGATTCCCCTAAGTATGCTGTGAATTTGTTTTATTACCATTGGTTAATAATGAAGCTGCTTTGATCTATGGCCAAAGCCCTGTGGTGATAACACAGATTAATAGAAATGGGTTCATTTAAGATGTAAGAGCTAGCTAGAAACATGCCTGAGCCACCGGTCAAACAGTGTTGTAATTAATACAGTTTCTGTGTGATTAATATTCAAGTGTGGGCAGCCAGGAAACCAACACGCAGTCTCCACTTACACGCCTATATAAAAGGCACGGAGTCAGTTGTGCTGGGCGGCCCTGTTCGTTCAGGAGCTGTGGTGCTGCCATCTGGTCTGTTTTCCAGTACTGGCAAACAGGCTCTGCCCACAGAGCTTCACAGCAAGCAGAGGAGGCTCTTAAGATAGTCAAGGTCAAAGGTCACCGAACTGAACAATGATGCTAAGTCCTTGATGGAGCATAAGTCTGATTTGGTTCATTTTTTCCATAACGATTTATGGCTCTCAAAACAGTTGTCATTTTGTTTAAAAAAAAAATCCAATGATTTGAATTTGTTGTTTCAAGGAAGTAACTGGCATATATTTATGTTAAAAGATAAAATTGAAAGTTTAATATGAAAAAAACAGGGCGAAAACTTGCTCCTTAGAGATGTTTATAGTAGAGATGATTTTTTTTTTAATTAAAAATAACCTCCTCAGGCAGGAAAAATGGCTCCAGGGCTAAGAGCGCTCGTCCTTCCAAAGACCTAAATTCGGTGTCTCCACCTGCATGGTGGCTCACTAGCTCCTGGTACCCCAGTTCCAGAAGATCTGACACCTCTTCTGCCCCTGAGGGCACTGTACACCCTGGATACATACATGCAGGCAAAACATCCATACACATAAACTAATTTTTTTTTCTGAAAATCTGGTGGAAAGTCCCCTCCCCAGAAAATCACAAGTTCATATTCCTTTAAATGCCAATGCTATATGTCAAATGTCAACATGTTTACAAAGCACGAAGTTGGTCCAAGGAATTCCCTCTGAAGGGATCCCTGAGGTAAAACTTCAACAACTCTCCTGCTGAACAGAAAACATGGAGTCCAATGCCCTCAATACCCCCATTTTAATCTCCCACTTCACCTCTGAGACCCAGCACAAATTCCACTTTTCAGACTATTTCTGGATGATCCAGTGTAGATTGTGTACAGGGAGAATTGACTGGGATTCAAGAACAGACTTCTACGAATACCTAAAATTTTTGAACAGAGGCCCATTTTTCTAGAGACAGTTTTAAAAGATTGTAGTGTGTGTGTGTGTATGTGTGTGTGTGTGTGTGTGTGTGTGTACGCACAGAGGGTCTTACAGTGTTCTAAGTTTGTCTTGGCCATCACTGGGGTGGGAATTACATACTTTATCACATCCACACTAGATATATAGGGTTTGTTGCCATGGTTTTGTCCCCTTCAAAACCTTTCACCTGTTTTACACTGAATGATAAAACCAGTTACATTTATTGGCACCATGTGTGCTTTTGTTTTTGTTTTTTTGTGGTAAAGGATACATGTATCTTCATTAATGACAATGAAAGCAACATTAAAATAGCTTTTGTAAACCAGAGTTCAGAGGCTCTGCCGGAAGCAGTACACAAGCCCAAGCCTGACCCGAACACATGAACTTTGGTGACCGCCACCCTTCCACCACAAGCCTCTGGAGTGACAGCAAATGGAAAAATTACATTGTATGCAAAGGTTCAAGACGCACACCCAAAGGTTAGAGGACATTTTGATCCAAAGGACATAGCACCTTTCCTTTATCTTCTGCAGGTCTTCTGGGGTGTGGATACACAGCTTCTAAGTCAGCCTGGCCTGGAATGCCAGGCCATCTTTGGTGCCCCAGCCTCCAGAGGACTAGGATTACAGGTGTGCTTCATCAGCCTGGCTCCTACGGGTCAGCCAACGTTTTCCTCATCAATATTAAATATTAAATTAATAATAAATTCCCACTTTCCTCACCTTCCTGAAATCTCCCCTAATTTACTTGAATTTCTGCCCACAAAACTTACAATTCCTAAAACATGCTCCCAAAACGATTTTCTTTTCATCTTGGTAGTTTGAACAGAAGAGAACAGAACAATAATCTCTTTCCAAATTTACCAAAGCGGACACATAAAGTTTAAAAACAATCGCTCCACCGGGTAAACAAGCAGACACTGTTTAAAACAAACAAAAACCCCTCCCTCAAAGTCTAAGGCGCACTTTTAACTTCCAAGGGGTGGGAAAAGCCCTAAGAGGATTTAACTCCAAGTCTTTTTTTGCTTGTCCTTTCCAACTCAGGCTGACCTACTTACTGAAGGGTAAGGGACAACCTGGCCATACCCGCCCTTCACAAGATGCCATCTGCAGGAACTGGAGACAGGACTCTTAACAAAAGGGCTACCGGGCGCTCTGCTGTGCCCAGGGCAAGAGATACCGTGGGCCACCTTTCCTCCAAAACACGGTCGCTGGAAGAAGAGTCAAGTGCGGGCGGAGGGCGACATCCGTAGCCCCGGGGTCCGCGGCCCGCCGCTCTCCGCCCAGCACCCACCACGCGCGCAGCCCCGGGGCGGAGGAAGCGGCGGCGAGACGGAAGCGTTCCCCGCGGGTGAAAGGTCACCGTCCCCGCCCGGGCTCCCGCGACTTCGGGCGGTCCGCTCACCTCCCGGGCACTAGGCGGGCGGACCGGGCGCTCGCACACTCGGGCGCTCGGGCCCCCCGGAGCCGCGACACTTGGCGGTTGAGCCGTCCCGTACCCGACTTACCCCTTCCGCCGCGGCGGCCGCTGGGCTGCAGAGAGCTGACGCGAGGGGGACCCGAGGCCGAGGGGGACAAGGGGAGCTTTCTGGGTTTGTGGATTTGGGGGTGGGGGTCAGAGTTCGTGACCCCTCCCTCGGCTTGGCGGTGCGCGGTGCTCTCGGCGCCTGCGCGGTAGCGCGGTGGAGCAGCGGCCAGCGGCGGTGACGTTCCCTGGGTGAAGCCGAGGGCCCCGGAGTCCAGCGGCGGTTCTGGAAGTCGATTGCCCCCTGCAGGTGTGGAGGGAGACCGTCGCCTCCGCCGCCGCCGCCGCCGCGTGACGGTCAGATGTCCTGCATCTTAGATGCAACTCTGACGCCGGGCCTCCGCGGGCACTTGCAGCCCATGTGCACGTACCCTAACACATATGATTAGAAATCAATGACAACCGAGGGCTGGAGAGATGGATCGATGGTTAAGAGTATTTGTTGCCCCACCAGGGAACTTGGTTTGATTCCCAGCACCCGTAGGACCGATCGGTCACAACCTTCTGTAACTCCGGTTCCATTGGATTTGGTGCCCTCTTCTGGTGCACAAACATATGTGTAGGTCAAAAACCCTACACTCAAAGTAAAAATCTTGAAAGAAGGAAAAGACAAGACTTTTGAAACCGGGTCTGTTGGAAACCCAGTCAGGTATTTTGTTTTTTAGTTAGGTTTTTTTTTTCCTGTTTGGTTTTCGAGACAGGATTTCTCTGTAGCTTTGGAACCTGTCCTGGAACTCGCGCTGTAGACCAGGCGGCCTCCAACTCAGAGATCCACCTGCCTCTGCCTCCCGAGTGCTGGGATTAAAGGCCTGCGCCACCAACACCGGGCCAGACAGGTCTTTTAACTCGTGATCCTCCCGCCTTCCTCTCCAGTGCCGCAGGATTGTTTTTTAATATGGGTGGTTTTACCTGTGCTGCATGCCTGTGCAGAAGTGTGCCCGGTGCTGGTATAGACCATCAGATCCTCAGGATCTGAAGTTACAGATGGTTGTGACTATAGGGGTGCTGGGAATTGAACCTTTGTCCTCTTAACTGTTGAGCCATCTCTCCAGTCCCTTAAAGAATGTTTTGAGTAATAATAAACAACCTAATCGATTTGGGATTGATGTCTTTAATCTCTAGAAAACTGGACTTTGTTTTATAGGCACTCTCAGATTATAAACTATTAGCTAAGGAGTCTGGGTAGAACCCGGCCACATACAACTTCCCAGCAATAGAGAACAAGCTGAGGCAAAATCGCATCAAATTGTACTTCGTACTTGGCTGATGTAGTGAAGGGCAAGAACACATTTACTACTGTGTAGGCTACCTTCTTAAGGGCTCTGTTGTGTTCCTTTTGCTAGGCGATGTATTCCCAGATATTTAACAGTTCCTGGTGGTCAGTAAAGATTTGCAAAACGAAAGGTCACTGATGGAACATCACGTCCTGTCAGGCAGACCTGTGGCAGAAAGCTCTGCCCTGAATTCTAAGCACTGTGTGATCCAGACTTTAAGAAGTGAGCTGGAAATTTCCTTTGCGTCTAGATAAGCCCTGTAGATTCAGAGCAGAATTCCAAGTTGGGGCAGTGGACCAAAACTTGGTTGTGCTGGGCAGAATAATTGTTGTCCCTTATGTTCCTGGTCCCTCATGCCTGTAATCCCAGCACTTGGGAAGCAGAGGCTAAAGGAACAGGAGCTCAAAGACATTTATTGTTGTGAGCTGCAGACCCCTGGCCCCTTGACTTTCTTTGCCTGCCTCAGACCCTTTGCCTGCTGGAGTGAACTGAGCAAAACAACTTGTTTACCTGTGCCTGCAGCTGCTCTGAGCACGAGACCCTGATGGTGGGGGGAGTGGGTTCTGGTGAGACCTGCAGCTGGAAATCCTAAGAGCTGGGGTATGGCTATCGGTTAAGGATCCCTATGCAATCTGCCCCTGAGCACAATAAAGTTGGTATTCTTGTATCAAGGATGACCCGTGTCCCTGCCCCCCTCTGTGTGTGTGTGTGTGTGTGTGTGTGTGTGTGTGTGTGTGTATGTATGTATGTATGTATGTTTTGAAATCTTCTGCCTAGTTTCCAGCTCACATACCAACCTGTAGTAGCATGGGCACTACAATCCATGGTAACAGTTTGAAGGTAGCCTGGGCTACATCTTAAAAAAAAAAAGTGTTGCCATTTTCCAATGGAATGAAGGATTTAGACATAGAAAAGGGACATGCAGCCTTTCCTAGCAATTAGAACCATTTCATACTTAGTTCTCTGAGAGTCCACCTCTATCTTTTAGTGTTGTTTGGTTTGGCCACAACACAACCCTCCCAATACCCTTAAATTGGTCCCAAATGTGTAAACTATGAAAGCAAGCTGGGTTCAAGGGAAAAGGCACTTGCCTTGTTTTCTTTATTCTCAATGCTCAATCCAGTTAATGTACTTAAGTCCAAGAAGTTGATTTATTAAAACTTGGGCGGGGCGCAGTGGCTCATGCTTGTAATGCCTACTTCGTAGGGTAAGGCAGAAACATTCCTATGAATATTAGGCCAGGGTGAGATCCTGTGTCAAAACTAACCAAATAAATCAGTCTTGGTAACACAAACCACTTTAGGAACGTAACTGTAGGTGACATGTCTCCCTTGGCCAAACTTTAGCAACAGGGGGCTAGTGAGGTTCACCTTAAAGGTACGGCTTAAAAGACTTCATTAAAGCTGGGTTTGGAGGCTCATGCCTATAATCCCAGTTACTAAAGAGGCTGAGGGGAAGGTCTGAAAACTGAAGGCCAGTTTGGATGACATGGTGTCAAAAATAAGTTTAAAAAAATAACTCTAATAAGGGACTCCACACCAGCAGTAGATATTATATATAGTAAATTTATTTTGTATAAATTATAATACATATTAACATTATTTACAATGCTTTTTTTTTATAAACTATCTTTATATGAACAGTAAGATACAAACCATTATCACTTTAAGTAAAAAAGTGTTTTGAGGAAAACATTAAAAGTCATTTAAAAAGTATTTTGAAACTGGTTCACACATACAGCAAGAGACTCCATGAGAGGGAACGGTGTCTCCCTCCACTCCCCACGCCAAAGGAGAAGGACTATTTTTATACTTAGGTTTTTTTTTAAAAAAAAAAAAAGCTATTGCCTTTATTTTTTATTTTTTCTAGAAGGCAAGTTTACCATCAGAACCACAGCCGTCACTGCAGTGTAGTAAAAAACTTGCTTCCCTTCTTAAGATTCTGTCCTAGAAGTAACTAGAAAAAACACCATAGATTGTCGTTTAGAAAGTAACGTTAAAAGTGGCATAGGCTCCAGAGTATGTGGACTGAAGATACCTTTTAGGGGCCCGTGGAAGATACTCAACAAGCAATGTCTATCCGCTGTGTGTAAGGCATTGTTATGACATGTGGTAAGCCTCCAGGTGACAGGGCGTGGTAAGAAGGATGCCGGTCGGTTTAGGAACTGAAGATACAGGACACAGGAACGAGAGCATCTAGTCTAAGGGAGAGGAGGGGGAAAGGACCCCATCACTGAAGTGTCAGACAACAAGGAAGGGGAGCCGTGCTGATTGACGTGAGAAAGGGAGCTATGAACGGAGAGAGGCTGAAGTGTGTTCACTTGGAGTGCACGGGATAGGAAGAGTTGCTCCACACCAAACTGGGAGTGCCACTGAAGCCTACAGGAATAGGAATTCGGTCAGAATTCTGCTTTAGGCAGATCGCTTTGGCAAGGTTTAAAACAGACCACACAAAGGAGGCACTGGAGTCAGAAAATAGAACTGGCTTTCTAGATGTGGGGTTGAACCCAGGCTGTATATATAGGAGGCAGGTGGTGTGCCACTGCGTGGTGCCCCCAGCACTGAGGGGAAGCGCCAGTGACCGCAAGGGCAAGGTGACGAAGGGAAACGAGACTGGAAAGACAGGAGGGACCTAGGAGTCAGGTCCTAGAGCCCCACGCGGTGTCCTTTCCTACAGAAGGAAACAGGCTTGGCTGGGAGAAAGATGAGTGTCAGTGGGGCCACCGACGCGGACCACAGGATGGCGAGAAGCGTGGGCGCAAGAGCTGATGCAGAACAAGGTCTTTGGGGGCTGTGTCAGTCGCAGCTGAGTCCCGTGACTGAGGCAGGGGCATGGTGAGGATGAGGCGGGGGAGCTGCTTTGAGGAAAACAGATCCTTACTCAAAACACCTTGGGAATCCCGTCCTCGCTGTTTTCAACTAAAGCTCCAGGGATCCAAGAGAAATAAATAGAATAAACGCATTATCTATCCTATATATATAGATATATAGATCATATAGAACGACGAGATGGAAATTCCAGCGGTCTGACTACGAGGAGCACAGTGGGAGCACGTCCAAAACACATCCCCATATGCTGTGATGACTACATCAGGTTCCGAACTAGGAGGCTTCCTCCATCCCTACGGGGCCCACTAGGTATTTTGCTAACAAAAGCATACTTTTGAGTCTTTGTCCTCTGACCTCATTTTTAAAAAATGTTAGCAAGTAAAGAATCCAGCTTCTTACTGGAGAAAACTAGGGCCATCAGGGAAAACAGAACAATGCTGGTTACATCAAAAACGGAAAGAGGTTCAGAAACATGGGATAATGTAAAGAGTGGCCTTTTCGTTCTCTTAGGGCGTGGGGGGGAGGGGGCTTCTGCATTCAGCTGCTGCAGACAGAGGGGCCACTGCTTACGGGTACTGAGAGTATCACCTCTCCTAGCTCAGTCTGCCATCTCTATCTGTGCTTAGGAGACAGCTGAGCAAGGTCTGAGGGCAGCACATGTCTGTGTGCTGAGCAACATTCCCGGGACCCACAGTCGAGATGTTCCCCACATCCAGACTGTTAAATGTTAGTGATGGATGTAGCTCGTGGGGACAGTGTCTTCCCAGAGACTCTGGGTTCAGGAATACTTTTCAAAGTAGTTTTATGGCAAATTATAAATATTTGCCATTGAATGAGTCAGGTTAAATGAATTATTGACCATATTTACTAGGTTATGAAGGGATCATGAGGGGTAGGGAATGTGGTCTCATTCCACATTTAGAATGTTTTTATGGGGGGGTGCACTATCTGAGAGTTTATATATTGTCTTTTCCAAAACTTTCCATAGGACTAAGCAATTGGCAATTATAATCACATACAAATTTCATTACATAAGAATTACTTTGTGCGCTAACTTCTCTTTGTATACATTTAGATTTTGAAGAGATTCTTGATTCAGAATACTGGCTAATACTTCTTAGTCTTTTTGAGGCTCATGAGCAAATCTTAAAGAGGCTGAGAATTCAAAGAGAGAAAAGGTGGAAGAAATATAAACTATAAATAACCCTGGTCTCCAAAGGAATACACTACACAAATCACACAGATGCTTACATGGAAAACATTTACGTGACCCAATTAAAACAAGATGCAAAGGACGGATTCACCTCCTGTGAGAAGGAAGGTTGCATGTGGGGTTCTATGAGATTGCACAGGGCTTCAAATTATGCCGTAGCCAGAAACAGCTGAGAAAAACTACATCTGTTACCTCAGGCCTAGATTATCTGTAGCAAGTGGCATCCAAAAGGCCTCCTGAATGTGTTCAAAATGGAAAAATAGTATTCAGGATAAACTTTCCAACTTTTGACATCACACCAAATTAAAAATCATATATAAAGAACCAGAAATCTCTTGCAGAATTAAAAATCATATATAAAGAACCAGAAATGTCTTGCATCCTTTAATGTAATAATCTATGGATAACCTTGAGTTTTAGGTGACAGTTTAAACTCAGCCAACAAAATATTTAAACACTGAAACAGTTTCAAGCGTGTTATCTTGGTTCTGCTGCTGCTAATCAGTAAGGCTACGTGCTAGGGGCTTTACATGTTAGACAGGAAGTGGGCCAGAATCAAGAATATGAACCTTCCCTAGTGAGGGACACTGACCGGCAAAGTCCAGTGTGGACGTGGGAGCTGAGGCAGGACAATGGGTTGAGATAGCCTGGGCTACAAGGAAGGCCTGAGTCTCAAAGGAGACAGAGGGTGAGAAGAAGAGGGAACTTTGAAAGTCAAGGGGAACAAAATCAAAGTTGCATAAAATTTCCTTTAAAAAATGTGACTGATTTCAGATAACTTTAAAAATACATGTTATAGAAAATAAAACATCGTTTTAGATATAAATACTAACAATGACTTGGTCTCTGAACTCTTAAGAATAGTAGGGGATTCTGGGTAACAGGTTCCCTGCCATATTCTGTTTTTTTGATCACTGAGCTCGGAGGCACACATATGTAATCCTGCAGTTGAGAGGCCAAGCAGATGAATCCCCAGGCTAGTATAGGTTACACAATGACCTCCAGGGCAGCCTGGACTCCAGAGTGAGCCTCTGTCTCAGAAAACCAAGAAAAAAAAATCACATTTACACTGAACTGGCAGTTTTAAATACAGAGCAGGCACGGTGGCACAGGCCTTTAGTTCCAGCTCCTCAGAGGCCGAGGCAGAAGACCGCAGCTCAAGGTTTGCCTGAGCTACACAGTTATCAGTACAGACGGCTGGGATTTCACTTCACAGTTACTGAGGTAGAAGCTTGCTATGTGGATCTCTATTGCAATATAAAAATTTTCATCTAGGTTTATTTAGTGATGCAAAAGTCTGCATTTTCACCAGCAATTTTGTAATTGCAATTTCTACACCAAACATTGTATGGAAGTTTGCTCCTTAATATGTGTGTTTTACTTGCAAAGACTTACCAACGGTGAGAGCGTCAGGATGGAAGGCAGAGACAACGGCATGGCCGGCGCATCAGCCGTGTACGGTAAGTTCTCGTCTTTAAACAGTACTTTAGGATTCAGTGTGAGTCTCAGAAACAATTCTGACCAGCAAGTAAACATCGGCATTTTAATAAATAACACATGAAAAACACCTTTAGGAACTGCATATCCCTAACAAAACAGTTTATCTGCTAACAGCTGAGGACGGGTTATCTTGGCAGTGTTCTTTTTTTACATGCCATCTGAAGAGCTCTAACTCCATTGCGCTGAGCTGCGCCTCCACCTTGTCGGATCACGGAGGAAATGAAGCCAACGCTGCTACAACACTGTGCCCTCCTGAAACGCTTCTATCCACCTGGCAACGAGAGAGAACTGTTAGACCTGGGACACCTCTGAGTGTACACACTGCTGACTGAAATCTTTCCTACAGACACAGGAGTTCTTTCATAGGGAGCTACCCTGTGTTTGGTAATGTGATCCAACATCTGGCCTGGAAAATGTGTTCTCTGTGACATCACTAGAGCAAGCCATCAACATCTGAAATCACTACATTTCACAGTAGCCTGTAACATATTCAGCACAAATTTCAAGGACAGAATTTCCAAAACTTCAGATTTTAGGTGCAGACAGCCTATGTTGTACTGCTGCAGAACACCTTTACAAAGTCCCCAGAGGCTGGAGGGATGCTCAACACTTCAGAGCACTGACTGCTCTAAACGAGCCAGGTTCAGCTCCCAGGACCCATATGGTGGCTCACAACCATCTGCATGTATCTCCAGCTCCAGAGGATCTGATCATCTCTTCCGACCTCCACCGGGCACACGTGGTGCACAGACATACATGCAGGCAAACACCCCAAAACACACACACACACACACCAAATCAAATCTAATAAAACCTTGTCACAAATAAGCAATTTAAATCTCAGTACCCAGAAGGCATTATTTGGATAAAAAGCTATCCATCGCTGCATACCCTAAAGCAGAAGGAGGCAGGGGGAGTCTCTCAGAGTGCAGCACGGTGCCTGCTTGGTACTCAGGAATATAGACAATTCTAGCACATTAACTCTTGACTGCCTACAAAACTGCCCACCTTGCTAATCCTCAAAGTGCTCCCTGTATCCCAAGAGCTTAACTTTAAAGCCTGCTGAGAAAACACGGACACAGGTACGCTCTCTGGGGTGGAATAGATCAGAGGAGAGGAGAGGTGAGCCGAGCTACCTGCTCAGAGGGGCACCTTCATGGGCACACACCTTTAAGTTAAATAGTCTCTCAACACCTCCAATTAAGATTCTTGCTGGAGTCCTGAAGAGACTGCCTGTGCCTAGACCATCTAAAACTATACCTGTTTCCTTCTACTCAGTGTCTGGAAACAACTGCAAATCTCTCAATGTGTTTGATTTTCCCTGCACAGTTAGCCGGCAGATTTGTTTTTTTCAGTCCTGCTAGTGCACAAAACACTGAATGGGGGATTTCAGTCTCTGAAGGCCAGGGCTCCTTCGCCTGCACTTCTGCCTCCCCCAGAGCAGAGCTCCAGCAGCCTCCCAGGTCACGTGCGCACACACACAATGGACAGGACTACCGGTTTTCTTTCATCTCCTGTTTTTAAATCATCCGAATAACAGGTCACATCTTTCAAACTTGGATCTCTGAGAGTTGTTCTCTGAGCTTTTAAAATGTCATGTAAAACAACAAGGGGGAATCTGCACGACTTACTTCTGCGTGGCGTGGGCATCGTCTGCCTTAAACACATAGAACACCATGCCTTTGTGCAGGAGCTGAAACACTCTCGACTCTGAGCTCTCGTCTCTGACTTGAGTGACGGTAAACCCTAATAGAGGCTGGCTCTCCAACGCGGCCACATCCTAAGCAACAGACAAGGGAAGACAGCAGGGTTAGATGCAATTCAGGCTTGAAGAGCCTTGACCTGTACAGCTCAGTTTAATAGACAACACAGCAGTTCCAGCAGCTCATCTTTACTGAGTCAGCAGTGAGCTGCCTACTCGCCACCTGCCATGTTCGTGCCCACTGAGTCTCCCATTGTTTTCGGGCAGTCAAGGAAAGCAGTTTATGGATGCAGACACCAAGGACTTAAGCAGTAGGCGACTGGCCCAGATCCCACTGAGGAACTCTGGGATTCTGGCTGGTTGTTGAGACGAGGTCTCACTCTACAGCCCAAGCGGACCTGAAGCTCACCGTGATTTTTCTGCCTGGATTCTCCAGAGGTTTTGTTTTTCTCTACCATGAAACCCTGGCTGGCTTGGAACCCTCAAAGATCCACCTGCCGCTGCCTCTAAGTGCTGAAATTAAAGGCGTGCGCCGCCGAGCCTACTCCTCCCTCCTTTCCTTCTGGAGTCTCAGGTAACTCAAGGTGGTCTCAAACTCCACTTAACAGAGGCTGACCTTGAACTCCTGAGTCTCCTGCTCCTATCCTCCAACAGCTTGGTTGTAGGCAGGTGCTACCACACCCCGCTCCCCGAGAGGCCTTCATACACGCTGCTGGGACACAGATAAGGGCAGTTGGAGACAGTATCACTACGAGCTGGGGACACCAAGAGGGGCTAGAAGAGAGGGCAATCCCTGTCCTGTGTGAAACGGCAGTCACATGACAACAGAAATATCTGCATTTTAGTACTCTCCAAAATTCCTAACACTGGAGTAAGAGTTCATGAAAAAAAAATAATAATACTATTCCCATTAAAGGTACTAGTAACACCGGGCAGTAGTGGCACACACCCTTAATCCCAGCGCTCGGGATCTCTGAGTTCGAAACCACCCTGTTCTACAGAGTGAGTTCCATTACAGCCAGGGCTACACTGAGAGACCCTGTCTTGAACCCCTGGTTCCCCCACAAAAAGTACTAGTAATAGGAGAGGCATGGTGGCCCACACCTGTAATCCTAGCATTGGATGGGTTGAGGCAGGAGGATGACAATCTGGGATAAATGTTGAATTATAAACCAACCTGGGTTATTCGGTGAGCACTGCCTCAAAACAAAACAAAACAAGACAAGCACCTTCCTCTGTCTAAAACAGTACTTGCTTGGCATGCCCAGGACATCCTCAGCTCTGCACAAAGCAAAACCCTCCCACAGACTCCATAAAACTGAAACAAAACCCCAAAGTCCCTCTTACGCGTCCCTCTTACCTCACTTGCAGCATATGTGTAGAGTACTTTGTTTTTGATGACGAACCACAGGTGTTTCCATGGCTTCTTGCTGCCCTTGGATCTATACAGGTAACCACTCATAGTGGAGTCTTCTGTGTTTGCGGATACCTGGAAAAGGAAGTCCCACGTGCCTCAGTGGGTCATAGGCTAATTTTCAAGAACAACAACACAACAGAAAGCCAAGTTCAAACCACCAGCTGTTGAAAGCAACGACCATTTCAGAATGACACTGGCTGTTCTCTGTATTTGAGGGGTGCAATAAAGAAGTTACCCACATGATCATTCCATGATACGATTAAGGTTTTTATTGTAGATGTAAGAACAGCCAGAGGCAACTACAAGTCAGGAGCAGAGACTGAGGTGACTGAACATGGCGAGGGCTACTTGCCAGACTGGAGAGACCAACAGAAAACAGAGACTAGCGAGAAAGTAACTGCCCACATGATACGGTGAAGGTTTTTTATTACAGATGTGAGAACAGCCAGAGGCAACTGGAAGTCAGGAGCAGAGACTGAGGTGACTGGACATGACCGACCAGGGCTACTTGCCAGAATGAAAGACTAATAGAAATAGAGACTAGAGAGAGCACAGTGAGAAGAGAGGAGTTACAGGAAGCCTCGGGGCTGGAGGAGTGTAGGGTAGGAGGTGAGGAGGTAAGATGGGCTAGGATGCCAGCATAGACTCTGAAATGTCTAACGGGTGCTTGTGGTACTGAGGAAGCCTGGGCTAGCTGGTGCTTTGAAATGCTGAAAGGCACCCTATAGACAGTTGTGTCTTCTGCCAGAGGTGAGGGAAATGACTCCCTGTGGCAGATGGGAACCAGTTCTGCAGGTTCCTGAGGCATGCTGTCAGGGTCCTCCTACAGTCCAGGCTGAGCTCATTTCTGGATATCTAGATTGCCTTCTGGAGTTTGGAGAACTGGAGTTTCCTCGGGACCTCACATTCTCGTGTCCCTATCCCACAGTCTGAAGTCTATCAGCAGGATATGAAAAGCCTTCCTTTTAGAGATGATCCCAGAGCTTTGCCTGGCTTGCCCATTCCTACACTGGCTTGTCTTTGTGGGCTCAGCTGTGGGCTCTGGTTTGGCAGAGGAGAAATAATCAAAGCCTACCAAATGTTTTTCTCAGGCGGCATTTTGGAGACCACATATGTTATCTGTTGCTCAGATCTACATAGCAAGCTCCAGGCCACATACTAAGACCCTGTCTTTCTTAATAAGCAAATTAAAATGTTTAAGGTTCAAATGAGATTTCTGTTAAAATGGAGTTCTATCAGGGTGTGTGTGTGTGTGTGTGTGTGTGTTAGGCTGTTGCTAAGCTAGATTACATACCTCTTTTTTTTTAAAAAAAATTAGGGCTGGGAGCTGGACAGATGGCTTGATGCTCCAGCAGAGAACCTGAGTTTGGTTCCAAGCACCCATAAAGAGGCTCTGCCTCCAGGGAACCTGGCACCCTACCCACTTCTGGCCTCCACGGGCAGGAGAACACATGGTACACTGTTGTGTGATGTTGTGTTTGTGTTCTGACAAATAAAGCTTGCCTGGAGATCAGAGGGTGGAGCTAGCCACTCGTTAACCATAGGAAGGAGACAGGTGGGAAGCAACTGGAGGTTGTTCCGAGTTTTCTGATCTTCCACATTCTTACCCCAATATTTGACTCCTGGTTTATATTGGTTAAGATTAATTAGATTAACACTTGAGTGTACAGATGGCATTGGGATGGTGCACAGTTTACATGAGGCAAACACATGTATAAAATGAAAGTAAATGCATTAAAACATTTTAACTACATTTATTTACTTCTTGTGTGTGTGAATATATGCATTCCATGGCTCACGGGTGGAGGTTAGACAGCAATTTGTGGGAGTTAAGTTCTTTCCTTCTACCACGTGGGTCATGAGGGTTAAACTTAGGCCGTTAGGACCAACATTGAACTCAGGATACAAGGCCTGGCAGCAAGTGTTTTACCCACTGAGCAATCTTACTGGCCCACATTCCTCTTTTTGAATTAATATACATGCACCACAAAATAATCAGCCAGTGTTGACTACAAATATCCCTCTATTATCTTTTCAAAAGTAAAATTCACATTAACCAACTCAATTACCCAGCTCACAAAACTTGTATCACTTTTTGCTTGTGTCAGTTTTTTTTTTTTTTTTTGAGACAGGGTTTCTCTGTGTAACAACCTTGGCTGTCCTAGAACTCTGGAGATTAGGCTGGTCTCAAACTTACAGAGATCCACCTGTGTCTGCCTCCTGAGAGCTGGGATTAAAGGTGTGCACCACCACTGCACAGCTTGTCTGAATTCTTAAGACAGGATCTCATATAACTTAAGTTAGCCTTAAACTTATTGTGTAGCTGAGGGTGGCCTTCAACTCCTGATCTTCCTGCCTCTACCTCTCCATTTTAGAGATGGGCCTTGCTACGTTGCCTAGCCTGGCCCTGAACTCCTAGGCTCAAGTGATCCTCGGTGGTGGCGCACGCCTTTAATCCCAGCACTCAGGAGGCAGAGGCAGGTGGATCTCTGTGAGTTTGAGGCCAGCCTGGTCTACAAGAGCTAGTTCCAGGACAGGCTCAAAAAAACAAAAACAAAAACAAACAAACAAACAAAAAATGGCTACATCCACTTTCTATGACTGCAGTAAACTGTTCCCCAAAGAGTTTTCTGCAGCCATCTGTCAATGACTCAGGTCATAAGGAAGACGAATAAAGACTGCAAGACATCTGCCATATCCACCAGAGTATTAAAATCCATGCCCTGAGAGTAGTGGGAAATGACATCTTTCTTTATGAAATTCAGCCCTGTCAAGCTTAATGGAAACACTTACTTCTTTGAGAGCAGCTGGGATCTTTTTCTGTTTCCTCCCCGATGGGATGCTGTGCAAGACTGACGACAAGGCACTTGAAGGAGACTTGTGATTCCCCGGAGAGCCAACCCTCGGGGGCAGCTGGTGATCTAGAAGAGAGCAGGTGTGCTCATGCAGCAAGCACGCATGATGTACAAAATACCCACCAAGAGCTCTGAGAGCTGAGCAGGAGTTGAGGATTACATGTGGAATTTTTAAACTACAAACCATATGAAAAGATCCTATTTCTGTGTCCTTAGAATTCTGAAAGAGCTAGGGACACTGCTCAATGATGGTGCCTGCTTTGTATGGTCAAAGCCCTAAGTTCAATCCTCAGTACCAAAACATAAAGTAAAAATTCACTGGGATGGACATGGTACCACATGTCTGTCACCCAGAGGTAGGAGGATTGGGAGTTCAAGGGTCATCCTTGCTTACCATAGCAAGTTCAACCTCAACCTGAGTTACAGGAAACTCTCAGTAAACCATAAATAAATAAACAAAATAATTCTGAAAGATACAAGTACACCCTCCATTTTACAAACTTCCCTACTGATGGAAAGAAGTTGATTTAGACAATGGAAGAGATGTGCAAACCAGAACACCTGCTTCTAAATAATGAAGCGGGGGTGGGGGGAGAATGGGGCGAAGTGGCTCTAAATAATTTGGAATGCTGTTTAGGCCGGGGCGGGGGGCACAAGATATAAATACTTTGGCCTCATGACAATCTCCCTGTTTTGGCCTCCTGAGTGCTGGGATTACAAGTGCGAGCCATATTGCCCAAATCAATCATTTTCTGTTTCAAAGTTTTGTTTTACATGGTGCTAAGGATCAAACTGAGAGCCTTGCACGCGCTAGGCAGGTCCTTCCCACTAAGTCACATTCTTCCCAGACTGAGTTTAGAAAAGTAAAGCAGGCAGCAGGCAGGAAGAGGCGTTTGCAGACGGGCATTATCAGAGTAATCTAGACCTTATTAAGGTTGACACAAAAGAATCAGGACAAGTGAGACTTTCTGAAATGAAATTGACGAGATCGACTGATCAGCAGGGGTGGGTGATTAGCGATGAATGCTAACATTTCACATCGGTATACCCAGAGAACAAAGAACAACCATCCTTGACTCCAGTTCCAGGGGATCCCACACCCCCTTCTAATCTCTCGGGGCTCCATACAAACATGTGGGCACCACAATCATTCAGGCAAAACACTCATGCACAAAAGTAAATAAATCTAAGAGAATATAAATAAAAAAGAATAAGTTGAAACTTTGAAATAGCTCACAAATTAAAGTTACTTTTTAACTGTGTTGAGCATTTCATTCAGTAATAATTCAATAATTAGTTTTCTTACTAATTACAATGTAAAACCATTGTACATTGTTACCAAAAACAAGGCTCAGTCTAATTTCTCTTGGGTTACCATAAAGCTCAAGTTAGAGCATACTAGGAAGTAAGACAAGTCCGGCAATCATGCTTCTGCCAAATATGGTTCTTTTAGGAGGCTGAAAGGACCTGTGGGAGAGACTTTGGTTACATGTTTAGTGTTATATTACCTAATTTCTGTAGTTCTTGGAAGCAATGTTCACATACTCTTGCCAGTTGCCTTTTCAGGTAATCTAAGCCGTACTTATTTGATGAGCAAGCTTGGCACACAATCTGAAAACACATTGCAATGATTTCATTGAGAAAACCTTGGATGACGAGGCATGAAAAAGGCTGCAGTGTAAGGCACTGCCCATTCATCAACAGTTTGGCAGTGACTGAGTCTCACTTATCTCATGGCTGACTCTCAGACCGCTTACATGGAGAGCCTACACGTAAGCCCCGAGTGCTTGCTTCATGAACACCGTGTTCAGCAGAGCTAGCACACACAGCCTCCAGTGTTCCTAGCATGCAGGACCTTCCGACAGTCTCACTGACCACCCTCATCCTACGCGCCGTCCCTGCCACAGCCGCAGCTACTCTCTGTGACCCTACCAGGTTAGGGGACCCAGTTTCATCCTTGAAGGAGCCCTCCACTATAAATGTTCGTTCTGCTAAAGAAATCGTGAAAGCTTATACTTCAGTGTGGACTGGAAATTCCTTCCAAGGACCTATGCCTTAAAGTCTCCACTTGGGCACTAGCAGGAGGTGGCAGAAACTAAAGGTCATGAGGGTGGGGTACCTTCAAAGAAGACTGAGGGGTCATTTCCTCCATGTTTTTCACTCTTACCAATCAAGTACATGACTTTGCCAACTACACGCTCTCTCCGGGGACTGCTGCTTTAACTCAAACACTACAGGCCAATTGACCAAGGACTTAAGTCCAAAAGTGTGAGCCAAAATACAAATTTTCTCTTTATAAATTGATTTATTGGTGCAGGTGTGATGGCACACACCTTTAATCCCAGAATCCAGGATGAAGAGGAAAGGATAGTCCTGCGAGTTCCAGGCCAGCCTAGTTTACACAGTGAATTCCAGGCCAGCAAAAACACAGGAACTTTCTACTGATTCTTTTCTATACAAAGATGGCAAAAACTAACTAACTAACTAAATAAATAAATAAATAGGCTGCAGTATAAATAAGAGTCTATAGAACTGTGGATTGTTTTGTTTCTTAAGACAAAAAGGTTGGCCTTGAACTTGCTGAGATCTTCCGGTTTCAGCCTTCTGCCACCATGCCTGGAATAGCTTTCATTTTTGAATATAGGTTCTCTACGGTTGCAGAAATACTGTAGCTGTGGGTGGAGAGCGGAGGAAGGAAGGTCCACAACCACGTTCCTTACTCCAACCCCGAATACACAGATAAGATGACATCTGCTGTCTTCACAACTACTGTTTGTCCATTTCATAGGCTACAATGAGTTCTCGGGGGACATTCCTCACTATGCACAGCCCAGAGACATAGACGTCACCACAGGGATGGAGACCGTCCCTTCTGACCTTTCCACAGGCCCTGCAGTGATGTCTTCTCCAGGTCAGAGTAAATTCACTTGTGCAAATCATACACATGGTGGCTCTGGTATCAGGAATCCAGATGGGAGCCTTAGACCCGAGAGGACTAACTTCCTCTTTCTTCTCCAAGTCCTGCGGAAGAAGAATGGCTTCTGATTACTGGGTGCACACTGACTGCCTGCGGCAGAATCAAGTCTTTGTAGTGGCCCTATCCAGGGCTGATGGCATCAGTAAGATGTGGGAGGGGAAAGTGAGCCATGATATTGGAAGTCCTCGGTATATAGATTAAATACATTTAAAAATGCTCTGTTGTAAAATTATCTGTAAAAGATGCTCGTGGTACTGATTAGCTTCTTCCTTAAGCTATTCCTGGTCCCCCAGTTCCCTACAGTGAAAAGCTGGGAAAAGACCTGGGGTAGTATAAGGAAGGTCCTGAGTTCAATAGCCTACAATACACAGAGACATGCAGAGACACACATTCCCTTCCCATACTCCCCCCTCAAACACACACACACACACACACACACTCCCTCTCCGTATACACAGACATGCAGAGACACACACTCCCTTCCCATACCCCCCTCTCTCTCACACACACATACACAGATACATACACAGACACACACTCCCTCTCCATATACAGACACACACAGAGATACACACACACAAACACACACACACACGTAGAGACACACAATCCTTCCCATTAACACTCCTCCCCTACATGATAGATACACAGATACACACAGACATACACACATTCACATACATACACGGGAACACATACCCAGACATATACTCCCTCTCCATATACAGACACACACAGAGATACACACACACAAACACACACACACACGTAGAGACACACAATCCTTCCCATTAACACTCCTCCCCTACATGATAGATACACAGATACACACAGACATAGACACATTCACATACATACACGGGAACACATAGCCAGACATATATTCCCTCTCCATATACAGACACACACAGAGATACATACACACACACACACATATGTAGAGACACACAATCCCTCCCATTAACACTCCTCCCCTACATGATAGATACACAGATACACAGATACACACAGACATAGACACATTCACATACATACACGGGAACACATACCCAGACATATATTCCCTCTCCATATACAGACACACACAGAGATACATACACACACACACACACACACACACACACGTAGAGACACACAATCCTTCCCATTAACACTCCTCCCCTACATGATAAATACACAGACACACACAGATACACACAGACACAAACACACAAGAAAACAAATAAAATTTCCTACATGTATAAGTAGGAGAAACTAGGAGCACACGTACCTCCTCCAACTCCTTTTCTAAACATCTATAAACTCTTCACAGTTAAGGAAAAGCAGAAGCCTGAGGCAAGCCTGGAAGGGGAGCACAGTACCTCATCAAGACTCCTGCTGGGGCAGAAGGTGGTCCTCTTCTTGGCATACTCATCTATCGCCCTGGAGATGGCCTCCAGCCATTCATCTCGTTCTGTGGCAGAGCTGATGGGAGCAAAAGGTTCCATTAAGACCATACCAGCACTGAGTCCTCCTGTCTTTTTCCTTCTCCCTGGCAACTAATACCACCCTCCGGCCAGGTCTGAAGGGTAGTCCTTCCAAAAGGAGTCAATTTCTTGCCCTATAGCAGAAGGGACATATGGCTACTTGTGACTGCATATCAAAGCCCATACTGGTGTCCAGGCTCCCTCAGTATCACAAGTACATAGTATATATGTCAAAGTTCATGACGGCACACTAGTCCTTTCCACCTCCCTAGGCTTCCTTCCTCCAGAGACCCCTTTGTTCTCTTTATAATGGCAAACTCCCTCCCTCACCCCACTACTCTCACTTTATTCTCATTCTGTCCCCCCTCCCAATTTATCTCATATTCTCTCTCTCTCTCTCTCTCTCTCTCTCTCTCTCTCTCTCTCCTACAATAACAACCTTCCTATATCATGGAGTAGTCATGCTGGAAGTTTCTTTATTGTACCCCCCATATCTGGTGCCAATACCCTCCCAAGCATCCCCTAAGGTGTAAATCGTTTGTTTCTGCTGGCTTCTGCCACCCACCACACTCAACTGTAGATTTTACAGCTGTCTCTTCAGCTGCTCCTCCTTCCTACTCTAAGAGCTCATGTCTCCTTGCCTACACGATAAGTGTCCTCTCATCCCTCTGCTCCTGGGGCGTCCTTCGCCCTCCTGGGCACCCAGCACTTGGAAAGGCTGTGCCTCTCCTTGGCTCACTGGGGTCTGCTGTATATGTCTCCACTGCGATTCGGGGCATCTCCAGTAAGGCACTTCCCCCTCCCTGCCCAGCAGAATTCTCTCTCTGGAGAGGTTTGTTCCTGACCCTTTTTGCTAAGTCTCCCATCTCATCTTTGCTCTGGCTCCCTTGCCACCTGCCTCTTGGCTCACTCCTGGAGCTTTATTCACCTGCCTTTTCCAATCTCCTTCCTCCTGAGACTCAAAGATTTCACTAAAGCCTCACCATCTTACTGTAAATGGTTTGGCCTCAGAATAGCTCAATAATGGCACACTCAATTTCCAAATTCTCAAAGGTTTGATTTGTTTTTGTTTGTTGAGATAGCGTTGCTTTGTGTAGCCCAGGCTATACTGGAACTTATTCTGTAGACCAAGTTGGCCTCAAATTCAGAGACCCACCTGCCTCTGCCTTCCAAATGCTGAGATTAAAAGAATATGTTACCAATGATGGGCACTCGCAGATTTTTAATAATTTCTGCCACCTCACACACACATACACACACAAATGATCCCCAAAATTTCTTATCTTTAAATTTTCTCTGTTCTACACTCTTAAAAATCCCCTATCTCTCTGCTCTCAAAAAAAAAATCTCAAAGTAATGGTGTAAACTTTCTGTATTTCAAGATTTGAAAGCTTGTTGGGTATGGCTTAAAAATCTGTAAAATCTATAACAAAGCTTAAAACTTGAAACAGAAAAGGTTGTTAAAAAAATATACATGGATAAAGTTTACTACAAATTCTTGTATGTAACTTGGAGTTAGCTCTTGTTTAAAAATTTGATCTGCTACAGCATAGTGTATATGTAACTTGGATTCAATCCTTGTTTATGAAAAACAGGATTTACTAATAACAAACTTGATGACTGAAGTTTAGAGTGTACTGAGGCCAGTAGAAACTGACTTGAACATAAAGGTCTAGCTGCTCTGTCTTTGCCAACTTTGTGAACTTTTAGCTATTTGGGACAGTCACATAACAACCTGAGATACTATGTAACGGTCCACCACGAAGGGATCAGAAAGATGGAAGGCAGTTGGATGATGAGGACCTATTTTTAGCACCATAAACCATAAGCTGACTCAGTAAATAAAGGAGATTGTGTGTGGTTGTGAGTGCTTGCCCATTACTCAGCACACCAAGAGCTGTTCCTAGTCTTCTCCCACCGCAGCTGTCTTTAACCCAACTGTAATGTGAACAGGCCAGGGAAGAGGAGCCTGCTTGGCAAACGGTATTCTGGTTTTGTACTTCTCAACCATGCCTCTCCTTCAAAACCTGTGGTTAAAGCCCATTCATGATTGGTGTCAAGACAGTTATGAAGTCATTTAAAATTTGTTTTGCATATTCAAAACTTTTAGGCACACTTTGGGTGACATAAGTATGACAATCTATACAGATACATGGAGAAGAAGGAGAGAAGAAACTTTAACAATCAAGTTAAAAATCTAGGGGCTGGAGAGATGGCTCAGCAGTTAAGAGCATTCATTGCCTGCTCTTCCAAAGGTCCTGAGTTCAATTCCCAGCAACCACATGGTGGCTCACAGCCATCTGTAATGAGATCTGCTGCCCTCTTCTGGCCTGCAGGCATACATGCAGGCAGATTTTACATAATAAGTTAAAAAAAAGATAAGCATTCAAATAAAATAGATAAATAAATTTTTTTTTAAAAAATCTATCATAATGAGACAAACCCTTCACAATGGGAGCTTAACAATGTGAGGAAATCCCTGTCTTTGGGAGAGCGGTACTGAAGTATGCTAAATGACCTGGCAACTACAGTCAGGTTTAAAATAATTTAGAAAAATGTAAGAAAGCCAGCCCATTGCTGCTCATCATATTATTCGCTCTGATTTTAAGCATAAACAATTCTATAAAATAAGAACAAAACAAAACTAAACAAAACTCCCAACCCTGAAGAGAGAGACATATGGATGGGCAAAGGGTAGTGGTTCTGTATTTTTTTCCCCTTTTCCAGGGCTGGAGGATGGATCCAAGGAGAACCTCAGGAACCCCAGACCAAGAACTCTAACTATGACCTGCTACAGGCCTAGCTCCCTTGTTACTGCAGAAGACACAAGAATCGCTTGCCTTTCCCGTAGTATGTCCAGTAATGTACTTCCCTGATAAATGCCACTTAGGATATTTATTCATATTGACAGAAGAAATTACAAATGATATTGACAAATCAATGGTTCCCAAATTTTTACTACATACAAAGAACAAAACAAGAAATAACACTTTTCTTTCTAAACCAAATAAAATCTGCCTGTTACTTCTACTATTCTAGCATGGTTGCCAATTAGTAGTTACCGTGCTCAGCCAACAGCACTAAATGCTTCCCAGACGTCATCGTTTCTCATCTTCGGAGCCCCAAGAATACCCACTGGCTCTTACTTCCACCCCTGCATTAGCGGACATTGTCACCATGTGGACAACGAGGAAACCGGGGACCACCAATATGAGGCCCTGGCTTACCAATGACAGTTTCCTGAGTCCTGAGTCGACAGGAGACCCAAGTATAGTGAAGGGCTTAGCCCTTCCCCACCAGGTCAGTGTCATCTGGTGTGTGTTCCCTGAAGAACTACAACACAGGAACGGACACTTAGACTTCTGGGCAAACATTTATGAATTGTTACCAGCTCTTCTTCCACCGCCCACGTTTTGCTCCAAGTAACTGAGAACAGAGAGGCAGATGGCTAATTTGAGAATTGCTGTTGGATTTTTCTGGAGCCCTGGGAGCATGAGGAATGTGATTTGACTGTACAAATCATGTCACATATGCTGTTCTTTTGTTTAATCATTCCTGGCGCTCTCTTGTGTGGGCTTCTGCCAAGGCAATGTTTACCAGCTCTTGATAACACATTTCTTACAGACCACACACATTTGCCTGAAGCATCCAGTGCTGGCATCCCAGGCCTTTTGTAACACAGCAGAAGAATCTGCATCTTCCTCAAACTGACAAACAGCTCAAGTACTTTGCTTTGTTTTTTTTTTTTTTTTTAATAGAATACATCTATCATCAGAAGACAAATTTTTGTCAAGGAAAATTATTTTCCTCTCAATTGCAATGAATTGCTGAGAGGAGAAACTACCAATCGAAGGGAGTTCTGGTATGTCAGACCTGGCCACGCCCATGCTGGAGCTGCAGCAGGGTGCAATGACAATGTTTAGAGGCCACATTACTGTGACTCTTCGGAATGACATTTACTGGATAGGCTAGGGACTGAGCTGTGAAGTGGACACACAAAATATTCCTCAGCTAAGGGCTGACACCTTACTGCGGTGAGAAAGTAATGAGTACCGCAGAGGGACAGCTTATGTAGGTGGCAGGGACAGCTTTATGTAGGTGGCAGGGACAGCTTTATGTAGGTGGCAGGGACAGCTTTATGTAGGTGGCAGGGCAAGCCTGCACGAGGGCAGACAGGACCTGAAGAATCAGTCTCACAGGGAACGCCAGGCTCCCTGTGCACCTCATCCAGTCTCATACTCTGGCCATCTCCAAGAGGATGGCGCTCACACATATACATCCAGTTAAGCGTCCTTCTGACACTGAAATCCTTGCACGCCTGAGGCTCCATGCTGACACTGCACATGCTCGGTATGCAGCCAACCCCTGATTTTCCCCTAAACTGCTTCCTTCAAGTGCTACCTATTACAGTGAACGGTGGCACCAACCTACAGCCCATAAAGCCTGTCAGGTCTTGATGAATAACCCTGCCTTCCGCCTTCTGTGTTCAATCAATCACCTTTCCCCAGGTGCTGTCCACACGGGAGTGAAATGTTCTGATGCATCATTCCCTGTGATAAACGCCAAGTGGCTTTCCTATGCTCTTATGCTGAAGACCCAAAGCCACAAGGTCTTCCTGCACACGCTTCACCAGGTCCTCCCAGCTTCTCCTGGGTGCCTCTCATGTCATTTCCTAGCCCACACCACATGCTCCTTTCTACCTCAGAACTTTGAAGTCATTGTTCCTAAGCATCGGGTGACCCTTGCTTTTCCCTTTGCCTAGTTATCCAACACCTTCCCTCTGTGAGTCAGTGAACACAAGCCTTTAAGGCCAATCTCCATGTCCTTTCTCCCCTAAACCTAGTTTAACAACCGCCTAGCAATTAGTATTCTCCCTGTATTCTACTTAACTACACTAATCCTTACTTTACCGGGTTAATATTTGCTAAGTACATGGCTGCCCTAGTGGAATGCAAGTTTAGTGAAGACAGGCTCTTTAAGTAGTCCACTACACCTCTATGCCTGGTACAAGGCTTAGCCAAAGGCAGAGGCTCCATGTTCCTGACTGAAGTGATGAAATCCAAGTAGAGGAGCCCCCTGTAAAAGGCGGAAGGATGTGGAGTAGGATAGCATGCAAGGTGACGCAAGCCGGAAGCCAGGTACCGACTCTCTCCAGCTACGAAGGTTCTAGATGCATCGTCTGCTAAAGGGAGGCTGTTTCATTAGACCTGCTGGCTGGACAAGTCACCCCAGCGTCTGCTTCAGCACCTGCTGCTGCTTCATCTTCTGCCTGCATGTTCACCTTCTGCTTGCATGTTACGAGACACAACCCCTGCTTGCCTCAATCATTCTGCTGCAGAGACTCCCCCTTTCTGGACATTCACAGCACTGAAAAGGACCTCACTCTAGATTAGGCTTTGGTTTAGGAGAATGTTGTTACTGGTTTTGTTTTCTATCTGCAACAGAACACCTCCCATAACACACAAAGCCTGCTTTCATTCATTTGTTCAGTGGAGTAGCGCATTGAATTGTCTTCAAGAACGTTTCCTTTCCATTTACAACTCGGCCAGCTGGCCCCAGGTGCCCGGTTTTCAGCTTGCCGAGCTTTTGACCCCTCACTTATTAACCTTGATCACTCCTAGCTTCGGATGTCAGTGAGAGATGTGTAACTCTCCCATTAGGTTGGGCACTCACGGGCCACTGTAGGGTTACTTTGTCTACAAAAATAGGGAGGACATGAGAGAGGGGAAATAAAGGGAAACACTCAGTTCATAGTCAGAAAAACAAACATTTCTCAATTAAGTTCAACATTATACAGAAGTGCTCACGGTACCCAAAACCAACAAAATGATCACATATTATATAGTTCATGAAAACAGATACAACAATGAAAAAACTAATTATTGTATTACAGACACAGGACACAGAGAGACATTGAGTGAGCACATGCTATTAGAAAAGGGAAACTGAGGACTGAAAAGATGGCTCAGTGGTTACAAATGCTGCTGAGCAATCACGAGCACCCACTTAACAGGCTCAGAATTCCACAAGCACCTGCAGTCCAGTTCCAATGGAACTGGAGCTCTACTCTGCCCTTCTTAGGTGCACATACACACACCCTAATTTATAAAAAGAAAAGGAAAGGGGCATTGGAAGACTCATGGGGAGTTGCCACAAACTTTCAGTTCATAGTATACAACACTGAAGTGGGCATGGTGGCATGTGCCTGTAATCCTGGAACACAGGAGGCAGAGGACTGCTGATAACTGGGGGCCAGCTAGGCCACGTCAGGAGATCTGGCTTCAAAACAAACAATTAACAAACGCAAATTAAATCACACAGTCTCTGCAAAGTAGAGTGAAGTGCAATAGTGAGGTATGTTTGTGTGAGAGCTATACAACTTTGGGTTTCCTTAATGCTTGATTCTCATGTTAGCTTTCCTGTTGTTTTGGGAAAGGAAATCATGTAGTCATGGTTGGCCTCAAGCTTACTATGTAGAGGAGAATGACCTCAAGTAACTGTGTGTGCCGTGAAGCCCTTATGACATGTTTTCACCACGTGTAAGTCACTGCCGGTTTCAGTTTGAGGTTAGCCTGGTATCCTAAGATCAAAAATAGAAGCAGCAATAGATCAAAAGCAGAAGACTCTGATTTCTATTCTGGCTTTGTTAACTATACTGACAGCAACTCGACGTTTTTCTAACTTGGTTTCCTCACTTTTAAGGAGAGGTTTGTTAACTATCGCGTGGGTTACGGCCCTTAAGTGACACATGAAATCATTCTAGTGAAGTATAAAGCACTAAGTGTTCTTAAACATGCTGTGTTAAACTATGGAAGACCTTGCAGTACTTACAAAAGGTGATCAGCACAGCAAGTTCCAGCATTACTACTATTCTACCTAGAGGGACACTGCTGTTTCTTGTATCATGTGCCTGATGGCATACACAAAAGGGAAGAGGCTATAGGAAAGGAATAAATAAAATATCTAGTGGTTGACCTAAATGTTAAAAATTAAAAAAAAAAAAAAACTATCTGAGCCAGCTATACTGCCAAAATGTCATTTCAGGAATGTGTGTGTAAGTGTATGTGACTGTGTAATGACTACACACGCGCACACGTGCGCACACACACACACACACAAGTGCGCATGCACACACATGCGCACACACACGCACGCACACACAAGTGCGCATGCACACACATGCACACACGCACGCACGCACGCACATACACACTTACCTAGCTGACAGGATGAAAGAACGCTCCACACTTTCAATCTTTAGTTCATTCTGATAGGCTTCCTGGGTAGGCTTTCTGACCTGGAAGAAGGCACAAATGTCTGACAAACTCACTCTGCAAATCTGACATGTCAACAGTAGCTGACGTTGCCCAGGCCCTGGCTACTGATGTCCACAGCCAGTCTCCTTACTCAGCTTTCTCCACCATCCTCTGCCATCTGCTCCATGTTCCAGGTGAATTTAAATATTCAAATGCAGGCCTGCCGTCCCCATTTCCAAGCCTTAGGTCACAATATTCACTTGACAGACTGCCTTTCCCAGTGTCCTAGCATGGTGGCCTAGTCATCCCTAAGCCCGTCTTTCCCCAGAAAGGCTTCCCTGATTCTCTCAGGTGGTGATGTCTGTTTTATGTTTTATTCGGGGAAGGGTTTTATTATAGAGCACCAGGCGTTTCCCAGCTGTCTATCAAAAACAGTATACCAGCCGCACCTGTCGAAAGATGCGTACTCTTCTAGGGTGTGGAGGTTCACACCAGTGTCTCCGCACTCAAGAAGCTAAGGCAGAAGAAGGTCTTGATTTCTAAGTTAGCCTCTGCTACAGAGTCCACTCTATCTCATAAAGAGCTTGGTGTGGTTGCTCACATCTGTGATTCCAGCACTTGAGAGATCAAGGCAGGAGGATAAGGAGCTCAACACTATCCTCGACGACATAGGCCAGCCTGGGCAATAAAATAAAAGCACAACCCCAAACCAAGCCCTTTAAAAAGACCCTGGACACACACACGGATAAATACGTGTGTGTGTGTGTGTGTGTATGTGTGTGTGTATTTGAGACGATAGTCCTACCATGATACCAAGACCTCAGAAGGTCTTGAGCTCCTGATTTCAAATGACCCTCCTAGCTCAGTCTCCTGAGGATGGGATTGAAGAAAAATACCACCAATCTGCCTTTGGCTCTAAACTCCACTTATTTACTTACTTATTTCTGTTATATTTGGGCAGAATCTCAAGGAGCTGAAGCCAGCCTAAGACTCACTGTGTAACTGAGAAAGCCCCTGAGATCCTGCTCCTCTGCCTCCTCCTCCTCCTAAGGGGCAAGAGTGAAAGTGTGTGCTGCCACACTCTGGTGCACTTCTAACTGTGTTGGTGCGTTAGTGTGCCTGCCCGTGGAGTGGTCTTTATGATGTGCTCACAGGTGCTATGTCTGCATCACAGCAAAGGCTCAGGGCACAGGGAGGTTTGGGACGAGGCAGAGAGAAAATGAACCATCCTTCAATCCGCCTGCACATTATTGAGCAAATCTGTCACTATTTTTGTTTATGGTCGCTCTCAGCAACTATGCCTTGCATAAACTAACCCCCGACAGGAACGAGCGGATGCACGAGCCGCAGCAGACAGACAGAAGAGCGAGGGGAGCGAGAAGGACGACTATCTTACAGGTTTTCTCTGCATGTGTTGGGTAAGTAAACATGAATACGCACACGGACCTTCATTCCAGCCAGTGAGAGCATGTTGTTCAGTTTGTACATCCCAGACTGCATGGGTGTTGTATACAGCAGGGCGTCGTTAAACTGGAAGGAGAAACGGAACACAAAGGCCACTTACGGAAACCAGTTCCGGCAAAAGAGACATCAATAACGCACTGCCTGTCAGAAAAATTCTAAAGCACGTGCTTCATTTCAAAGTTTTTATAAATTCTAAATCACACAGAAATATTACAATCTGCCTGAATAAATAATTTGATTAAAACTATTCTTCCATATATAAAACAAAATTAACTAAATTCTAAGAGAGAAACTTTTCTGATGGAGCATCCTAACAGACCTCATCATTTCCTGCGCTTGAAACAAGCGATCTGGCTGTCAAAGGCCACCAAGCTGCCGGGTTCACTAAGCTCGTCTGCTCTCATGTCTTCCATGAAGCAGTGACCCAGACATGTCAAACCACATGGCCTCTTACCAGAAAAAACATCCGGGGCTGCATGACTTTCCGAGACAGCTTCATCAGAGTGCCTTCTTTGAGGAAAACCTAATTCATCCAAGCAAACACTCAGTTAGTGCCCCTGTCACCACACAATGAAAACACACATAGGATTTCCTTCCAACATTCTCCCAGAAGTGTTTCTTTGTGACTTACAGTCATGGTTCCTTTCTAAGCTCTACAAGAGATTTAGAAATGAGACTAAAAACAGGAGGTGGGGAGCTGGAGCAATGGCTCAGGGGATAAGACTGATAAGATTACTAACGGATATTGCAGAGTATAGCTCTCAGCAGCCTGTAACTCTAGTTCCAGGAGATCTGACACCCTCTTCTGGCCTCTGAGGGCACTGCAGGCACATGGTGCACATACACACATAGGTTAAACACACATATGCATAAAATAAAAATGAACAAATAAATATTTTTTTCAGAGAAAAAGAGAGTGACAATTTGCTCAGTTGGCAGGATGCTTGCCTAGAAGCATGACACTTTGGGTTTGATTTTTAGCACCTCAATAAATCAGGCATGTGGTAGTGTGCTATCCAGTAATTCCTGTCTCAAAAAATGGTAAAAAGGGGCCAGTGTGAAGGCTCAGTGGGTAAAGGTAATGGCTGCAAAACCTGACAGCCTGAGTTCAGTCCCTGAGAGCCACATGGTAGGAGGGAGCCCTCCCAAGAGTTGTCCTTTGACCACCTCCTCCCACAGATGCAACTTAATTTTTTTCTTGAAAAGATAAAAAATGGAAATAACCCCAAAGTGATAAAGAATCAATCTCACTTCCTGTACTGGCGCCAGGGGTAGTCTGGGGACTGACACATAGCTGCCTGTGTATGACCTTGAGGTACATCCAACAACCTGATAATTACGTGTTGCAACTCCCTGAGTTCATTGCTTGGACCACTTCTGCACTCTATGAGGAGCATCTGAACAGTGATCTTTCCCTTCCAGGCCTCTCTACAGACTTTAAATGGCATTGCCTTCAATGCTGTGTGAGTTCAGCTGGTATTACAGAATCAAATGATCCCATTAAATGACTCAACTGGAACTCCATGGGGTCCTCTGCCTCTCTCCTAATTGAACTGGACTGCCTGTCACTGTGATTTCCGCCATGCTGTTTTGAATGGACAGAATGGTGCCTGTTAGGTCACTGAAGAGCAACATTACTCATTCTCAAAACTAAAACAAAAATGGTTGCTGACGGTTCCCAGCTACACTGCAGTGAACTGGAGAAGGTATTCTAAAACACTTACCCGCCCGGGTTGCACAATTTCGTGGTGTCCACTTAAGCTGTATTGAATCTGCATAAGCTTCTGAAAGTTGTCCTACAGAAAGACAAGGGAGAAATGAGATGGGTCTGCTTCCAGGTTCCACAGTTGTGCCAGCCCTTGATTTCCAGACTTACCCCTTGCTTCATGGTGTCATTGGCATGGTTGGCTACCTCTATAACAACAGCTAGGGCATCTAAAACATGCAGAAATAGAAAGGGCATTTGGTTGTTACCAATGAAGCAAACAGGTTCCAATATTACGCAGTTCCAGTTGACAAAAGACCTACTACACAGCAATTGAACGCTGGGGGCTGGGGAGGGGACCTTGGTTGTCTGTGAGTAGCTGGAACTATCAACAGTAAGATTAAGTGAGGGGATAACCAGGGGGAAACAGGAAAAAACAAAACAAACAAAACCAAGGAGCAACCCTAAGGAGACCACTGACCCTGTGTTAGGTGGCTTGCTGAGATGGGATTACTCTGTTGATGTTTACAGGGGCAAGGACAGACTTTACATAGCAGCTAAGGCCTTTCCTACTAGAAACTGTCCTGGGGAAAATGATTCTGATAAAGCAGGCAGGGGCTGTGCAAAGCAATTACTTGAGAGTCAGAGACTGGGAAGGACAGCTCAATGATATAGCACACACTCTGCACACCCAAGGCCCTGGTTCAGAGCACCCATATACCAAGACCTCCCAGAACAGAACCGGAAGGGGGCTGGGATTCAGTCTTCCTCTCTGAGACTGATTTAAAGAAATCTGAATTAGGAATAAGAGAAATCAGAAGTTCTACATTTCATCCTCAACAGAGAAGGAGAGAAAAGGGAGGGAGGGAGGGAGGGAGGGAGGGAGGGAGGGAGGGAGGGAGGGAAAGAAAACAGGAAGGGAGAGGGAGGGAGAGAAAAGAGAGAAGAGAGGGAGGAAGAATGCCATACAAAAGCACACTAGACCTTAGCATGGAAACTCTAGGCATCGATTTGTAGGCTGGGTTATTTATCTTTACGGCCAAGTTTTGGTTTGCAATCTGTATTAGCTCTTTGCCGTTCACACGTGTTTCTACATGTTCCAGCCCCAGCATCTTTATAGCTAGATATAAAAGAAAAGCATCTATTTAGTTATTTAGACTAGGCCTTGCCTCAAACCTGTAGTTACAGGTTGGCCTCAAATCTATAATCCTTCTGCTTCAACTGGGATAATACTGGGATTATAGGCACATACCACCACACCTAGTTAAAAGTCGATCTTTGTCTGGGGATGTGGCTGTGCCCCATTCCAAGACAGAATGTTCCTTCCATAAAGGACATGGGACACAGTGGCAGGAAGGTCCCACTGCCTTTGTTGGGTAGACAGCAGAGGAGCTAACACCCTTCCCCTCTCCCTAACCTAAACAAAGATGCTTACCCTGCACATATGACACTGATATTCTGAGGCACACAGAAAGATGTTAAAGGAGAAACCATGCTCTCCCACAGCTTTAGGTACTTAAGTGGTAAGCAACAAAGGAGCTATTTCTCCTGCAGCCAAGGCTGGCCTTAAATTCGTGATCTTTGTGTGTGTGTGTGTGTGTGTGTGTGTGTGTGTGTGTGTGTGTGTGTGTGTGTATGTGTGTGTGTGTGTGTGTGTTTGGTTTATTTCTGGAGATAGGGTTTCTCTGTATGGCCCTGGCTGTCCTGGAACTCACTCTGCAGACCAGGCTGGCCTAGAACTCAGAGATCTGCCTGCCTCTTCCTCTCAAGCACAGGGATTAAAGATGTGCGCCACCACCGCCCCCTAAATTCTTTATCTTGATTCTGCTTGTTGAATGCTGGGATTATGTTTCTGTGTTACCATGCCTGGCTCTGAGTACTCTCCTAGCACCAACCCTGGAGGTTTCTGTCTTCCTTAAACATGGGTTCTGTTCAATATCACTACTTAAAAACCTTGCGCGTGTATATGTGATATCCTTGGGATGGAACTTAGGGTTTCATTTGTGCTAGGCTGGGGCTCTATGATTGAGCTACACTCCCAACCTTATGGCTGTTAGAAAGGAAAGCAGGGTTTCCCTGCACCTGATGCTACCTTCCCAGCGCATGCTCATGGTTCCCTGCAGATGCCCATCTCCCTGGAGTGCTGCAATGTGCAGTGAGCAGGGCTGAGAACCTTAGGGCTGAGCGGATAAATAAAGATGCTGCTACGTGGTCACCTGGTCTTCACACTCTACCGTTCTACTCTCTGGGTACCATCTCCTCAATGAGAGATGCTGCTGACTCTACCCTTGGCTGTACTTCAAAGATGTATTTGCTTAGCCCTCTCCACCCCTCTTTAGTACAGTGTAGCCCACAGTTGCCCTCCACACCATGCACTGCTCTGCTCCGGACCACAGTGCACCCACTGCTTACTGCTCATTTACTCTGTGCTTCTTTGCAGGCGGGTAATCTCCAGGAATCGAGATCTTCCATCTCAAACTCTGCTTGCTTCATATACAGAATCAGGGACTAATGTCCATGAGGGCAGACGTCCTGGGACATGAACAGAGGTCTCTTTGGGCTCTGATTGTCAAGACCTCTATAAGAACGGTGTGAGGGGGTGCCTTGCACATGCGGAGCGAGTGTTAGACTGCTGCTGACCTACGACCTCAGCTCTTACACTGATTTCTTCATGAGACAGACTCTGGTCAGCAATGTTTCCTCTTCCTCCTGCCTACTCCAGCTCAATTACTGCCCTTCTTTCCCTCAGCCAGTCTTCTCTGCCTCCGCTCCTATCCTAATTTCCTCTTTCCACAGGTCTAAGGACAGCTCAGGGCATCTGGACTCTACAGCTACTGCCTGTATTCTTTATCTGATGGAGATTTCAGACTTCTTCATCAACTGTACTATGTTTTCACTGAAGACACGAAACATTGTTTAGGCAACCTCGAACTTTTCTTTTGAAATAAAATGTTTTTAAAAGTTCAGCTCTGAGCTGTGGGAATCACTCAGTGGTAGAGCATTTGCTTGGCATGTGTCCCGAATTGAATTTATAGCATCAACAACAATAATTACACCAAAGAAACTAAGCTGCAAGTAAGGCACGGGCTTATAATCCCAGCACTCAAAAGAGGCTTGGGCAAGAGGACCACGAGTTAGAGGCCACCCTGCCTCAAAACAAACCAGCAAGACTTGGCGGCACAGATGTGTTGTGTAACAGCATTGAGGACATCCTTGGCTATATAGCAACTTTTTTAAGTCAACCTATACTACAATCAAACCTTGTTTTAAAAATTGATTATGGGGGCTGGAGAGATGGCTCAGTGGTTAAGAGCATTGCCTGCTCTTCCAAAGGTCCTGAGTTCAATTCCCAGCAACCACATGGTGGCTCACAACCATCTGTAATGAGGTCTGGTGCCCTCTTCTGGCCAGCAGGCATACACACAGACAGAATATTGTATACATAATAAATAAATAAATATTTTTTAAAAAATTGATTATGGGACAATGATTATGAATCTTGTCCTTGTGTGGGTGGGATGGGGTGTTGAGATTTAAGAGGGATGTAGCCTCTAGCAATAAATGTTCTCCAAATGAAAGGCTATTTAGATTTTATCCTTTTATAGGTTGCTTTGTTTGTCTGTAGCCAGGGTGTCGATCTGTAGCCAAGGCTAGTCTCAGACTCTTGGCAATCCTTACTTAGCTTCCCAAGTACTGGGATTACACGTGTATGCCGCCACGCCTGGCTTAAACTTTAGCCTTAACTGGTGGTTTAGTTACTTCAGGGAAATGATTTCCAAGTTTGAAATGGATCATCTGGCTCAGTGTCTGGTTCTGAAAGATGGAGAAATGGACCTTCACAGATTGAACGACAGAGCACACAAGGAAGAAACTCCAGCTAGGCCAGGCCCATCCCCACACTCCTCGAGGCCAGCCTGGAGGTCTCCAGGGACCGCCATCACCTGCCTCCAGTAGCACTTGGCCTCTTGCCCTAGTTACCGTCTCATCTGCCCGAGGGAACGTTTAAAAAGGAGTTTCGTATAAGGGTTTTGTTCAAAGCATATTTTTTCTTTCCAGGTCTAAGTCAACACAATAGAAAAGAGTTACCGTGGGTGTCCCTGTGGTCCGCAGAGTCTTCTAGGAGGTTCTTTAAATAGTCTAGAAGAGAACAAATAGAGTAATTAGAACAATGCCACATGGACAACTCCCAACTCATCTTTCTAATGTAACACTACAGTTTTATTTTTAGCTCAACTGTGGTAAAACAAAACCCTGAAATCTGGCACATAGAACCAGAACTATAGACTATAAGACAATGGTTCTCAACCTTCCTAATGTTGTGACCCTTTAATATAGTTTCTCACACTGTGCTGATCACCAACCATAAACTATTTTCACTGTTACTTCGTATCTGTAATTTTGTTACTGTTATGAATCATAGTATTCTCTACTATAGTAATAGGAACAGCTTGTTATCAGCATAAAAACAGATAGGTGGACCGATGGAATCATATTGAAGACCCTGATATTAATCCACATACCTATAAACACCTGATTTTTGACAAAGAAGCTAAACTTATACAATGGGAAAAAGAAAGCATCTTTAATAAATGGTGTTGGCAGCTGTAGAAGACTGCAAATAGATCCGTATCTGCACAAACCTCAAGTCCAAACAGATCAAAGATCTCAATACAAATCCAGACACACTGAACCTCGTAGAAGAGAGAGTGGGAAGTACCCTTGACTGCATGGGCACAGAAGACCATTTCCTAAATAAAACACCAGTAGCACAGACACTGAGAGAAACAATAAATGGGACCTCCTGAAACTGAGAAGCTTCTGAGAAGCAAAGGACACAGTCAATAAGACAAAGCGGCATCCTACAGAATGGGAAAACATCTTCACCACCCCCACATCTCCAAAATATATAAAGAACTCAAGAAACTAGACATCAAAATACCAAAACAATTCCATTTAAAAATGGTGTACAGATCTGAACAGAGAATTCTCAACAGAAGAATCTAAAATGGCAGGAAGATGCTTAAAGAATTGCTCAACATCCTTAGCCATCAGGGAAATGCAAATCAAAACAACTCTGAAATTCCATCTTACACCAGTCAGAATGGCTAAGATCAAAAACACTGATGACAGGTTATGCTGGAGAGGATACAGAGTAGGGGGAACACTCCTCTGTTGCTGGTGGGAGTGCAAATTTGTACAGCCACTTTTGGAAATCAGTAAAGATGGTTTCTCAGAAAATTGGGACTCAATCTACCTTAAGACCCAAGAATACCACTCTTGGGGATATACCCAGAGGATGTTAAATCATACAAGAACATTTGCTCAACTCTGTTCATAGCAGCATTATTTGTAACAGCAAGAACCTAAAAACAACCTAGGTGCCCCTCAACTCAAGGACGAATAAAGAAGATGTGGTACATTCACAAATGGAGTACTACTCAGCAGTAAAAAACAATGACATCTTGAAATCTGCATGCAAATTGATGGCACTAGAAAACCATACTGAGTGAGGTAACCCAGACCCAGAAAGACAAACATGATATGTACTCACTCATAAGTGGATAGTAGACATAAAGCAAAGAAAGGCTAATCAGCCTAGAGAACACAACCCCAGAGAAGCTAGATAACAAGGAGAACCCTAAGAGAGACATACATGGATGCCCCTAGGAAGAGGAAATAAATCTCCCGAGAAAACTGGGAATGTGGGGGAAGGAGAAGGGTGGGTAGAAAGGAAAGGGAGAAGGGCAGAGAGAAGAGAACATGAAGGAATTAGATGGTCGAGAAGGGGGAAGGACATAGAGGGAGAGCAAAAAAGGAGATATCTTGATTGAGGGAGCCATTATGGGGCTATCCAAAAACCTAACACTAGGGAAATTTCCAGGAATCCATAAGGATAACCCCAGATAAGACCCTAAGCAATAGTGCAGAGGGTGCCTGAACTGGCCTTGCCCTGTAGTCAGATTGATGACTACCTTGTCATCATAGAATCTTCACCCAGCAACTGATGGAAGCAGATGCAGAGAACCACAGCTAAGCACTGGGCCAAGGTTTCAGAGTCCAGTCAAAGAGAGGGAAGAGGGATTATATGGGCAAAGGGGACAAGACCATTATGGGGATACCCACAGAAACAGCTAACGAGCTAGTGAGAGCTCGCAGACTCCTGATTGACAGTGGGAGAATGTGCATAGGATTGAACTAGGCAGTTGTGTGGCTGGGGCAGTCTGTGGGGCCACTGGCAGTGGGACCAGGATTTATCCCTAGTGCTTTAACTGGCTTTTTGGAGCCCATTCTTTTTGGCGGGATACCTTGCTTAGCTTAGATATAGGGAGGAGGGCCTTGGTCCTGCCTCAAAGTGATGTGTCAGACTTTTCAATCTAAGAATCTATCAATATTGAGGACACCAAAGTAACTTCCATGTGTGCTAAGCCAGCATCTTGCAAATGCAGACACCTCTGCCCCCAGAGCACATCTGTCAATGTCTGCACAGTCTCAGCTAGGGTGAAGGGTGCTACTGGCATCTGCTGGTTAGGGATACAGGTGGACATCATTGATTCAGTCTCACAACAGATAACCCAAATGTCAAAGTTGCTGAGAAACCCTAGTCTAGACGGAGATGGTGTATAAATAAACACTGTGTCTCACGGTCCGGGAAAGGGTTCTAGTTAATGAATCTCTAATACCAACGTATGCCATGGACTTCAGACAACACTGACTTCTCTATTGAGAAAAGCTGGATGTCCTCGTTATCCACCCAATTTCTTTCTTTAGAACTTACCACCCCCCACTGCATGGTCCATTACTCACGCTTCTCCTTTTCTTGCTATTACATAACACAGGCCCCTTGCCCTTAACTAAAATTTGGTTGGGCACAATTCAAATACTTCCCATGTAGTTCCTGGCACCCTGCTTTCTGTCTCTAACTGCTCTCCTGGTAAACCCCTTCTACCTTTACAAATAAAATCTGACTCATGGTGTGGGAAGTCCTTATGTCTATGTGTTGCTTTTATTGGTTAATGAATAACGCTGTTTTGGCCAGTAGCTTAGCAGAATAGAGCTAGGCGGGAAAACTAAACTGGGGGAACTAAATTGAATGCTGGGAGAAAGAAGGCAGAGTCATGTAGCCACCACCTGGAGGAGACAGATGCCAGAACCTTGTTGGAGTCTGAGTGGTTGGGGAGACAAACGAGGGGCCTCCAACAACAGATTTACATTGTTCATAGTCTGTGGTGTGTGTGTGTGTGTGTGTGCATGCGTGTGCATGTGCATGTGTTGTGTGTGTGTGTAGTGCTGGGGATGGAACCCAGGGCCTTGGACATGCTTAGCACATGGTCTATCACTGAATTACATTCCTGGTTTTCAACTGATAGTTTCCAAGGCTCTTCTCAGATCTGCCTTCCCTGATAGAAAACCTTCCATCTGAAAGCAATGTTTTCCCCTTTGAACTGGACACGGCATGGCAATTAATCACTTTAGACCGTCTCTCATCTGCAGAATTCATATCCCATCACCCACTACCACGCAGCAAGTTCTCTAAATAAAGGCTGAAGTTAGTAATATGGATGCCGCTAGAAGTGCAGAAAAAGGGAAGATGAAAAGCACATTAAAAAACTGAGTGTATCAGACCCAATCTCTGCCTAGCAACACCACGAACAGATATAATGTCAGCCTGTAGATTCGCAAGTCATGTTCACAAACAACTAAGGAAACATGGATGTTAGCATTAGTTTTCCAAAAGTAATAATGACAGATACACTCAAGCTGCAGGAAGTGCCGGGCTCTGGGACAATGATCTACGAGCCCATGGAGTCTGGATATGTGCATTATAAATATCCTGACAGGTGTTGTGGATGACCACGGTAAGCTCCCCTGAGGCATGGCAAAGCTTCCTTCTCGCCAGGAAGGTCACTAGTAGGAAGGCCTGCCTCTGATGAAATATGTATGGAAGAAATCATGAAATCACTGCATTGTATTGCTGCTACAATATGCTGAGCCTCCTCTCAGAGATTAAAAAAATGCTTAGTAAACCTGGTGCAGAGGCTCACACCTGTAACTCTTACCTCTTAGGAGCCTGAAGCCAAAGGATAGCCTGGAGTCTAAGGCTAGTGAAGACTGTATGGTGAGTTTCAGACTAGCCTGGGCAACCAAGGGAGGCTCTGCCTAAGTAAAACAAAACAAGCTATTCTCACACTGACTATGCTCAGAATGCATTCCATATATAAGCTGTATTGGATGAATCTGTATCTTAAAATCCTATGACTGAAAGTGCTGGTGCTAAGGCCCTATCCTATATAGTGGTTCATGCCTCTAATTCCAGCACATGGGAAGCTGATGAGCTCAAGGCTAGCCTCCAGTACAGGGAGACACTGTCTCGGAAACAGACAAATCAAGTGTTAGGGTTGCAGTTAACTTACCCTTCTTTGTTTTTTTTAACACTGATTTATTTATTCTATGTGTGTTTGTGTGAGGCACAGGCACAATGTCCATGTGGAGGTCAGAGGACAAATTGTAAGGGTCAATTCTTTCCTTCAATCCTGAGGGTTTGGGGATTGAACTCAGGCCATAAGAATGGCAGTAAACACCTTTGCCCCTGAGTCATCTTTCCAGCCCAAACTTCCCCTTGTAATTGCTATTCCTAAGGGCCAAGTGGTTTTCCTTAAGCTTGTAATTAGCTGAAGAGTCTGGGTAGGAAAGCAGATTTACTTCACTGTCAGACTTACGGCAAGTTCCTCTTCCTTTCAGTTTTTGTTCCTTTATATAGAAATACATGTCTGCAAATGCAATCATTTCTTAATCCCAAGAAAGCTGCCTATAAGACGTGCATATTAGGAAATCCTGACCTTAGAATCATTTCCAGAGCCTGATAAGCATCTAAGTTGCATTTGTTTGTTTGTTAGTTTGGCTGGTTGGTTGGTTTGCGTTTGGACTATTCAAACTAGACTGCAGGCCTGCCAGCCTGAGCCTTTAGAACAAGGGCCCAGTGCAGTTGCTACACAGAAAATACACTAAAGAGGCTGTTATAATGAGCTATTCTTTTAAATTATTTACTTTATGTGCACTGGTGTTTTGCCAGCATGTCTGTCTGTGAGAAAATGTCAGAACCACTGGATCTGGAGCTGTAGACAGTTGTGAGCCACCCTGTGGGTGCAGGGAATTGAATCTGGGTCCTCCGGAAGAGCAGCCAGTGCTCTTAACCATTGAGCCATGGCTTCAGCCCAGCTACAACAAGTTATTAATCAAGAAAGGAATGCAGATAAGTCAGTCTTCTGCCAGTTTTAAGGATGTGATACTGGTCTCTACAATTCAGCTTTGCAACTCATCCATCCATCCATCCATCCATCCGTCCATCCATCCGTCTGTCCGTCCATCTGTCTGTCCTTGATCTCCTTCAGCGGTTATGAATCAAACAGGACCTTGGCAGCAGCATGAGGATGATGACTGATCAATGTGAGTCAGGCAACACCGAAACCATGCTGCCGTGACTGGCTGAAGCCAGGGTGAAACCAGGAAGGAGAGCAGACAGACGGCCTGTGTACTCCTGGGTGTGCTACCACCTCCTCTTCAGGACCTGGCCCTGCAGAAATGTTCACAGGAATCATGGGGGCAGGATCGCTTTGCTGCCAGGTTAGACTTGTAACATCATCAATTTCCTGCTCCTGCCTAAACACATTAAGTAAAGACTGTTTTTTAAAACAAAACAACAACAACAACAAAAACACTGTCTCAAAACCCAATGAGACTATTGTTGTTATTAAAAATCAAAATTAGGAAACAAAAAAGCCAGGAGTGGTGGTGCACAACTGTGATCTCAGCACTCGGGAGGTGGAGGCAGGAGGCTTACGAGATGGAGATCTTGGAGACAGAGACAGAGAGGAGCAGAATGAGAGAGACAGAGACAGAGACAGACAGACAGAAAATAAGAATTAAATTACTGGCATAAGAACATCATAAAATGTACTCTTTGGCCACCAGGTGGCACCATTGATTAATTAACTCCTGAATATCTTGCCCCTTAACATTAGTAATATTAAGCAAACCTAACTGAAATGTAGTTTGTGCAAGATCTAAGGATATGCACGTTACCTTTCTACTCAAGTAAGGCCCAAAATGAAAGGACTTAACACTATGAGATCTTCTGGAAGGCCCATATTTTCTACCCCAGAGCTTCTAGTAAGCCTTACCACTCCAAATCACAACCAACAGTCAACCACAAACAGAACATACTCAGAGGTAAACTTTCACTAAATTTCAGTCATTGGTAAGAGTCTAGAACTTTCTGCCTTCTGATGGCCTAGACTGTGTGCTGAGAGCGGTTGGCGGCAGCGCCAAGGAAATGAAGGAGTATCGTTCCAGAGTAAAGTGTTCCAAATTGGAGACAAGGCTTGCTTGCTGTGCTTGGGTTTCTTCTTTCCTCCATAAATTCGTACTGCATTTAACAAGACATGCAGAACTAGGGGATGCCAATAAAGGCTATCTACTTATGCGATAAGCCTATTTTATAAAGTCTCAAAGTCTGAAACAAGCAACTTAAAATTACCCTGACTCTCCAAAGATCGTATCATTTGAAATATTAAAACAAAGGTCTATGTGTCAAGTTACAAGGTTGATTTCTTCAAGGCAGCTCAGGAGAGACTTATAGAGCTCCTTCTAAGGAATCAGAGGTTCAAATTCTTACTCCCCTCAATAACCAAGTAGTGCAAAATGAACACAGCAACAAAGTGACTCCTAACGACATTCTGCGTATATGGATAGACTAGTGTTTGGCTCAGCCAGCCACAGATTGGCTTCCTCCTGATGGAGATGAAAGCTAACTGGACAGTGTGCAGAGAGGGGGAGAGGGTGGCAGAGACCTTCTGAATATTCAGTCCTAAAATGGGGTGTCTTCATCAAATCCCTCCCCTCGGGGCTCAGGGAACTCTGCTGAAGAGGAAGACTAACGTAAGAGTCAGAGGGGACGGAGGGCACCGAGGAAACAGGGCTTTCTAGACACAAGAGGACTGATCACTTATGAACTCAGAGACTGCAGCAGCATGCACAGGGCCTGCACAGGTCTGGCCCTGATAGGGGTCCCAGGGGTGAGAGGCAAAGTAGAGACACACCCCCATCCCTAACCCAGAGGCTATCTCCAATTGATAACCACTCACAAAGGGAAAAACACACACAACACTTTAAGGGCAGGCCCCATACCCAGCAGTAGGTGGCCAACACAAAACAAACTCAATGGCATTTCTAGAAACTTTGTTGTTGTTGTTCTCTAATGCTTCTGTTTAACCTTACAGGTCTTTGCTTATATATCATGGTTTCCAATTTTGAGTTTTTATGATTTCTTTTGAGTGTACCTACGTGTGTGTTTCAAGCTTTTTGTTTGGTTTTATTCTAGTTTGTTTTTACTTGTCTGTTCATTTTCTAAACAAAGAAAGAAGGCACAGAGTTGGATGAATGGAGGGGATCTGGAAGAAAATCAGAGAGGGGAGACTGTAATCAGCATATATTTTCTAAAAAAAAGGTTGTGTTTTTTTGATTTTTCTTTTAAGGAAATTGTCATTCCCCTGGTCTAGCTAGAGAACACTCTTGCCAATTTTTTTCAATGCACTGTTGTTTGTTTTTATTTGATCCATTCATTTTTATGGTGTTAGAGAATGTTAAGTAAGCATTCTGCCACCGAAGGCCACCAGTCTCTTTCAGCACTTTTAGATATGGAAAAGAGTTAAGCTGGCTAGATACGGTGGTATATGCTAGCCATTCAGCTACTCAGGAGAGAGACTAAGGCAGGAGGATTACAAGACTGATGAAAATTAGCAAGACCCTGTCTGGGGCTGGGAGCAATTGAATTAGACCGAAAAACACAAACAAAGAAAAAGCCAGACCTTTAAATATTGTGAAACCTTCATTAATTATAAAGTGCCCTATGAGAAATTTGGTAAGTTAAACAATAACGAAGAAAATTTAAACCATGAACATCTCTCTAAAATAGTGTATATGCATTTTTTTGGAACAGGTTTCCATACAGCCAGTGTTGACCTTGAAGTCCTGATAGTGCCTCTATCTCTTAAGGACCGTGATTATAGCACTGTTGTTTCCATTGCTGTGGAGTGCTGTGGAGAGACACCAAGACCATGGCGACTCTTATAACGAAAACATTTAATTGGGTGGCTTACAGTTTCAGAGGTTTAGTCCATTCCCATCATGGCAGGACATGTCACCATGCAGGCAAGACATGGTGCTGGAGAAGGAGCTGAGAGTCCTGCATGAAATGAACCACATCACGGGGCCTAGTTCGAGCACAGGAGACCTCAAAGTCCACCCCCACAGTGACACACTTCCTCCAATAATGCCACGCCCTATCGAAGCCCTTTTCTTTCAAACCACCACAGCCACCCAGCTTGATTTTTGGTTTTTCAAAAAGACAATGCCTTTCTAAGTAGCATAGGCTGGCCTCAAGCTTTTAATCCTCCTGCCTCAGTTCTCTGAGTACTGGGATTGGAGGTGTGTGCTACCACTACCAGCATGAGTACAATTTTGAATTACTCCTTCTGGCTTTATAAATGCTTCGTGTGTCTTAGCAACACAGAAGATTTCCTCCTCTATTTTATTGCCTGGTGGAAGTCTTAAATCTGCTGTCCAGGTCCAGCAGGTGCCATAAACAGCATCTTATCTCACTCCTTCCAGCTCACGGAACTGGAGAAGTGGCATGATCATTTTAATTATAACACGGATCATTATCTTGATAATTTGCCTTTTGCCATATTTCAAACAACTTTCTCAGGGGTTGCTAGGGAAAACATTTTAAAATTAGGATTTTGAAAAACAATCTCAAAAGGCTGGCTGGCCTCAGACTCGGTTGGCCTTGAACTATTGCTCTTCCTGCTGCCACCTCCCAGGTGCTGGCATTACAAGAAGGCGCACAGACTTCTCTAACAATGCACCTAGCAATTTAGATAGAGATCTACAGGAAGCCGCGTCCAGCCCACTCCAAGCCGAAGAACAGAACGAGTCCTCGCTAACAGCTGGCACGCTGGTGGTTCCCATTCAAACGTATTCCGGCTACTGGGTATATGGGCAGAGACATATTCAGCCTGACTATGTTGCAACTGCGTACTAAGGAAACCCGTGGCTGCTGAGCTAGCTTGTAGGAAGAGTCCCCTACACACCATAACTGCGTGTGCTGCATAGCATAGGATCGGGTACATCATGGGAAGGGCCATGCACAGCAGAAAAATGGTGATTTAACTAGAATCTGTTGATTAAATTAGGAAGCCAACTAAACTATGCACCTTAGAAATCAGTACCCACTTCCTTGGCAGCTCATGATTAGAAGTCCCTTGGGTACTTTTTCACTCGTGTGGCTGGCTGTCAAGTGTTCTGGTTGGTCCTGTTCCCTTTTGAATGAAATCCTGTGCTACTCTGAAATATGTGGGCACTTATTTTAATCCTTCCAGACTCATGGCTTAGAATGCAAGAAACATCATTCTGTGAATTAGAAAAGGCTATTTTCTTGAATGATGGAGTTCCATTATTGAAATACAGGCTGGACTTGGACCTCATTTGAGTACCTTAATGCAGGGCAGAGTAACAAAAAAAAAAAAAAAAAAAACCGTGCCTATCTACCCTAGATTTTGATGTCTTTGGTCCTGAAAAGGCAGCTTCTAAGGACTCATGAAGCAAACCTGACCCCAAGTTCATGCTGTGACAAAATCTAGAGGCACATCTTAGAACTGTCCCCAGGACCCTTTTAGACTAGCTAGGCATATCTAGAATTCTAGAATTCACTTAAGAGGAGACAACCTATGGAAGGCTCTCAAGCCCTTACTCTGAGTCTTCCAAGACCCACTGTCTTAGTGGCTGCCAGTTGATCAAGTGACAATCTCAAGTACACAGAAAGGGCCTTGGCACATTTAACCCACTCTGCAGTGTAAGGAAACTCCTGTCCATAGTTGTCAAGTTTAGGCATCGAGAGACAAGTGCATTTTGCTATGCAACAGCCAAGTAAAGAATGAAGCCAATCTAAGCACCAAAAAGAGGTCAAGTGTAGCTAAACTTCAAGGGCTTTCTCCAATTGGAACAGTTCCTATGAGCTCACAGTTCCGACAGAAACTGTGAGAAACTCCAGCAACAAATCCTGCTCACTAAACAAGCCCCAGAAACAGAGGCATTCGGCTACTTGCAGGGAATCTGGGTCAAATTTGCACTAAGGATTAAAGAAAGAATGGCTTTGTAGCGATCTCCGCTGGTAGAATTCAGGGTATCCGCAACCTTGGATGGACAAAAACAAGCACATAAACAGACTCCATTGTCCCTAACCTTTATTGTTTTATTTCTATAAAATGGGGTCTCACTGTACCTATGACTGTCACTTACAGTGTAGAAGAGGCTGGGCTCAAACTCACGAGGATCCACCTGCTTCTGCTTCCAAGTGTTGGGATTAAAAGCATGAACTATCATACCCAGCCCCATTCTCATTAACCTTTAGATGAAATAAGAGTTTCTTTTATTTTTTTCTTCTTCGAGACAGGGTTTCTCTGTGTAACAGTCCTAGCCGTCCTAGAACTCACTCTGTAGACCAGGCTGGCCTCGAACTCACAGAGATCCACCTGCCTCTGCCTCCCTAGTGCTGGGATTAAAGATGAGTACACACCACCATCCAGCAAAAGTTTCTTTCTACCATGGACATTGGTAGAAAAATCCCAGAAGGATTAACAATCCCTGTGACTCTATCACCATGGAAACCACAGATATTTTTATAGCAAATTATAGTTGGGGCATACAACTAAAAATAATGTGTACTCGTATTAGCACGATGTCTGAACCATGGTAATCATGAGATCTTCCACCAGATCTAATTTAATTGAGAATTAAAGAAGCACATTGGCTAGGGGAGGCAGCCAGTCTGTAATCCCAGCATTTGGGAGGAGGAAGCATAAGATGGGGTGTTCGAGGTCATCTGGACTACATGACACCTTCTCTCAAAACAACAACAAAACCAGAATAGGTCCGAGTATGTAGTTAAGGCACCGGAGTACATGCCTCGCAAGCACAAAGCCCTGAGTCTGCTCCCCAGTACTGCAGGAACCAGGCATGGGGATGCACGTCTGTAATCCTAGCATTAGGATGGAGAAGGCAGAAGGAACAGTAGTTCAAGGCCATCCTTGGATCCACAGGAAGTTGACGCCAGTATGGGCTACAAGAGACTGTCTCAAAAAACACAAAAACAAGCAAACAAAAGGAACACAAACAGAATGTGCTCAGTTCTTAGGTCCCAAGGTCTTTCCAGAGCATTTAAATATTTCACAGATGGGGGCTGGAGAGATGGCTCAGTGGTTAAGAGCATTGCCTGCTCTTCCAAAGGTCCTGAGTTCGATTCCCAGCAACCACATGGTGACTCACAACCATCTGTAATGAGGTCTGGCGCCCTCTTCTGGCCTGCAGGCATACACACAGATGGAATATTGTATACATAATAAATAAATATTTGAAAAAAAATATTTCACAGATGTAATATATTTAACAGAATCCCTTTAAATGGCTTACTCAAAACTATAATTAAAGATTAATTACAGCCAGTGGCGCAGCTTTTAATCCCAGTCTCAGAAGTCAGAGGCAGGCGGATTTCTGTGAGTTCGAGGCCAGTCTGGTCTACAGAGCGAGTTCCAGGACAGGCTCCAAAGCTATACAAAGGACTTGGTCTTGAAAAACAGCACACAAACAAACAAAAGAAAAGGAATTGCAACAGAACAGGAGCTGGGCTAATAAACACAAATTCTGAATGGCATTCCCTCCCCACACAGTGGATAGGATGCCTCCATCAAAGGCTTGTGAGAAAGTAACTTTTCATCTGAAATCTAATATATGACCACTACCATCCTTTCAAACCGAAGTACTGACCTGGAGGTGGTGTGGAAATGACCTTTTTAAATTTTTTTTTTTTTAATTTTTGTACTGAGACAGGGTCTTACTATGTAACCCTGGCTGGCCTGGGACTTGCTAAGCAGATAAGCAGAACTCCTGCGGCCCCAAGGGCAGTGATTGAAGGTATGGACTGCTACGCTCCATTAAAATGACTTTGAATGTTCTGGTTTTAGAATAAAATACTTGCTAACAGAAGTTTTAATAAGGATGAAGTGTAGTCTATTAACTTAAGTTTTTAAATCTGCAGATTAACCTGGCTATCACACTTGCAGCTTCAGAATACCACAACAGATGTTTTTAATATCCCATTTTCTACCAACATGGAAAATCTTGGATTTCCAAAACCTAGAGAAAATTAATGCCATCTTAGCCAAAGGCAAGGGCTATAGGAAAGAGTAATAAAATATATCGCTAAAACAACTTAATGTAACATAAATATTCTGAACGAGATCAAAGGAAGTACACTGAATCAAAGTTCAAAGGACTGTTGTTTGCCCATCACTGTGGAAATGGAAAAGATTTTCAGATTTTCAATTATGTCTTTCAATATGTTTTCTCCTCAGTGATCCTATCTGACTCAACTTCCTTCAATATCAATGTAATATAACGTTCCACAAGAAATACTTTTATTGAGAAAAAATTCTAATATAATATAGGTAGAGATTTTAAAAAAATCAGAAAAGGTCTCTGAGTCATTTCTAAATAACAGAAGATGAAAAAGGATTTGCCTTTTTATATTAGTTACATATTTTTATATGTATAAAAGAGCCCTTCAAAGCAAAAAGGTAACGCTTACAAAAACAAGAAGTGGCAAGATCCATATAAATTGTAGGGAGAGAGGAAGAGCTCAGTGAGAGCCTGAGGGAAGGGACGTGGCCTCAAAGAGGACGGGATAGCCTGTGGGGGGGGAGGGCCATTACTGTGCTACCTGTAGGTGTCCATTTGCTGAGGGACTGCTTAATGTATGAGGAAACTGAGCCTGAGAGAAAATGCTTCAGGAGACAGGGAAAACCAGACCACAACTAGAGGAGGGAGAGAGAGAGAGAGAGAGGGAGAGAGAGAGAGAGAGAGAGAGAGAGAGAGAGAGAGAGAGAGAGAGGGAGGGGGAGATTGGTCTCTACGCTGTGGATAAGTGCTCTCCCAACTTTTCTAGCAAGCACCATGAGGGCCGGGGATACAGTCCAGGGGATGAACACTTGTAAAAGGCTCTTGAACCAATCCCTAGCACAAAAAAAAGTAAGTAGATAAACTAAATAACAAATAAATAAATCATAAGAATCGAATGAGCAGAATCAGAGTACACCTTTGGCAGAGAAAGGAAGCAATGGTTTCCTGGGTCACGGGGTGTGATAACTGATGCGGGCAGCAGGAAGACATTTCTGGGACAGGGAATGGGTGGGAAAGCCCTGACCTGGATCCCAGCAGCAGCAGGAACCAGAGGGACAGGAAAACCTGGAGACCCTACCAGGGAGAAGGACCGGAAAGTTTAGTCCTTCTGCCTGCAAGTGCCCAGGTCTATGGAAGCTTGCTCTCGGCTTTCAACATTATGTAGTGGTCTATCCAGCCGGCACACATTCACGGGGCTCCGCAGCAGGGCTCTGAACTTCATAAAAAGGAACAACTCTTCATTGCCCAACCCTTCCAGTGGTCAAGTCTTTGGCACGGGTCAGGACTGATAACAGACCCAGACGTAATGGAACTACACGGTGTTTGCTTCCTTATTCCCACTCTCCCCAACTCTAGGGCATCTGAGCGCCCCACATTCTTAGGAAAGGGCCTGACTGTAATGCATTAATCTTGATAGTCAATACAAAAGTAAAATTTAGAGCCAGAAAGTGGTGGCGCGCGCCTTTAATCCCAGCACTCGGGAAGCAGAGGCAGGCACAGATCTGTGCGTTCCAGGCCAGCCTGGTCTACCAAAGCTAGTTGTAGGACAGCCAGGGCTGTTACGCAGAAAAACCTGTCTCAAGAAAAATAAAAAGTAAAATTTAAAAGCCTTCGGCGTTCATTAAGTAAACCACTCACTCTGTTTCTATCAACATTTCACTATACAGCCATATGCATCCTCTAGATCTTATTTGAGTTTATCTTAAAAACTACTGCCAAGAATTAATTAATGTATGTATTTATTTAAGTGGTGCCGGGGGATGCAAGTCATGACCATGAGCCCCACCACTGGAATTCTACAAGGACTTCCACCAAGAATTTAGTTGGAATTGTTTACTACAATGAAGAGAAGTTCTCCCGTGGGAGGGTAAAAAAAATCACTGCAAAAAACCCAAAAACAAAACAAAAATCCTGAATGACTAAACGGCAAAGACCACTGCCTCTGGGGATTTCCACTCAATTTTCTCTAAAAAAGAAATAACCTGTCTTATCGGTCCTTCATCTATGCATTTCTCAGACTCCTGCCAAGACAAGGAGGCAAGAACGAATCTGCTTGCCCTGAGTCAGACAGGAATCCTCCCCTGTTCTGCCAAATACTTAAAAGATAACCAACATCAGGAGCGGACTCAAATACAGGCTGGCTCTTCCTCTCGGTTACCTGTGCATCTGAGATTTCAAGGTTACTGGGAGATTAAGTTATTTGAACTCCAAACACGGGCCCCCAGTTAATTATCCAAACAGATGCAGACTTCGGACTTAACAACTAGATTGGAGAGATGACGCAACAGTTAAGAGCACATGCTGATTTACTGAGGACCCAGGCTCAGTTCCCAGCTCCCGTATGTGCTCCACAACTACCCCTAGTTCCAGGCAGTGGGCTCTGTGAGTACTAGGCCAGCCTAGGCTTTTATACAGCCTGTGTATACCTTAAAAAAAATTACTAAAATGAGAAAAATTGTGAGAGACTAGTGTGGTGGAACGTGTTTTTAATTCCAGCACTCATTAGTCTGAAGCAAGAGGATTACAGTGAGTTTAAAGACAATCTGGGCTACGTAGCGAGTACCAAGCCAGCCAGGACTACATGGCAAGAGCCTGCCTCAAACAACATTAAAATAAAAAATTTAAGAGCCCAAACACACATAAAAAAGAAAGGAAGGAAGGAAAGAAGAAATGACAACAACAAAACTCTTAAAATTAGGTCCAATCTCACATGATGTTGGTATTATAAAATAATAAAAAAAAATCTGTTTGTTTTGATAGCAGACACATGCCACCATGCCCCTTTATCCAGGTTTCCAGGCACACTAGGCAAGCACTCCACCAACTTAGCTGCATCCCCAGCCACAAATCTGTTTTCTCAAAAACACAAAACAAAACGAAAAACCAGATTTTAACTAATGAAAGATAAGGTTATGAATTTGGAAGAGAGCAAGGAGGGGTCTATGGGAGAGTCTGGAGGGAGGAAAGGAAAGGGGAAAATTATGTGATTATAATCTCAAAAATAAAACAAACATTTTTAGAAAAAGTTTTTTAAAAGCCAGGCATGGGCTGGTGAGAGAGCTCAATTGATAAAAGCACTTGCTGCCCAGCCTGACGACCTGGTTCAACCCGCATGACCCACAAGGTAGGGAGCAAACAGACTCTCGCAAGCTGCCCTCTGACCTTCACATGTGTTATGGCATGCATGTACACATGTGCGCACATAACAAAAAACAAATAAGTAAATGTAATAACAAGAAATGTAAACATAAAAGCCAGGTATGGTGATACATGCCTATAACCCCAGCATTCAAGAGGCTGAGGCAGGACTAGAAGTCGTTTGAGGCAAGCTTTGCTGTCTCCACAATGAAAAAAAAATTGTCTTAAAAAGAGAAAAGACACACATTCACAGTTTTAAAAACTTGCTTTTCTCATTTCTCCACCAAAAAAACAATTTAGCATGCAATCTAAATGAAACAGGCAGATTTTTACTCTGTAGACCAGCCGGAGTACAGGAAGAAAAGGTATCTTTTACAGTTCATTTATCAGGAGTCCGATCCGTCTTTCCCAAATCCGAGCCACTGCTGTCTTTGGCCAATGAGAACAGTACTCACTCTACAGCTGTGGAAATAGCCAGTGCTTTCCAATAGCTGGTTAATGACAGAGCTTTAGATCTATCTAGAAAAAACACTGTGTATCGGTACTTCCTCTCGTCCTGTGAATTAATAATCTCAGCCAAGAGCAGAGGAAAGCAGTGCAGATGGGCAGGATATCCGCTCATTATTTACTTTGTTTTATGTCAGTCCAGAGAGAAATCTAATCCGAATCCAGCCGCAGCACACCTTGGCTGGCAGGTCACAGGTCTACAAGGGAAGGCCCTCCCATCTGCTTTCCTCTCTACCAAGTGGGGAAGCCCGAAGCTCCCGCGTCAAGGGAAGGGAGCGAATGCGGGTCTCCAAGCTCACATGCTCCTCTGTCGATCTTGGTTGAAGAGAACCAGATGAAGGAGATGGCACTCACATTGTGTCCTCAAAGACAACAGTCATAGCCAAGAACCTCAAATTCTATTTACACCAGACCACACGTATCTACTGTTGAGTTGTGGTGACATTTTAATGTTCTTATTCACTTTAACACAAAATGTAATGGCAATAATATAGATAATTCTCTCCTTTTCCTCAATACACTTCAGCAAATCTCAGTAGACTTGATGTGTGTATCAGATAGTATGCTTGGCACTGGCATGATGTGTATTAGCTTTTATTATGATATCAAACCACTTAATCTTTATAAGCCTGTTATTTTGTCTATGAAAAAAATCTTGCTACTGTGTTACTATGGTAAGTTTTAAAGAGTCAGGGAACAAAAGTACCCGAGTACATGTTCCTTCATCGAAATTCTACCTTATATTCTCTTCTACACTAGTCAGAGAAGTCTAAGAACTTGCAAATGATGGTCAGAATACTCAAATAATCATAGTAAGGCTACTGTTACTACTGCTAAGAATAGCTAATATTATTATAATTTACTATGCCCAAAGAATTATTCTAAGGATCATACGTGCAAATTTAGCTCATTAACCAATCATCATAACCACAGAGGAAAGTAATTAGAGTCCCCAGGACAGTGCTATGCAAAAGTATGGGAATGACTGTAGACCCCAAGTAGTGAAGAAAACACCTCTTGGGATTAACAATGCTATTCAGGTAAAATGACACAAGGATGTAGACCCTTACGGTGAAAGAGTGTCAGAGCAAAGGGCACACCCTGCATGAATGCCAGAGGTGAGAGTGTACATGTGATGGCACACCCTGCATGAATGCCAGAGGTGACACCTTGCACATGATGCTCACAGAACTGAAAGCAGCTCAATCCCAGTGACTTAACTCATCTATCAGGCAGCGGATCGTGGAGAGTGGGAAGCGGCATGCTTAGGAAAGGCATACTCAATAAGACTCAATAAGGGCAGTCAGGGTCAGCTGGCTGGTAAGGTTTGGGAGCCCACCTGTCAGCAGCAGCCTGTACTGAGGGATCCTCTGAACTGGCTTCAGCAGGTAGTGCTTCAGGGCCAGGTTGGCACATCGCGGGCTCATCTGAAGGGGGGAAGAAAGCATTGAAAGTAAATCCATTGTTTTTTCAAAAGCAGCCAGCAACTGGGGAGGAGAACTCACGGCAGCTGTGACAGTGGCTGTCACAAAGGAGAGTGACTGCAGCTATCAAATGCTAAACAAATGCTAAAACCTAGTAATCAAAACGGATAGAGTAAAATTGAACTAGTTGTAAAAATGTGTAGAACACCAAGGCTCAGGAGGTGGAGGCAGGTGGATGAGGGTCCAAGGACAGCCAGGCCTGACTGAATAACAAATCTGAGGCAAGTCTGGGTAACAATGTACAATATCATTTTATCCCAATCAAATCAGGTTTGCACCTCCAAACGTTCAGTCAAAACACAAAGCTTTAGCTGACATATAAAACAAAGACAAGGTTTTTTACTTTGATGCTAAAACTGTTTATTTGCTTATCTAACAAAAATTATGTTTCTTTCAATTACTATTTGTGAAATTGTCAGACAAACGGAAGAAAATGTTGGGTGAAAATAAGAAATGTTCCCTTAGTACTCAAATTCATCAAGAGAGAAGGCAGAATAGGGTGGCCAGGGAGGGAGGGAAGGACAAGTTAATGATTAATGGCCATGGAATCTCAATTTTGCAAGACTAAGTATGTTTTAGAGGGACGGTTACTCAATATTGTCCCCATACTTCATACTAAAGAGTTTAGATACTTAAAATGGCTATGATTCTAAGTCTTGGGGTATACATTTCACCACATGCTTAAAAAATAAGATTATATTGTTTATTCATTTGTCTATTTATTACTTGTGTGTATGTGGGCCTGCACATATGTGCACATGTGTGTAGGTGTTGGGTACACACATGCCACAGCATGCATGATGGGATCAGAGGACAACTTTCTAGAGTCAGGTCTCTCATCCCACATGTGGGGTTTCAGGGATTGAACTCAGGTGGGTCAGGCTTGCCAGCAGGTACTTTTACCTTCTGCATGATCTTGTTAGATCTTATTTTGTCTTTGAGACAGGGAACTTTGAGGCCAGAAATGCTGGCCTGGAAGTCAGTAGGCAGCTGAGGATGACCTTGAATGCCTTATCTTCCTGCCTCAGCCTCCTCAGTGAAGCTGCTACCAACTGTTGAGATTTGAAAGCCAGGACTTTGAGGTCAGCCTGGCTACAAACTAATTAACCGGTTAACTAACTCTCACCAAAATACTATTTACCCAATCAAAACACTACAGTGTGCAGTAAGAGATCTTCAGAATCGAGTATTGGACTGTTTGAGTTTTCGCTGGTTTATTTGTCAACTAATTCCTTCTATGATTTAGAAGAGATTATATATTAACACATCTTTATTCAAAAGTTTTTTTTCAACGACTATAAGTAATTAAGGTATAGAAAATATAAGAAAAAAATTTCAAAATTGTATGGTAGCAAATACCTCGAATTCTCTAACAACCGCAGCAAAGCCTGGGTTTTTCTTGCACTGCTCATCCAGCAAAGCTATGTTCTTATCAAATTCTTTGATGTATGTGGAATACATTTTTAAATATGGCCCCTTCTTCACAAAGATATCAGCAATTCTTGGTTGTTCATTCCTATGGATAGAGGACACACAAAAACATAAGAGCAGTCATTAATGTGCCCAAGGCACAGCGACGTCATCAGCTCGTCCTTTTATTCTTTTCTCTTCTTGAAAACATATCCTAAGATGCAGCTCTTCATTGCCCCTGCCACAAACACATCTTGCCCAGACTCTGCCATCTCTGACTGGTCCCCGTTTCCATTTTTATCTTCTCTATTCCATTCCTTAGCACAGCAAGAGCCTAAAAAAATGCACATCCTATTATGTAACTTCCGATAATGACTTCTTTTCTCTATTTCTCTGTGTGTTCACGTTTGTATGTATGCATGCATGTAGATGGGATCACTAAACTACCCAGGCTGGTCTTGAACTCAGGACCCTCCTGCTTCAGCATCTCTCTCGCTGTGATTACAGGTGAGTGCCACTACACCCAGTTCCGAGGACTTCTATTATACTGAGTAAAAACAGATTCCATGCATACAAGAGCCACTGCTCCTTCCTGTCTGCCTGACCCAAGCCATGTTCCCTTCACTTTTCCAGCTCTCCAAAGCTTCTATGTTCTTTGACTACACAAAGTCCACTGAAGCCTGGAAATAGGGAGCTCTTGGAGTTTCCCCATTCCCACGTTCCCGTCTCAGTTCCCATGCTCCATATTTGGGGGGAGGGGCGTAGACAGCTGACATCTGAACACCTTATAAATGGTAGGCAAGCTCTCTACTACTGACTGTATTCCTAGCCCATGTTTCACTTTCTTAGAGAGCCTTTTTAGACCTAACCTTCAGTGAGTACCCCAGCATGTTATCAGTCTCCGCAAATCAGAAGTTGTTTTTTTTTCTGATTTTTCTTGTCTATTTACCTGGTCCTTCTCCCCACTAAAAGGTCTGACCCCTGAAAGCAAGACCTTTGTATATTTTGTATACTATGATATGCTTGTCACATGTAGATTACCAACTAGTAATATTCAGTAGATATTCAAATCTTGGAAAAATGAAATACTTGCTAGGCATGGTAGCTCACGCCTGTAACTCTAGGACTCGGAAGGTGAGACAGTAGGATTGCTATGAGTTCAAGACCAGCCTATACTACAGAGTAGATCCCAAGCCAGGGTAGCTACGAAGAGAGACACTTTAAAAATTGGGTCCAGTAACTTATTTCAAACCATCAGATAACTAGGGAGACAGGCACACTGCTACTGTCACGTGGGGTGGTGGTAGCCAGGACATGGATTCCTTGATCCCAGTGTAAGTACCTTGTTTCTCATAGCTCTGCCCCAACAAAACTGCATGATGAGCAGGCAGTGGCCTTGGGCCATCCTTAGGGAGCAGAACATGATCTATGTATGGCCTGGAGATCAAGGTGAAGAGTCGGTACTGGCTAAGTGTGTCCTGTGTGACAGTGAAGCAGAAGTGTCACTATAGTAAGGGGTACGGGGCCAAGATTTTCCACATCAACAAGGTCTCTGCTCCCAAGTTTCCCGGGCAGAGAGATACGGCATACCAGTTTAATTACCCCAGTGTCACTTGAGGTCCTAACCTAGAGTTGCTTTTTTTTTAAAAAAAATATTTATTTATTTATTATGTATACAATATTCTGCCTCCATATGTGCCTACAGGCCAGAAGAGGGAACCAGATCTCATTACAGATGGTTGTGAGCCAACATGTGGTTGCTGGGAATTGAACTCAGGACCTTTGGAAGAGCAGGCAATGCTCTTAACCACTGAGCCATCTCTCCAGCCCCCCTAACCTAGAGTTTCAAACTTCTGTTTTATAAAGACTGGCCCCTCTCTAGCTGGTCCCAGAATTGAAAATACTACAATTTCTCTAACAGTGTGGCCCTTACATTGGTCTTGCCAAGACAAACGTGTACACTTTGCTCTATATAGAAAGTATTTGGTGCTCTAACTGCCCTAATCCTACGGTTTCTTGTATGGTAAGCAAACCATTAAGCAAAACCCCAGACCTCTTTTTATCTAAATATTTTTATGGATTGACTTACTGATTGATGTTGAGGAGTGAGGCATAGGTGTGAGCCCAGAGGACAGCTGTGGCAATCAGCTGCCTCCTTTCACACGCAGGCTCCAAGGGTCAAACTCAGGTCAGCAAGTCTGGTGGCAAGCACCTTTACCCACTGACTCATCTTGCCAGCCCGCCTTTCACTTTTTATTTTGAAACAGAAACTCATTAAACTGCCCGTGCAACTCAGTGAACATGTTGTCTTGCCTCAGCTTCCCAAGTACGTGGGCTTGCAAGCCTGCTCCATTAGACCCAGTGAAAAGAAATACCTTATTCAAAGACTTGAACTATTTTGTTAGCAATAAATTTAACTTTTTCTATGAGTGAAGAGCTGTCTCTTTCATTAGCTTAGGCTGGTTCTCAGGAATGCTTAATATTTGAACATGGATCATCTACGGGTCCAAAACTTGAAGAAGACTTTAGTACAAGCAAAAAATATTTAAACCTCTTATATTACTAATATAAATATGCCTATCATTAGGCTTTAAAGTCAGCTAGGATAAGATTAATATAACATTCTATAAGAAACAAAAGATAAAATATATACAGAATAATTTTGGTAATAACTTATTTTCGCTATACCTTTAAAAAACTACAGCCTGGAATTTTTCAGGAAGTGAAACCCTATCTCAATAAATGAACAGAAAAACAAAACAAAAAGGAAAAAAAGAAACAGAAAAAACAACAGCTGAGCATGGATCTGAGCAAGCATTGTTGAAGAACTTTTAAAATGATATGTATATAAATCCAGCGTGCTAAATGAGGTGTGGCAATCCGAAATATTCATCATACAGATAACTGCGAAGAAAGTTCAACATACTGCAGCAGTTCTGCATAAGGGACCACTCTCTCTCTCTCTCTCTCTCTCTCTCTCTCTCTCTCTCTCTCTCTCTCTCCTTGGCATGGTTTCTTGGGATTGTCTTACCAGCTCAGCATTCTTTCCTCCAGTTCCTTCAGGAGATCCCGGTTGAGCTCATACAGCTGAGGCAGGTAGTACAAGATCTGGTTCAGGATCCGGTCCTCAATCACAGGCTTCCCAAGTTGCCTGGATGCATGAGCCACAGCATCCCGGAAATCCTGTTATCATCAGGAGGAGGAAGAGCGCTGTACAAACTCGGAAGTAGATCAAAAGCCTTGTCCCTACGATGATCTAAATCACAAAGCTATCTCTTGCAACTCTATAAAGAAGTGTCTAAAAACCGTTTTGCAGCTCTGGGAATTAAAGCCACTGTAATGCTATCATATAAATACGATCCCTCTACTTTGTCACATGGGGCGGTACTATTCCCTCATGAGGCATAAACTAGCAAAACTGAAGGGCTAGGCATTAGAAACCTCTGAGTTGTTGTCAGGGAAATCGAAGAGACTCCTGAAACAAGACAGGCTGCTTCTATTACTCTAGGCTGCCTCCCGGAACTCGAAGCTAAGACCCTACTGCTGAAGACACCACACATTTTGGACACAGACCTTGGAGGAAACAAGCTGGAATTGACCTGGAAGCCTCCTCCCTGAAGACTAGCTCTCATACTATCTAAAAGTGCTAGGCAAACTGCCATGGGAGAAAAACAACCAATAGTCTCATCCAGATGTAAAGCCCACAAACTCCAACAATGCCAGGCTAGGCAAGACATCCCCAGTGGCCCAACAGTGGCACCTTTATCTAGGCGGTAACCAACACAGTCTAGTTGGATTTAAGACCTGTTCAATGTGAGGAAATTCACACTTAGTAGTGTGTAAACAGAGCCAACGATCTGTGGCTGGAGAGGCCAGAGACCCTAGAGAAGAACCTACTTTTGCCATTTTTCTAAATTGTGATATCTATGTTTGGTTGTTAACATCTGGAATTAACTAAAATCCAGAAACGGAGAGTACACTAGTAAGCAACTTTTGCTTGATTTGAAGGATGAAGATCCACTTCTAACCTGCATCTTGAGGAGGAAAGGTACACCTCTAATCTGGGCCACACCTTCTGGGAGCCAATAAAGACATGGAAAAGGTTTTTGTTTTGCTTTTTGCCTGCTTGCCCTCCCCTTGCTACCAAGTCCATTCCTTCACTGGCATCACAGCCTACTTCTTCGGGGTTCCAGCCTCTACTGAAGACCAGCTGAGACATCCAGCCTCATGGACTGAGCAACTTCTGGATTGTTGGACTTTCTGTTCATAGCCAGTCACTGATGGATTAGCTAGATTGCAGCCTATAAATTGTTCTAAATAAATATAAAGTTTTTAGAAATGTTTGCCTTTATATATATACAGATAAGATAGCTATAGATAGATATAGAAAGAAAACTTCATTGTATAAGTTATTACTCTAGGGAACACTGACTAATACATAAACCAATATAATTTTTAACTGTACTCTAAATATTGATCTTTATACCCACTGGTATGAATAGAACTTACCCTTCACCAAAGAAGTTCTGTTTTGTAATACATAGGGACTATTACAGAGATCTGTAATAAGTAATTTTAAAATATTGAAAATTGAAAATAATTTTCAAAATGTAGCAAATAAGTGATTTGGGGGTGTCTAGCCCCAAATGGTTCCTCTACAGCACAACCCTTATACATTGGGGAAGAGTGGGGACAAAAGACTGCAAGTGCCAGAAGCCCGAGAGACCTGTTTCCAGGTAGTATCTGCAGACATTCCCTTCATGAAATCACAAAATGCTGCCTCCACAAGAACTATACAATGATACAAGCTGATAGGCCAGCGTGGAAGGGGAAGTCTCCCGAGGCCCCACACCTAGATGAAGAACTACAACCAACCGATGGCAACTGAGAGGGGGTGAATCCGTTTTCTAGGCTAGGAATAACTAGGATTTAATTTGGATTGAATATGATATTCAATCCAAAGTGGTCACTCCTCAATACATGTATATATATGAGCAATACTAAGTAGACTCAGTGAGGGTGTGTGTTTGTGTGTGTGAATGTGTGATTAAAAAGAGGCCATGAATTTGGGAGTATGGACAAAGGAGGAGTTGAAGGGAGACGGCAGTAGCTGAAGGGAAGAGCAAAACTTACATAGAGACAATACTTAAGTATGAAATTCTCAAAAAATACTTTATTAATTTTTTTAAGTTCCCAGGAGTTCTTAACTAATTATGTTCCGAATTGTCCCTCATCCCTGTCAGTAGCAGTTTCCCAGCCTGGAGCCTCAAGCTGAGATCTGTAAAGGAAGGAAGGCACAATCTAATCAGGATTCTACGTCTAAGCCTTCCCTTATGGCTTATTGTGTTTCCTTGGGCTAGCCTTGGCTTCTTCATTTGCTAAACAGGTGCGGGTTGTGACATAATTAATATTAGTAGAGTAGCAGTAATAAAGTCTAATTGGATGATGCACAGACACTTTGTGCGATTCATTTGGTGCGAGCCAACACAATGCTCTCACTCTGGGTCTCGGTGCTCCTCCCCCTCAAGGCAGGCTCGCAGTGAGCTCACCATTTACACACTAGCATGGCACGTTCTTCATCTTCTGTTCTAAGCCTGCCAGTGCTCTGTTTTAATATAGGGCACCACCACACCCTATCACAGCAGAGGAGGAGGAAAGGGTGGGGGAGGAGATAAGCTTTGGCTGAGACCTCATTGTCCTCTGAGGGTGGGCCTAGAGAGCCAAGCTAAACAATAGCGGAATCTCCCAGCTGTGCAGGAGTCCAAAACAAAGGTTCCTCCTCCCAACAGCCTGGTTCCAAATCCTAAAGCAGAACCTGAAGAGGCTCACTAGGCTTTCTCTTTGCCTGCAACAAATGGTTTCTCCTTCGTGGATTTACTAAGGCAAATCAAGTTGGAAGGGACAGTATTTCCTCTGTTGACTCCTTCAACACTAGTCCCTAAAATACAAGTTGATCAAGAGTATTTCTTCTCAGTGTGGGCGGGGGAACAAAAACAAGCCTCAAACTCAAAAATCCTCACACATGCCCTAAAAGAACAGAAAGGTTTCCTACCCAAAGTACAGCTAAGTTTCTTTGCAGAGCTGGAAATTCAGTCTTCTGAGTGCAGGCACAGTTCTACGGACAAGCTACACTCCCAGCTCTCTTCAATGCTTTGTTTGTTTTGAGACAGTCTTCCTGAGACCAGGCTGGCCTCAGGAATTCACAATCCTCCTGCCTCAGCCTCTGGATGATTGGGATTACAGACATGCCAAGAAAGGCCTCAAAGTTGCTATGTAGCCAAGGATTGCTCTCAACTTCTGATCCCCGTGCCTCTGCCTCCGAGTGTGGGAATAACAGGCCTGCACCACCATTCTGAACCCAGGCTTCCCGAATGCTAGGCAAGAACTCTACTAGAGAGCTGCATGCAGAGCCACTTCACTCTCTTAATAAAATCTAAAAACCTTTTTTTTTTTTTTTTGGAGGCAGAAACTGGGATTGTTTTTATTGTCCCAGTAGCTACTTTAATCTAAAGGAACTCCCTATCTACACTAGCAACTAAAGAACCAACTTGTATAACTAACTAGTAGACTATAAAACAAGAATTTAGCTTGCCAACACTACTAGAAAATCACACAAGCATTCCAGAAACCAGCTGATAGCAGCCAGATTCCATCCCTGAGAGCTCGCCTCCAACAGCCCTGGCATTTGCTAGGAGAAATGCAGCTACTTAAGACTTCTGGAAGCCATTAGCTTGTCTACTATCAAGGAACGCTATTGAACACACTCATGAATCACACCCCCGGCTGTAAACATGTTGAAAGCTCAGCAGGTAAACATGTTCTTCTACCACTTTAGCGATTAAAATCATTCTGAAGCGGTTCCTGCTCAGCGAAGCAATAAGCGTGCTCCTTTCTTCTTCCAAAATTAAGTGATGACTATTTTGGTCCCTTGGCAGCAGAATAACTTTTGTTTTCCAACTGGAAGGTATTTCCTCACCATGACATAGACAGTGGATGATAGCTGTTAAGTAACTTAGGAACCAGTGTGACACAGCTCCTGCCAGACTCTGCATTCCATGTCTTCCACCTCTGCCAAAAGGGAAACTTGTTTATTTAAGACACATTTAACAAGGACCAGCCAAATCCAAGTGGGCTGACCAATGACGTGAGGTCCTGAACACACACCTGACAAGGCTTGTTTTTTGTTTTTTGTTTTTTTTGTTTTTTTTTCTAAGAGTATTGGATGCTTAGGACAGCTTCAGATGAATGAAGACCAATGATATCACTTTGGAAATTATGGCAGTAGCTCTAAATAAAATAGAAAGTTTATTTTGTACTTAGGTATGGTGGTATATGCACCTGTGTAAACCCAGCACTTAGGGGTGGGGAGTGGCCAAGGCAGGAGGATTGCTGTGTGCTTGAGGCTCCATAGAGCTCCATAGCAAGACTGTCTCAAAAACAAACACTCAACAACGATTATAAGAACGTCAAGGGTTTGAATCTCTAAGACCCACTGTTATATGGTCTAAGCAGGTGACTGACGGTTTCCTTAGACAAGGGAGCTTTACTAAGAACCTCCCACCGCTTCCAGTGTCTGGCCCTGTTCCTTCCGCCATCTCCCAAGCAGTAGCAGATCGCCCCTCCACTACTTGTCCTTCACTTCTTGGGGATCTTCTACCCACTGACTCTCACTTTGCTCCTTGGCTATGAATTTTGCATTTGGAGTAAATTCCAATCTCTTGATCACTACAAAAGTCCCTTCAACAGCACTGGGACTGAACACAGTCTGTTTTACTGAATGTTAAAACACACCGTGTAGGTAGAACTTAAGTAAGAAACTTGTTGGGAGAAGGGTAAAGGGAGAGAAGAGGGAAAGAGAAATACAGAGAGGAAGAGGAGGAGGAAGAGAACCAGCCTGCCTCTGCAGAAGAGCTAAGGGAAGAGGGCGGGAGTGGGTGGAGCTTGACCTTTTGCACCTGAGTACAAACGCAGTGACCTAGCGCTATAGGACCCTGGGACGGCCAGGGTAATGCCTGATTTATCTTTTTTTTTTTTTTAAATATTTATTTATTTATTATGTATACAATTTTATGTCTGTGTGTATGTCTGCAGGCCAGAAGAGGGCACCAGACCCCATTACAGATGGTTGTGAGCCACCATGTGGTTGCTGGGAATTGAACTCAGGACCTTTGGAAGAGCAGGCAATGCTCTTAACCTCTGAGCCATCTCTCCAGCCCCATGCCTGATTTATCTTGTCAGGTGAAAGAGGCCAGCATAATGCCTAAATCCTAACACCCTGTCTCAAAAAGACCAAACAAAATTTGTTTTAAATATCCCTTAATAATTATTTTCACCGGGGGCTATCACAGGTTCTCTTGGTTTTGAACATAGAAGAGTGTCCCTGGCTGCACGCATAGCTCAGTGTAGAACGTGTGCTCAGCGTACACAAAACCTTAGGTTAAATCTCCAACAGCCAGCTCCAAAAAAGGCATCCCTACCTCCAGGCAAAGACAAAGAATGCTAGGGCTTAGCAGCCAAGGAAACAGCCTCCCCGCAGCAGGGCAGCAACTATATTCCTGTCACTTCTTTGGCCCCAGAGCCAGATGCAACCAGTTCCACGGGAACTACAGACAATCTTAGACTTCTCAGCTACTCAGGAACCTCAGCCACTGCCAAAGTGGAACCACTGGAGGGAGGTCACAATTTTTTTTTCTTTTTTAAATAAAAAAGATGATTACAACACGTGCCCAATTAATTATCTTCCTAAATCCCAACAGCCAGGATAGTTTGGGAAAGTGTGGCGATTTTTAGGGGTCGCAGAACTATTTTGGGCAGAAGCCTCTAAATTCGCCAAAGCTCCTCTAACCACACCAAGACAGAAGCGAGTGAGCGGGCAAGCCCTTCGTCAATGAGAGCAGAGCTGGTTTCTGCAGGCCAGGTTCCGGTTCACAAGCCTCCCCGCGGAGCTCAGGGAAGAGCCCTAGCTTAGACAGGGTGAGCCCTGGGTTTGAAACCCAGCACTGCAGAGGGGTAGGTGAGCAGACAGAGATGGCAGAATTAAACAAGGGAGGCAGGAGACGGTGTAAAGTATTAGGCCAACCGCAGACATGACTGACATCAACTACACACAACACTGATTCTAATAAAAACCTACCAGAGTCAAATCACCTCGTATGACATTCAGAACCAGAAAAACCCCAACTCTTTACAGGACGAACATGCCCACTCTGCCAACTCAGATCACTCGGGGAAGACCTCAGTGGAAAACAATGCAAATAAGACCTGGTCAGAACATCTGAGGCACTGAAGCACAGAGCAGATGGCCTTGTCTCTGGTCTACAGAGTCTCCAGGACCAGAGTGGGGTGTGTGACTTAATCGCCAGCTGCCCCAAGCAGCAAGCTTGACCTTGAGGCAAGCGCGTGGGCACAGGGACAGACAAGGAGCTCACAGTAAATAAAAATCACTTGAAGGAAAGCAAAGCAGCTGTAGGGGGTCAAAAGGCTTATGATAAATATGCAAAATTAAAAGAGAGACCGTGAAGTAAAAGGAAAGGGGAAGTCCCCATCTCAACAATGTGACTTTGGTTTTGTCTTGTTTGCTGAGGCAAAGTCTTGTTATACAACCCAGAAGGGCCTTAAACTCAATATCTACATGCCTCAGCCTCCCCAGTCCTGGGACTATGGGGGTGTACCGTTGTGCTTTGCTGACTTTGTTGTTAAAATGATAATATTTTCCCATGTGAAATGACCCTTCCTTTCCTGCATGCAAAAGTCAGGTTGTGCATATTCATCAATGCATTCAACACAAAACACAACTGAAGCCAACTGTTTATGGCATGTTTCTGACTCTCTTTAATAACCTTAATATGCAATGTTCATAAGAAATATAAGTAACAAGATCCAGCTTCACTTTCATCTTTATACGACGAAATGTTAGAGTTTTCTGGTTTCCTAGGCAGCTAAAAAAAAAAATTCTGTAAGCAATAAATATGCCCAAGGATATACTACGTCCTACAGATACACTATAAATGGCAATGGTTAGGATTGCAAGCAAACATTTAAAATTTTAAACCAAGAACTCACAGAGACTATACTTCAAAGCCTAGCTTTGACATTTAGTAGCCTGCTACTTCCTTCATTTAAAATAAACAAAAGAAAAAAAACTATCTTTAGGGATGTTATGAGGCCAAAAATAAATAATTTGTGTAACATAGCCATACAATATACTAAAAGGTGCATAAAGAACACTTATCAAAAGGCCATTTACTTAAAAAGATGTGGTAATTTAAATAATCACATAAACATCACGTAATACCCACAAGTCTTTGGAAGCTGAGCAGCAAAGACCTGAAATTGAGACACAGAGAGAAGGAGATGCCAAACCGAGGTGGGAAAGACAGAAGCAAGACAAATATGCTCTGAATAACGGACTTCATCTATGAGTCTTAATATGAATAGAACTGCTCAAAAATGAAGGCAGGAGCTAAGTTAACAGCAGCTAAACAGAGGACAAGGCAACTGATAATTTAAAAGTCCGCATGAACCACAAGACTATATACTCGGGTCAGAATGACTGTTTTAGGATGGGAAAAAAACACGAGAACTGGGGAAAACTATTCCTTTTATGATGCACTTAGGAAAACAGATGAAGCTGGTTGGTGGTGGTACACAATTTTAATCCCAGAGCTCAGGAGGCAGAGGCAGGTGGATCCCTGTGAGTTTGAGGTCAGTCTGGTCTATAGAGCTAGTTCCGGGATAGCTAGTGCTGTTATACAGAGAAACCCTGTCTTGAAATAAATAAATAAATAAATAAATACCCCACATTCTATTTGGTATCAGATATCAGTATGTCCAGGGGCCTTGGGTCTAGATTCCTGGCTTTATTGAGAGCCTATGTGCTGATTAGTTTTGCTGTCAGGGTGACACAAATCTAGAGTCACCTGGGACAAAGAAACCTTAATTAAGGAACTTCCTGATCAGTTGACCTATGGCCATGGCCATGAGAAACTGTCTTGACTGAAGAGGGCAAGAGGGGTAGTGGGGAAGGAGAGGGAAGGGCAGATACGGGCTGCAGGTTTTCAAGAAGGTTGTATGTGGCAGACACAGACTGTAGGTTTTCAAGAGGGTTGTATGTGGCAGACACAGGCTGCAGGTTTTCAAGGAGGGCTGTATGTCTTTAGCTAGAAGAACTACTGGACTTGAGCACTTAGTGGCACATATGTGAGGGATGTTCGTAGTTGTTCTTTTTTCACTCTTTGTGGGCCCACCACCCAGCTCCCAATAAATCACATGGAGTCTTATTCTTTCTTATGAATGCCGAGCCTTAGATTGGCTTATTTATTGCCAGGTTTGCTAACTTAAATTATCCCATCTACCTTCCGCCTCTGGGCTTTTACCTTTCTTTATTCTACGTGTCTTTCTTTCCTTCTTTCTCCATGGCTGCCTGTGTCCGGGTAGCCCCTGTTCTCCTCTCCTCCTTTTTCTTGCTCCTCCCTTCTTTTCTTTTTGTCTATTTATTCTCTCTGCCTGGCAGCCCCCCCCCCCCATTCATCTCCTGCCTACCTACTGGCCATTCAGCTCTTTATTAGACCAATCAGGTGTTTTAGACAGGCAAAGTAACACAGCTTCCCAGAGTTAAACAGGGTACAACTTAAAGAATGTAACACATCGTCATATCATTTAAACAAATGTAACACATCTTAAACTAATATTCCACAACAGAAATTTGGGATGTTGGGTATATCTTGCCAAAAAATAACAAAAACAGAGTAACATTAAAAGCACCTTGACTTGCAGAAGACAGACAATCTTGTAAAAACTTGAAGGACAGAAGTGTGCAAGAGGAAAGACGAGCGTGAGGTCAGACACAAACAGCTCTTTCCTAACAGGTCTGCTCAAGGTGACTGCGGTTAAAAAAAAAGCTAGCAATGCTGTCTCAAGTGTCTCTGTTTCTGGGAACTATTTAGATTAGAGAAGACATGCCCCCCAAAAGATACACATCATTACGGATGCTGGGGGTATGGTTTGGGGGAGGGAAAAGGAGAGAGAGAAGAGGAGGAAGTGAGGCAGAAATGGGGCAAGAAGAGGAAAATGAGGAGGAGGAGGAGGAACAGTAGCAGCAGCTGTCATGGCTCATTGGTTATGAAGAAATGGAAGGTGCTGAAGATTATTATTCAGAAATCATCTGGGTACATCTAGATGCAAATGAGATACAACTTGTAAAATGTCTATTATATATAATTTATAAACATATAAGTATATAAAATCTTATTATAAATTTAAAATGTAACCAAGCACTAGAGAGCACAAGGGTATAATTTACTTGTTAGCTGTGATAAGAACTGTTAAGTAGGAAAAGTACAGGACTGGGGATAATCTTAGATTCGAGAAAAATATGAGCAGATACTTACAATATGCAAAAGTTTTAACACATCCACAAACCTGTTAAAAAAAAAATAAAGAACCAATAAGAATTTTTTAATAAGTCAATTGGGAAGAATGGCTTCTAAACTGCTAACTTGATACCTACACTTTCTCAGAGCTCATGATCTCCTTGGCAATATGATGAACTTTGCTTTTCATCCCAGTATCTTCATCCTGAAGATAGAGTGCATTGAGAAAGTATGAATTCACAAAATACGGGATCAGCTATGAGCTGGTTAGACATATATTTTAGCCCTGATCCTATGTTATCTATAAGCACACAATTCACACTATGCAATACTTCAAAGGCAAACATGGGGAGTTAAATAAGATAATAAAACCATAATACAGAAGTAGCTGAGAGAAATCAGGAATTGGATTAGGGGACACATGCCTTTCATTTTAGCCCTTAGAGATAGATAGATAGACAGACAGACAGACAGACAGACAGATAGATAGATAGATAGATAGATAGATAGATAGATCTCTACAAGATTGAATCCAGCCGGGTCTACACAATGAGTTCCAGGCCATCCAGGACTACATATTGAGACCACTAATCAATCAATCAATCAATCAATCAATCAATGGTATCAAAGTTTCAACATGGAAATGCTATATTCTGCAAAGGAAACACCTATGAGTGAGTATCACGAGAAGCCCAGTGAGGTCATGTATATAAGTAATCCCAACACTCAGGAGACTTGAGGAAGGAAGATGGTAGGTTCTAGGCCTATTTTTGACAATACAAGACTGGATTAAATAAATAAATAAATGTACTTTAGATAATGCATGATGAAGTGTTATGATGAACTAGTTAGTAATGGGTTGTGTAAGTCAAATCACATTCTGAAAGTGAAGTTAATCGGGGCTCTTCATGACAGTATATATCTGACATCATCCCAAAAACACCTTTTAGTTATTCCTTGGCGGGAACATGAAATACCCCAGCAAGGACACAAACTGTACAAGTCTGGGAAAAGATGAAGATTACTTGAAAAGTGCTTTGGACATTTAGACGAGTTTGTTGTTGCTTACAGGGGTCAGACAGAAAGATTTCCCTGTCTATTCTCTGGAAGATCTGAAAACACAATTCCTCAGTGAAGAGGAATGAACAGTAAATAAGGAACAAGCAATTAAAACATTTACTTAAGGTGGAATGACAGCTGGAACCAGGCTGGGGATATAGCTTAGCAGCACAAGCTTATTCCACATACACAAGGCCTTAGCCCCTAGCAGAGCACATATGTATGCACACATGAACACACACACACATACACACAGATTAAAATTAAAGAGCAATTTCCGCTACCATGAAGATGGGAAAGCTCCGATACTTCTGTAGAAGGGCATCAGGCCCCATTTTGTAAAGATTTTTCCCCATTCCTGTTGCTATGCTGTTTGCACTCTTTCCAGCATTGGCAGCACCAAGACAGTTACTTTGTTCTGCCTCAAGAGCTGCTGGGCAAGGAACCGCATAAAAAGTCACCATGGCAATCCAGTAGTCATTCATTAACAGAGCGCCACTTGGGGCGGGGTGGGGTGCTGTATTAAAGCCATGGCTCTCAAGAGCAGCCTTCTCTACACTGAAGTGGTGCGCCATCCCAGAAGATCCACTTAGCACTGTGATAGTTCAAAGTATTACCTTCATTCTTCATTTTATTTTGTTTTTCAATTTGTTTTGTTTCATTTTGAGACAGGGTTTTGCTGTAGCCCAGGCTGGCCTCAACTCACAGCCCTTGTATCTCAACCTCCTGAGGTCAGGGATTGGAGGCACAATCACACCTCAGTATGTTTAGATTTATATGTTTATGTTCCTATCTCAGCCTCCTGAGCTTGGGAATTATAGGCACAACCACACTTCAATGTGTCTAGGTTTTGTTCTCAATATTCTTCAGTATGTTTAGATTCTGAATTTTGTGTGTGTGTTACAGTGCTAAGGGCTGATATGAGAGGCGCAGCACATGCTAGGTAAGAGCTCTACCAGGGAGCTCACATACTTAGCCCGCTGGAATCTGGGCATGTGTGTACTTACCTACTTACTTTAATGTGTGAGTATATGTGCACCGAGCACAGGTAAGAGACACTGGAGGTCAGAAAATGGCCTGGATCCCCTGGAAATGTCGGGACACTGTTGTGAGCTGCCATGTGCATGCTCTACAAGAGCAGCTAGCACTCTCGACCACTGAGCCAGCCACCTCTCCAGTCCATAGGAAAAAATACTTTAAGTTATAGTCATGTCTGTGTTCATGTAAATTAGAAATACAGGGGAGATCTCTATTTTTATACTCATTTAAAGTTGCTTTTAAGACCAATAGATCATAAATAGTAGTTGTAGTCATAAGGACCAATTAATTCAAATACAGAAAATATATACTCTAGAGCAGAAGACCAACCGACTGTAGAGATGTAAAGTTGATTATCAGAGGGGTTGGGGGTGGGGATTATGCTCAATAGAAGAGTGCTTGCCTAGCATGCTCAAGGTCCTGGGTTTGACCCTCAGCAATACACCTAAAAATGGAGTGAACTGAAAAGAAAATCCAGATTTCAAAATTATTAACCTAAAAAGTACTGTATCATTGTATCACAGGAGAGGGAGACGGCTCCATAGTCAAGTGCTAGCTATGAATATGCGCAAGCTTGAAGAAGAGGAGGAGGAGGAAGAATAACAGGAAGAGGAGGAGGAGGAGGAGGAGGAGGAGGAGGAGGAGGAGGAGGAGGAAGAATAACAGGAAGAAGAGGAGGAGCAGTAGAAGTGACACAGTGCACATGGAGACAGGAGTATTCCTGAGTTTACTGTCGGAACTGTCAGACTATGATACTGAGCTAAAGCAGGCTCAGTGAAAGACCATTCCCCCAAATAGGTGAACAGCAATTAAGGAAGGCATCCAAGATCTCGGGTCTCCACAGACAAATATACAAACGTACACATGGAAACACACACTCAAAAATGTATTAAAAAGTGCATCACTTTCGACTTCTGGTAGTAACCTTGACACACCTTCCCAATATACACTGCTAAATACACACCCAATATAATTAATTACTTCCCTATCAAGACCTGACAAACCCAACATCCTGCAAAATTTACATCGAAGCTTCTTTTTGTCAAACAACTTGTGAAAAGTTACACTACCGGATTTGCTGTATGGCAGAGACTGGACTAAACTGGTCCTCTTGCCTTCATGTCCTGAGTGTTGGGATTACAGGCGGTGTGAAGTCAGTCACTAACACAGGTTTGCCTGTATTTGTCCCTTCCGTGTTTTCTTTTATCACAGAGAAGTTGGCATGCAATACCAAGAAACCTTTCTACTGATATAGATTGTTCTGCCAAAATATTAGGAGAAGGCTACAACCCAACTATTTATGAAAAGAATCTTTTAATGGCAAATATAATGGCTAATTCTGCCTGTCAAAACACTTGAGAAGAAGGCACCTCAATGGAGACATTGCCTCCAAGTCTGTGATAATACCTGTGGAGCATTGCTTAGACTGCTAATGTGTGGAATTGCTCAGCCCACTGTGAGTGGTACTTTCCATGGACAGGTGATCCTGGGCACTAGAAGAAGGACAGACAAATGTGAACCTGTGGCATTCCCTCATGGTCTCCGCTTCAGTCCCTGACTCCCACCTGGAGTATCAGAGCTTTGGTTTCCCTCAATGATGGGCTATATTCTTTTCCCACATTTCTTTTGGTTATGTTATTTATCACAGTGACAGGAACCAAACCAGGACAACTGACTACTAACTCAGGGTACAGCCAGGGGTTGGTGGCAGATGCCTTTAATCCTAGCACTTGGGAGGCAGAGGCCAGCCTCTGTGAGGTCAAGGCCAGCCTGGTCTAGGGAACAAGTTCCAGAACAGCTCCAAAGCTACACAGAGAAATCTTGTCTTATAAAAAAAAAAAAAAAAAACCCAGAATACATAAAAACATAGTCGAATTTGCCTAGCATGTTTTACTTTTCCTTTTCTCCACTCTCAAACTCTATTGCTATGGGGTTTGACTTCTGCCCTCATTAGCACCCACTTTCCTAAAGTAGGTTCTTGAATAATTAAGACTAATGGGTTGCATAAGTTTTGTTCTACTCCAACCACTCACCTTCTAGGACAGAGACGTGGCTAACACTCCTCAGGAGGTACAATCTGACCTTGCAAACCACACCTCAGCCCTGCACTAATGTTTTTGCAGACATGCACCCTTGGATAACCGATATTCTGAACACCTACCGAATCAATGCTTTTCTAATCACATTATACATTGCTCCTTAATATCTGTAACTATAAGATCAATGCTAATGAAGGACTGTATATATTTTTAAAATTAGAAATTCATTCAAGGCCTAGGAATATAGTTCAGTGAAGCACAGAAAGTTTGAGACCCTTCATTTGATTCCTAGCACTGCTCCCAATCCTGCCCAGACCCTAACCCACATATAAAAACCCAAAAATCAAGAAGGTGTGGACTAGAGGGATGGCTCAGCAGTAAAAAGCACCTGCTGGCCAGGTATAGTGGCACACACCTTTATCCCAGAAGGTAGGAGACAGAGCCAGGCAGATTTCTGTGAGTTTGCAGTCAGCCTAATCTACATAAAGAGTTCCAGGCCAAGAGGGGCTACACAGAAAGACCCGGTCTGAAACAAACAAACAAACACTTGCTGTTCTTGGACAGAATCAGGATTTATTCTCAGCACCCACATGGCAGTACACAAGCATATGTAAGGCCATTTCCAGGAGATCCAGTGTCCTCACTGGTTTCGTGGGCAGCGGGCAAAGCAGTCATCCACATAAAATAACTACTTTGGCACTTGCCTTTTCTCCCCTTTCCTCCTCTTAGTACTGTCCTAGCGCTGGGGCTCTACTCTATGCTCGAGCCTTGCTCTACTGAGCCTAAATCAGTCAGAACTGTGTAGTGTGGGACCCTCCATAATAATGAAGATACACCATCCATAGGCAGACAGCATGTGTCATGTGTGAATGACAAGAGTCCAGACTAGAGAACTTGTTTATACATCATAACTCTAGAAAAGGACTAGTATCCAGAATACACACACACACACACACACACACACACACACACACACACACACCTCTGATGACTATAGGGCTCATCAGTTAAAGAGAACTTGGGCAGAAGACCCAAGTTCAGTTCCCAGCACCTACAGAGTGACTCACGACCATCCATAACTACATTTCCAAGTGATCTAACGACCTCTTCAGGTACCAGGCATGTATGTGGTATACAGAAATACACATGCAACAAAAATAAAGATTTTAAAAAACCTCTGCAAACTCAAACAACTCAGAAACGAGAACAGATGTGAGCAGACACTTCACCAGCAGATAGAAGATTAGCCAGCAAGTATACGAAAATGCCCTGTCATAGCCATGTTAGAACTACAATGAGGTAGGACCTCACACCCACAGAAGAGCTATAATTAAATGCATCAATCAAGGTAGGCACAGTGGCACAAACTTGCAAGGTAGGAGGATCAGGAAATGGAGGCCGGCCAGGCTATATAACCAGATCCTATCCCAAAACAAACAAACAAAATACAAAGAATCAAGTGCCATCAGAACTCAGGAAGCTGAGGCAGAACGATCTTCAACTGTAAGCCATCCTGGACTATAGAGCGAGTCACTGTCTTGAAATATAAAGCCAAGGAGGCGTTGGCAAGATGTGGAGCTGCTGGTTCTTGTGTACACTGCAGGTGGGGACGGTAGCCCTTATATGTTCTGATTCGGGTTTCTATAGTTGCCTAATGCCAGAGACAATCTACATTTCTTTTAAATGTTTTAAGCTACATTTACTCTCTCTCTCTCTCTCTCTCTCT
>NW_026067932.1:3194668-3330546 GCF_014885135.2 Alexandromys fortis
GAGAGAGAGAGAGAGAGAGAGAGAGAGAGAGAGAGAGAGAGAGAGCGCATGAAGGTCAGAGGGCAGCCAGCAGGAGTTCATTCTCTCCTACCATGTGGGTCTCATGGATTGACTTCAGGTCATGGAGCCTGGCAACTGGATGACAAGCACTTCCCACTGAGCCATCTCACCAGCTCATCTCTTACTCTTATTACCCTGAGCTTGTTTCCACGAGGAAGGAGTCAGTAGCATCGTCGTGCCATCCTCCTAAAACGTGAAGCTATCTAACCTTGAAATCAGTATAAGAAATAGCTCTGCTGCCGCCAATTTCCCGCTCTGTGAAGCTGGGTACTGCAGCCAATGCCCTGCTCCGAAGCTGGGCTTGATCACTAGGCTCAGAAGCACATCTTATAGCTCAGATTCCCAGGTAGCTATTTCAAAACTTTAAAAGCATAGATCTGGGATAGGTGAGCGTTTGAAGAAGGGATTAGTAAAAACAGCCCAGCCGAGCTCCTGGAGCTCCTGGAGTGCGATGCCAAAGAGGGAGGAACAATAATGTGAACAAAGGGGAAACCCACACAATCAGCTGACCCGAGCCAATGGCAGCTCACTGGCTCTGGACTGACAACTAGGGAACCTGTATAGGACCGAACTAGGCACCCTGAATGCAGGTGACAACGATGTGGCTTGGGCAGGATCTAACCCTATTGCATGAACTTTTTTTTTTCTCTAGGAAGAGATACCTTGCTCAGCCTAGGCAGGTCGCTGGGCAGGTGGGGTGGGCGGGGTTGGCTGGGCTGGGTTTGGTTTTGCCTCAATGAGCTGAGGAGACAGACTTAGTTGACTTTTCAGGGGAGGCTGTACCCTCCCTGAGGAGTGAATGGGGGGGGGATGGGGAGAGCAGGAGGATAGGAGGGCGGGGGAACTGGGATTGGCATGTAAAAAAATAAATATTCTTAAAAAATAGCACAGGAAAGAGCAGACAAATATAAGCAAAGTACAAGTGTGTGTAAGTGCATGTGTGTGTCTATAAATATATCTTAATGAAATCCAATGTTTTGTATAACGAGAAAAAACTTAAAAAGAAATACCCACAATCTTCAAGAAGTGAGCACAGGGAATACAGCCACAAACTATCACAACTGTGAACCAGCTAAGCATCGAAGGAGGCCACACTAAGGCAGAGTCGGGAAGGCTTCACACAGAAAACGCACCTGATGCCCTTCAGCCACTGGAAACAGATAATACCGTCAAGTGTGACACTCAGAGAGGCTGACCACGGGAGCACAGACCCATGCGCAGCTGCCTTAGACTTTACGGCTCCCTCACCACCTAGATTCCCAGCATAGAGAAAGCTCTCTATGAGATATCTGCACATCTAACTCAAGAAAGGTCATCCGAAGTAAGTGCAATTGTCTTGCATTTCCTCCCCAAAACTCCCTCAACCAGGGAAGGCTAACTCATAGAAAAGAGGAAAAGGTCTCGGTCTACTGAGCCAAATATAACCCTCTCTTTTTTTCCAAGACCTGCCACCCAAGAGAGACTTGGTCTACACAGTGACAACCAGAGCTCAGGGTGTATCGTCCCCCACCTACACTTCCCTATGAACTGTGTGGCCCTTCTCTGTGTGGCTCCCATACACACGCTAACAAACAGGCCTGCTTTTTCTCTAGTTGGTGTGCCTGTTCGGCTTCTTTCAGCTGACTCAGACAGGGAGCCTGGAGAGGAAGCGAGGCCTTCCGTATACCTACTGCACATCCCCATGCATCAATGCCAGGAACCTGAATTTCTCTCTTGTCAGTGCCACCTTCTGAGTCAACAAAGCCTGTTGATTTATCCTTCAGAGTATCTCCTTAATGTGTGCTAGACTTCTGTCGCTTGACAAAATAGCCAAGACAAACAACTTAGAAGAGGTCTAACTGGGCTCACGGCTCCAGGGATTTCAGTCAGTGGTCTCTGCATTGCTTAGGCCAAAGGCGGCACAGTTGGTCAAGGCAGGAGTGTGAGGCAGAGGAACTGCTTGACTCAACAACCGTGGGAGCAAAGAGAAAGACGAGACATTTCCCAATATATCCACCAATGCTGCTTTTCCTCCTACTCCTCCACACCCCTTCCTTGACTCCAGCTAAACTGGAACCACCTTGTATTTCCACGTGATTCTGCCCTCCTCTGTCTCTTTCTATCCACCGAATTCCCTTCTGGTCAAGGCCATCTTTCCTTCCAAGGATTTCTGACTGCCACATTCTGGGTCATTCTTTAAGATGACAGTCACAGGTTGTCCCTTTAAGAAGGCTGCCCTGATGCTCTTCTGTTACCTTCAAAGGACAAGGTTACTCTCTTGTTTATATGTTATGTATAAGGCGCTCAAGGGGTTGTTACTATCTGTTCACCCTCCCAATATTCTCTGTAGTCTACCTATTTACTTTTGTATCCTTCTATATGCAAGCATAGTGCCTAATTCACTGTTCAAGGAAAATTCACGAACAGGTAAATGTGTACAGGTGGCTGCCACTTTCTTAGAACCTAAGACCAGTGCTTGCTTCGGCAGCACATATACTAAAATTGGAGCGATGCAGAGAAGATTAGCATGGCCTCTGCAGAAGGATGACACGCAAATTCATGAAACAGTCCAGGAGAGAGAGAGAGAGAGAGAGAGAGAGGAGAGAGAGAGAGAACTTAAGACTACAGCACACTGTTTGGTATGTTATATATCATAAAACACAAACTCAAACTCAAAATCCGTGGCACATACATTAAAGGATAGTGGGTTGAACTAAATAAGGAGTACGCATCTAATCTAGGAGTATGCATAGTTCTCTATTTGTGTCTTTTTCTATGATTTATTGTTTTTTAGATCTATTGGGGGTGTGACTGCTTTCCCTGTGTGCGACTGTATGTGTACCTGTGCCTTTAGAAGCCAGAGAGGAGGCTGGAGTTACAGATGGTTTTGAGCCACTATGGAAGAGCTAGGAACCAAACCTAGGTCCTCTGAAATAAAAATGTGCTTTAACCATGGAATTATCCCTGCACTCCTTACTTTAACTTTTTGAGCCATGGTCTCACTATACAGCCTGGCTGGCCTGGAACTCACTACATGGATCAGAATGACCTCTAACACAGACCACTGCCTGATTCTGCCTTTCAAGTGCACTTGAAACGCCACTGTTCGTTCCACATAAGATTATTTTAATGGTGTGTGTGTGTGTGTGTGTGTGTGTGTGTGTGTGTGTGCATGTGAACGCAGATGCTAACAGAGGCCAAAGCTTCAGCTGTGAGCAGCCTGATATGTGTTCTGGGTACCTACTAGGAACCAAACTTCCATCTTCTACAGGAGCAAGCACTACCGGCTCCAAACTGCTGAGCCATCCCTCCAAGCCTCTGTTTTTCCTTTTAAGCTAGGAAAATTACAGACTTAAATGAAGGCATGTGAGTAGACTAGAAATCAATGGGTTGTAGTCATCTGAAAAGTCAAAGACAACAAATATTAAAAGTTCTATATTCTCTCCATCATGTAAGAACAGTCACTGATTTGGACCCGGCCAAACACTGATGGGAACGCACCTTGTAAGACCTCAAGAGGCTGTGTTTGGCAGCTCAGGCTTCTGAGCTAATGAAACCATATCACATTTTAAAGAGACCATCTGTTAAATATCAACATCTCCCCAAAGCAAAGCAGACTGCGATGGAAGTCAAGACGCTCGCCACAGACAAATGAAAACAATTGTCAAGGGTCATGAAATAACTCACACACATTAAACACAGAGCCTTGGTCTGAAATCCAGCAATACGCTCTGATCTTTTGAGAACAGCCCAGCTTTGTCAGTTCTTCTTAACCGTGTTCTCTTTATTTCACAGTTGCTGAGTACCCGAGACGGCAAATGGCATTCTACCAGTGCGGTTAGTGCTATCTGAGAGACCTTCTCTGTCATAACAAGAGTTCTACTCGCACGCACGAGAAGAATGTCAACAGCAAGGCCTGCCCAAGGCACAGCCCTTTATCATTTCTATGTCGCAGATGAGGTGATGTCACGATGTTACCTAAAGGACATCGTCCTTTCCAGGCTCCGCCCTTCTCTTTGCAGGGGAATAATCACGAGCTATTTTCAAAAGATTTGAAAAAGAACAGAGAAACAAATATTCAGAGAAGCTACAGACTGAATGTTCTAACCACAAAGAAACAAAATGAATACACTTCCTTTAAAATTTTATTTTATTTTTTGTTTCTTTCTTGAAACTAAGTCTCGCTAAACTGCCTTGGTTGGGTTGGAATTTACTATGTTGAACAAAATGGCCTCAAATTTGCAGGAATCCTACTGTCTTTCCTTCCAAATGTCAAATGGGCATGAGCCACTATGCCCAACACATTTCTTTAAAACAAACGTTTATTAAGACCTGAAAAGAACAATAAACTAAAATCTGAAGAACTTCCAGGGAACTAAAGAGATGCCTCAGATCGCAAAGGGCTTGCCACACAACTACAAGGACCTGAATTCAAATCCCCACCTTAGGTGGTGAGGGCTATTGTACACTGTGTGAAGATGTGTCCTTGTGATTGGTTTAATAGCAGGCAAAACAGCCAATAGCTAGGCAGGAGAGGTTAGGCAGGACTTCCAGGCAGAGAGAGGAACTCAGTGTTAGAATCTAGGCATGCAAGAGACACCAGTCAGAAGCAGAGGGAGTCAGACATACAGAATGGAGGAGAGGTAGAGAGCCACACGGCAGAACGTAGATTAATAGAAACAGGTTAATTTAAGTCATAAGAGCTAATTGGGAACAAGCCTAAGCTAAAGGCTAAGCTTTCATAATTAAGAATCAGCCTCTATGTCATTATTTTGGGGCTGGCAATTCCAAAAGAAAGTCTGACCAGAAAGACCCACTATACTTAGGAGTCTCCAGTGACCACAAAATGCGGGAGCCAAGCAGGCAGTGACAGAACGTGATGCTGGACAGAATCATGGGCCACGTGAGAGCCTTCCTTTATACTGTGTGCCGGTATGATCTCCAGTGTCGTGTGGAGATCACTGTGGTTACCACTTCAATAGAGAGAGAAACCGGACAAGATTCAAGCAAAACAGAACAGGCCAAAGCAACAGTATGAAGCAGGAAAAGAAAGCGAGGAGAGCCTGATTTTAATTATGGCTCTCACACAATACTATCTGAATGTTCTTTCTCAAGCTCTCCACAGGCATTGGCTCTTCGCACTCATTTAAATTCTAGTCAAATGCCACTTTCTCAGAGGCTTTCGTCCAAGTAACCACTGCAGTCTCCAGCACATCACTGCTGTGTTCCCCGTGCAGCCTGGAAACACTCTGAGCTTCTTCCTGTTTATGAGTTTGGGTCCCTCTTCCTCCTCCACTGGGATGGGCATACCACAAAAGCCAGGGCCACGGCCACCCCTGATGTCTAATGAACACTGAGGCTACCTGCGACATGAGGGCTATCCTTGACCTTCTCCAGGATCTGTACCAAGGAGCAGCAGCACAGAAAACGAGCTTGCAAAGGAGCAAGGTGTGAGCAGGGCACAGCGGCAGCTCCGTGACTGCCGAACAAACCCCTCAGAGCACCAAGTGTATCTGTAATAGTCACTCCGCTGCCAGGGGCTGTACAGACCCCCAAGCAACTGCTTCCAACACCCTGATCTGAGACTTACTCCTGTTGGGCTAGGGGTGGGGTTTGTGTGTGTCTGGGGTGCCTGTTTGCTTTTCAGATAGGAAAAAAAGTATAAATCACGGGGGTGTCTGATTGCTTTTGAGACAGTGTCTTACTCTACAATCTATGCTAATCTGGAACTTAACACTTCACCGCAGTTAGCTCTGAACTCATGCCAGTGTTTTCGCCTCTGCCTCCCAACTGCTAGGGTTACAAATGTGTGCATCGTGCATCCGGTTCAGAAACTGAGTCTCATCAGCCAACAACAAAGTCACTGAGCTCGAATCCCATACTGGGTCACAGTCTAACTTTTTCCACATATCAAATCATTTATAAGTAATACTTTGTTTTCATTTACAAAGTGGCATTCTTTAAACCAAAAAGATTAAGTAATTAGCTTCAAGTTACCCAAATCATAGCTGGCAACCAATTTTTTTTATATTTACTTATTCCGTTATTTTATGTGTTGATGTGTTTTTTATTGCATCTATTTATGTGCACCGCATGACAAGATCAGAAGAAGGTGTCAGATCCCTTGGAACTGGAGTTACTGACAGTTGGGAGTCATTACGAGGGTGCCGGGAATTGAACCCAGCATCTCCATAAGAGCAACAAGGGTTCTAACCTGCTGAGTCAACTTCCAGCCCCGGGACTCAATTTTAGATAACCACGATGTACCATTCATTAAAGGTAGAAGCAGATTTAGACAGAGCAACACATGCTAAGCAGGAGGCATAATGGGTTAGTCAAATATGACAAGGACTCGGGTGACAAGGGTTTCGTCCTTGGCTTGCTATATTGTGAGGATCTTTCAAAATTCTATCTTGTAACACTCCAATATGGCATGGGGACATTGCTGTTATACAAATTTCCCCTTTCATAATATCTTTATTCAAAGAAATGTGATTTCAAATGAAACATATAGATGTTTATAATAAACTAAAACAGTACAATGAATTTCCCTATTATATATCCTTAAGCCTTTATGAACATATGGACAATCTTCATGTCTCCCGAACACATACACAGACACACACATACAAGTATGAATACATATAATACAAACACACGCTGGATTATTTTAAGAAAGTGATTACTCTATTAGTAACAGTGAGCGAGGTGATACACTTATTCTCCACTTGACAGGATCTATAGTAACACAGGAGACAAGCTTCAGGGCACCGTTCTGAAGTCTTAGCCCTGCGCTGGCTAGCTTTAGGTCAGCTTGACACAAGCTAGAGTCATCTGGAAGAAAGATACCTCAAATAGGAAAATGCCTCCATAAGATTTACAGTAGGCGAGCCTGTAGGGCATTTAGAGATTGATGGGGGAGGGCCTAGGCCATTGTGGGTAGTGCCATCCCTGCGCTAGTGCCCTAGGTTCTATGAGAAAGAGGCTGAGCAAGCCAAGAGGGGCAAGTCAGTAAGTGGTATTGCTTTATGGCCTCTGAATCAGTTCCTGCCTCGGCTCTCCTTATTAGACTGTGATTCAGGAAATGTAAACCAAACAAGACCTTTCTTCCCAAACTGCTTTTGGTCATAGCACTTTATTGCAGCAGTAGTAACCGTAAGACGAGCCCCACTAGTTTAACTGACATAGGGAGACCCACCTTAACCGTGGGTAGTAGCATCGTGCCATGGGCTGGAGTCCTGGACTGAATACAGGGGAAAGCGAGCTGGGAACTAGCATCACGGACGCTGTGCCTCAAGCTCATGCTGCCACGACTTCCAGGACGCAAGGGGCTGTCCTCGAACTGTGAGCCAAATTAACCCTTCTTCCATTAAGTTTGTCTCAGGTCAGGTATGTTGCCACAGCAGCGTGGGAAGTAAAAACAGCGACCTCTGTTCTGTCCTTAAGAAGGCATGGTCAGAACAGTGAGGTGACTTGGGAGCTAAAGACACTTGCTGCAAGCCTGGGTTTGAACCCACAAGGCACGTGGTAGGAGAAGACTGACTCCCACAAGTTGTATCCTGACTTCCACACACGTACCAAAGCACAGAAGCATGCTCGCTCGAATGTGCTCCCCCTGCACAGAATGGATTTATTTTTAAAAATTTTAAAGATGTGTTCAAGCCTCAAATGTGTATAATTCCCTTCTTTCAGTAAATTTTAAGAACTGCCCCAGTTCATGCCTATAATCTCCAGTGCTCAGAAGGTTGAGGCAGAAGGACTGTTGTAAATGCGCCAGTGTCAGACTAGGTTACACAGTGGGTCAGAGGGTTGGCTCAGTGGTCAAGAGCACTGGCTGTTCCTCCAAAGAACCAGGTTCAATTTTCCACACCCACATGGCAGCCCACAACTCTGTCTGTAACTCAAGCTCCAGGGGATCTGAGACATACATGCAGACAAAACAGCCATACACATAAAATAAAACAAAACAAAACAAAAAACAAACAAAAAAAAACTCACAACAAAGAAAGGTAAGAATCAGTGGCAGGACAAGAACAAGCCCTAAGAGAGATTCATGATCTAGACATAACTACATACATTTCTATACATATACATATATACACATATAAAAAGCCATTAGTGAAATAATTTCACACGGCTGGATATGAAACACTGTAGGTGCTACATTACAGAAGGAACAAGACTTGGACTTGTAAACCATTTCCAGACTACTCACGAGGGCTGCTACTGCTGTTTTCCCATCAGTATGACAGATCACATTCCCACGCACAGCGGCAGGCCAAGAAAAACAAAAGCAGAAATAACTGATTGCCAAAATATACCTGTTTATCTTCCAGCGGGTCTGGCTCTCCTTTGCTGGACTCGGAGCTGACGTCATCTTCATCAGAACTATTGATGACTTCCTCATCAGAGGGCAGGTCACCAAGACCCAGATGGAGACCATCGTGCCGCTCCTGCGATGTTGCAGAGCTGCGTCAACAGAGATGGATACCCGTTAGTCGCCTTCCACACACCAGCATCAACTACCTGATCCTGGTCATGGGAGAGACTGCGCCTATGGGATTCGGAGGAATGGAAAAAACCAGGCAAGCCAAAACCTGCCTTGCTTTTCCCCGGCTCAGTTGGTATAAACTCAAATTCACTCTGTGCTTAACAGTCAACTTTAGTACAAATTCAACTGATAATAATGAAGGCCATTGTGGGTGGTGCCATCCCTGGGCTAGTGGTCCTAGCTAGGTTCTGTGAGAAAGAGGCTGAGCAAGCCAAGAGGGGCAAGTCAGGAAGCGGTACTGCTTTATGGCCTCTCAATCAGCTCCTGCCTCCAAGTTTGAGTTCCGGCTTTGGCTTTCCTCATTAGACTGTGATTCAGGACATGTAATAATAGGAAGCAAGTTTCCCAGTTGCCTCCATTCTGTTTCCACGCCTCCTTGCTTTAGAAGACTGAGTCTCTATTGATTCCTGGTACAAACCAAGAAGACTGAGAGGGAGCACACTAGATGTTGTTGAGAACTTCGGCCTTGATATTTAAAAACAGCACCAAAATGCCAAATCTGTAAAGCTTGGGAACTCCTGACGGTAAGCGTCCAATCAACAGTACAGGAGTAACAGTGAGCATGTGCCCACCACCCTAGTTATCACTGATAGATACCTGCAGTTCAAGATGGAGGAGGACAGTGGACCTAGAGGGTGTCAGGCTCCAGCCTCCTACAGAAACCCTAAGGGAGCCTGGTGATCTAATGAGGACATTTAAATGAGTCCTCCTTCCAGGTGATTATGACTCAGCTGAAGTTGGAAAAGCACTTCCAGGCCATTAATCAGCTCTTCCTTGACAGCCTGATCTCACCAAGGCTTCGCATGTGTCCACACAGATCTCAGGCGGCTCAGAGCCACGGTTCAATCCATTTTGTAAGGGGAATTCCACAGTCAAGTTCCCCAGGCAAAAGATGGGAATCATTCCGGCATAGGATGTGCATATTCAGAAACAAGACCCTTTTAGAACTGCCTATCTAGACCCGGCTGGGTATAACTCCACCATCTGAGTTCGGGCACAGTGGGAAACGGTCTCAGCAAACAACCAACTGCTTTTCTGGTGGCAGTCAGCAGCTAGCCTACCAGAGCATGTGCTTGTAGAGTAGGTGAGGCCACTAGAGCTGAAGAAAATCATCAGGAAGAAGGCTCTAGTAGAAGAGAAATTTGCATTCCGTGCCTGTTGTGGCTCTTTCTCGGGTCACAGGCAGGTCACTCAACTGCCAGAGTTCCAAATACGAGCATTTCTAACGTGAGTCTTCAAAGTGAAGGATAAATTTCCTGCTAGGTCCTGGACACACTGTAGAATAACAGACTGGCTTCAAAAACCATTCCTGCAGTTCAACGGCTACACAAACCAGTTGGATCGAGGCAAAATGCCAAAAGGAACACCTCCTACCACCAAGCACTTGGCTTCCTGTTACTCAGTGGCCAGGGCCTCTTATCACTCAGCTGGGTGGATGCACACCTTTATCATAGGTGGCCTGGACAAGCGGGAGACTCACATCCTGGGTGGGAGAGAGGCAGGGATTTTCCAGTCAGATCACTGACAAAATGAACTGTTCCTGCGAGCAGGGCTGAGAGCCAGTTCAGCTGGGCTATTAGTGTTCGATTTGCACTGGCAAGAATAATTAAAAGCAAACAAGATGAAGACCAGAGCGCCTATTCATGTAGCTAGAAGAAAAAGTACCTTCACCTTTGGAGGGTTCGGGGTGGGGGTGGGGAATTGGCTGTGCTGGGAACCAGAGAAAGGTCTCAGTGCGTACTAGGCAACAGCTCTCTCACTGAGCTCACAGCCAGCCCAGTTTCACCTTCATGCCTTACTCTTTTGACCCTCTAGACTTGCCATCTCAAGCCGGGCGATGGTGGCGCACACCTTTAATCCTAGCACTCGGGAGGCGGAGGCAGGCGGATCTCTGTGAGTTCGAGACCAGCCTGGTCTACAGAGCTAGTTTGAGGACAGGCTCCAAAGCCACAGAGAAACCCTGTCTCAAAAAAACCAAAAATAAATAAATAAATAAATAAATAAATAAATAAATAAATAAATAGACTTGCCATCTCAGCACAGGTTACATTTCTGATCAGTTACTGGCATCATCTGGAAATTTCTTAAAAAATGCAAAGCCCTCCCTCCCCTGACCTGCAGGATCCGGATCCAGGTAGAGCTAGAAACTGTTCTAGAAATTTCTTCCATGGCCCATCAGAGGGTTTTTCTGGACATGGGGATTTCAGGTGGTTAGTGATGAGGACCCTGGGCTTTGATTCTGGTTGGAGTTGAAAGGTGTTTCTCTGGCAACCATTTAAAAGGCGTTTTCATAAGAAGATACCTAGTTATTGTCATCGCTTTTAGGAATTCAAGAGAGAACATGACGGCACACACCAGGAATCTAGCTCGCCATCAGGAGGCAGAGACAAGAGGATTATGAGTCTGAGGTCAATCTGGGCTCTAAAATCAAAACGGAAAACAACACCGACAACCAAACAAGGCTCCAAATGAAGTGAGAAAGTCACTATTTAAAAAAGAGCAGGGGAAGGAGCTGTACATACACACAGGGTTGAGCACAAGGCTGGAGGGCATGGTGTATTCCAGCACCTACAAGCTCCTTGGTCAATCCCAATACCACGGAAAGTGAAAACCAAACTTCATGAATCCAGACTACTGACATAAAACACTGGGATACTTTGACTTCCAAAGATTGCTTGCTGACTAAAACTTACCCAGATTCTCTTTACCCCCCTCATCATGGATTGGTTTCTTAGTCTCTTCTGGGCCCTAAACCACCTCCCGCCAATAGCTACTTTTAACATGTAAGCACTACACAAAGGCTACTTTTCACATGTAAACGCGGGACAGCTGTGTTTTCTGCTGAACCCCAGCATGCTGCCTGACATGGAACATCTCCACAAGTACTTTTCACCTGTTTTGTTTGTTTTTGTTTTTCAAGACAGGGTTTCTCTGTAGCCTTTGCTGTCCTCGAACTCACTCTGTAGACCAGGCTGGTCTTGAACTCAGAGATCTGCCTCCTGTCACCACTGCCAGGCTACTTTGAACAGTTCTCAATGGTGAAAGGATAAAGTTAGGGACACTGGGACCGAGAGGAAGGGATAGAGTAAGAGGGGGAAAACAACAACAATGTCTCCTGGAAGGCCCGAAATGGAATGACTCGAGTAAGTGGAACCAGCAGAAGGCCTTAGGTCAGCCAGAGCAGACTGGGAATAAGGAACCTGAGTGTAAAGGAACAAAGGGCTTAGCGGCCCATGGGGAAGACAGCATCCAGAATCTACACTCATTTGTTGATTTTGATAACAGTTATTAAACTGTTTACCCATGTAATTAAGTACAGCTTCCAAGTCAACCTTGATAATTTCAGACTTCTGATAACGAGCAGGCTCTGGACTGAGGCCTGACGCCGATCCCGCAGTGTGGAACTCTTCTCTGCTTTGCATAGAAGAAAGTAACGCCTAACACTGCTCTGCAGGCTAGCGGGGCAGGTCAGGATTCCCCCCACATCTTCCTGTCTAGTTCACGGGAACAGTGACGTAAGGGCTCGGGAGCTTCAACAGCAGAACACACACTCAGTTCTACCTCCCTCAGGCACCCACTCCAAATCAGATTTGCTTCTAAAAGAGACAGAGTTCTAGAAAGTCAAGAGAAAACCAAGCCAGAAAACCAATTGCTGTTGATAGGCACCGTCCCTCGATTCCAAATGCCACAGTCTTGTAAATACAGTTTTTTAAGAGTTAAATTTTTCCCATGCTAAATTCTATGTGGACAGAACATTCTCTCTCAGCTGGAAAAGAGAATATAAAATTGTATATAAGACTTTATAGCAACAGGTCCTCCAGATCGCAAGAACATAAACCTGCTGAGTGGAAGCGGAGAAACACCCTTCTGCACGGGTCCCTCAGCAAGGGAAGGGCGAGAGCAGACAGCCAGAGAAGCAGAGTGAGTCAGTCACCTAGAAACCGAGCAGCTCCCAACTCTGAGAACGGCGGCTCAAGATAATGTGTCTGTCTCCTTACCGAGTCGCAGCATGTACATTTGAACTCCAGCCTCTTCTTCTACCCTCGACCCCTACCCAAGCTGAGGAGAACAAGCGCCCACGCGGGCGCGATGCTGTTCCGTTTAGTCTACGGACTGTGTGCTTCCTTGGGCTGCTTTCATGTGTATCACAGAGTGAGCAGAAATGCGAGATTAAGAGACTTGAAGGATGAACATTACATGGGAAACAATTTTTAACAAGCTATCAGTTATTATGTAAGACTAACAGCTTCATAATTTCACCACGAAGCGGTTACTTCACTCCCCACATAAAATCGTGGATTCCAGCATCAAAGGAAAGCCATGGATCAAGTCAACAGCAACAAAAATGTGAAAATCTTTTCTCACATATTGTTGTTTGGTTTTATTTGTTTGTTTTTCTTTGTGGTGCAGGGGATGAACCCCATGCTTTGCGGGGGGGGGGGGGGGGGCTCTACTGCTGTGCTACAAAGGCTAGCCCCAAACCGTTCTTCTCAAGTTTCCTTTGAAGTCCTGCAGTACCTCTGGAATTTCCCCTACAAGCTCGGCGGCGGTGCTCTTGACTGTTTTATGAAAACCTGGCTCAACCTACAAAGTAGGCTTACTGGTCACTTCACCTGCCAGCAGACCTCTTAGGAGTCACATATCCCTAAGACATATTTTCAGGTTTTCCACACACAGGATAGTATGTGCGGAGTCTGGGTGGCACCCTAAAAGCTGGGTGACAGCAGAGTTACAGGAAGAGTTCCACAGTCAGCAAAGGACTCTATGTAGAAATAAATGGAGTCGTCCGCGGTTCCTCCCTACAGCGATTGTTTCTTGTCCGCCCCCCACCTTCCCTCTTTCTTCCTTTTCCTCTAGAGACAGAGACTGTAGTCCCAGGCTGGTCTTAACTTCAGTGGACCTGCCTCAACCTCCGGAGTGCTGGGATATAGGTATGCATTAACATGCCCGGCGGCAAACGTCGTTTTAATTTCACGACGCAATGATTTCATCAGCTGGGTCGATGGTAAATGCCTACAACTCCAACCTTCTCCCGTGAAGCTGAGGCAGAAGAACTGTGAGTTCCAGGACAGCCTGGAAAGATCTAGGTCATTTCAGGGAAATAAGGAAAGATGAAAGCAGAAAGTTTCATTATCATGATGTCAGTCAAAAACAAATCGGGAGCACAGGTAAACAGTGCATTAACCCTGCTAAGTTAAAAGCTGGTTAACACGGAACGGAAGTCCTGAAAAGTTAAAAGCTGGTTAACACAGAACGGAAGTCCTGAAAAGTTAAAAGGATAGTAGGAGTTACCCAAAATAAAGAAAAAAACAAATGAAAAAATGAAAGGTATAGGATATACACAATTAGTGGTTCTTGGTTCACAAATTTTAGAGGGGCCTTCAAACTATCAAGCTGGGCCAGTGAGCAGGCTCAGGGATGACTTGAGTTCAGTCCTGGGGATGGACATAGTGGAAGCCAAGCATGGACTTCCTCAAATTGTCTGTCTTCTGCCCTCCATGCACGTCAAAGGGAAACACGTGTGCCATCCCACAAGTAAGTTTTCATAAATTAATTTTAAAAACTAGCAAGTCAGCTCTGTGGCTTGAAAAAAATACCTTGCTTCCCTGAAATGTGAACTAGAGATGGTTTAAAACTGGTGCTGAAAGACTGTTAGAGAAAGAAAATGGGCTTTGTGTGTGCAGCCAGAGTCATAACCCTAGGCTAAGGCTCCATCACTCACTCACAAAGTGGAGAGGAAGCGATTCAAACAACCAGTAGGGAGACTGCCATACTCTAGGAGCGAGGTGCAGAAGCAGGTGCGTTGGGTGCTTTCTAAAAGAACTACCTTGAAACCACACTGAGGGGCGTATAAAGCTGACTATGTATGTGCCCAATTGTATTTCGTTCAAGGTGAAGGCATTAAGATAGCATTAGTAACATGTCCCCCGTTACCGCATGTTAAATGTTATGTCACACACAGACCCCGCTGTATGAAGTACGAGGAACATAAGCCAACCGTAGCTGCACCCAAGGGACATCTGCTTTCACTCCCAGATCCTGCGTTATGCAGACCTGCTTCCTAACAGAAGTTGCAACCACAACCGCAAGGACCACTCCCCTTAGGGAGAAGGACGGAAAGGGGCTTGGGGCCTGCAAGGAGGTAACATCAGGCAGGGCTAGACTGTTACTCGTGAAGAGATTTAATTCACTTCCTTACTCACAGATACCTACGAACAATACTGGCACCATTTCTCATCCGTAGGTACAAGACACAACACTGATAGATGTCTATTCTAGCCGGGCGGTGGGGGCACACGCCTTGAATCCCGGCACTTGGGAGGCAGAGACAGACAGATCTCTACGTGTTTGAGGCCAGCCTGGTCTACAAAGTGAGTTCCAAGATAGCCAGGGGCTACAAAGAGAAACTCTGTCTTGAAACAAAAATCTACTCTAGAACAGCTATGGGTCAATAACACCAAAGATGCAAACAGAACCTTATCCTGGACACACGGGCCAATCTTCTCAAAACTGGAGAACACAATGGGCACCAGGCAGAAGTTTTCCTCCATTCTTTCCCTTTCATTCAGTATCGAGGAACAGAACCCGAGGCCTCACCCATGTGGGCTGAGTGTTCCACCACTAATGCAGCAGCAGCCCCTTTCCATCTTCTCTTTGGTTTCTTTGAAACAGAGTCTGCTGTGCAGGCTGAGCTATTCTCCTGATCCTCCTGACTCACGTTCCCGGGTAGAGGGATTCTAGCAACGTGCTGCTTACTCTACCTGATTTTCTCCACTCTCTTCATCCAACACATCACTGCACCTTCCACTAGCTACACTGCTGACTAATTCTGTTTATTTTTAGAATCTTTGAGAACCACCCCCTCAAAAAAAAAAAAAAAGCTTGACAGTTCTAGCAAACTATGATAACATCTTCTAAAACTAGAGTCAGGGAGAATTTAAAGGAAGCGAAAATAAACATACACTTAAGAAGGGAGATATAGAGAACCACTGAGAATAGGATTCCAAGCATTTCTTTACAGTACCAAACATGTCTAGGAACAAAGGAGAACACTTGTCTCAGTCCAAAACACACCTGTATTTGAAGCCAGGCTCCACCTCTCATTTGTCTATATATAACTGGTGATCTATTTAAGCTTTCTAATTAAATGCTCCTTTCAACTATAAAACTGAAAGAATACCACCTGCTATTAATGTTTAATGAAATAATGTGAGCAATCTATCATATTCAATAGATTGTAAATAAATACAATTTAACTAATCTTCAGGGTCTAGTCAGATAAGTGTAGTTCTCACCCCTCGTCAAGGAGACTTTTCTTTGCAACACATGGAGACCATTACAGACAATCAAGAGCAATAGCAATGCAGAGTTGTGGAGCCTAGTCCCAAGTGATGCATCTACAACGTATCTCCTACACCAGGGGTCATCCAGGAAGAGGAGTGGAAATACACCAGTGCAAAAGGAGCAGGGAGTTTGCTTGAGACTGTGTCTCCTAGGAAAGTCAGGAGCTACAGCCGTGAAGTCTCACCACACGACTGACTAAATAAGAGTTGAGTAGAAGACAGGGAGGAGAGCGGGAGCTCATGAGGCCTTTGCTGAGAACAAAATAGTCTTCCCCAGGAAACAGCACATCAACTAACTGCTTATACAATAGCAAAGGATCATCTCTGAAAACACACATACAGGTAACAGTATACAGACTAAGCAGGCTGTGTTCATGCATTTAGGAATATACATAGCAACGTAAATACATATGTATCTATAAACAACAATTAATGAAAAAAAGGTCATAAATTTGAAAGAGACCAAGGAGAAACATATGGAAGGATCGGAAGGGGAATGAAAAAAAAGGAGGCACCAGAGAGCTATATAATAGCTTGAAACCACTTGTTACTCTTGCAGAGGACCCACGCTCAATTCCTAGAACCCACATGGTGCCTCACAACTGTGCCTAACTTCAGTTCCAGAGGATCCAATGTCTTATCTGACTTCCTCAAGGTCCAGTCATGCACATGGTCCACAGACACACAAGCAAGCAAAACACTCAAACACATAAAATGAAATAATAATTCTAAAAATAAATTTTTAAAGGCAAAGCAAAACAACAACACACACACATACATACACAAATAAAACAGCCATGAGAAGAGAAAGACATTAGGGTTTATCAAGTAGATAGAAGAGCCTAGATTTATTCTTATTCACCCCTGCTAAGTCCAGAATTAGTTCAAAGCAGGTCTACTTATTACATGAATGAATTAGACTTAATCCTAATATCTGAGCATAAGTACAGTCTAGTACAATTAGGTGTATCAAGCCTGACATTTATTTTTATAATGCCTACAAAGTTAACAATTTTTTTGATGCAAGGTCTTAATAATACAGGCTAAGATCAAATTTACAACCCCACCTCCTCAGTCACATGAATGCTGGCATTGCAGACAGATTGCCATGCTTGTCTTGCTAAGTCGCCTTTCAAAGGGTGAAAAAAACCTATTCGACATGTGAAAATCCTATACAACATCAAAACTTTAACTTTGAAATGCAGTCTCTGAGGCTTTTTCCACTTTAATGAAGCATGGAAATCCGCATTTTGAAATGAAGCAAGGGTACTTTGCTTCCTACTGCAAAATGAAGCTTATGTTATCAAAGAAATGTGCCTACAAATAAAGTTTTACTGGGTTCGTATTTGTACAGCTTTGCATAGGCAGTGTTGGATAACTGAAAGAGGAATATAATATTTCCCACTGTGTGTATAAAATATTTCCCACTGGCCTTCTAAGGGAAAAGTTTGCTGGTCTGCAGTTTAAATATACCTGCTCTGAGCCACAACTACCAGTGTCTGGGTCTCAGCCTGCATTTACTGGTTTCACGAAATTTAGTTAAGTGTTTAACCTACTCGTGCCTCCGTTTTCTCATTCATAAAATGAAGAAAGTAGGGGGCCTACCTGACAGAACTCTGTGAGACTATTAGAATCAACGCAAGTCATTCACAAACGATGCTTTCGTACAGAGAGCTAGTCTGCCCGTCCTTGGATCCTCTCCTATACAGTGTTATCGATCTGTAATCCTGAAGGAAAAAAATGATTGCTACAGACACATGAGATCCGGAACTGTCTGGACAATTACTTCAGAAGCGCCTTTGCACTATGCCATGGGAAACTCTCACCTCCAGTCAAACCACCAAACCGTCTGAGAGTTCCTTTCTACTGAAGTCAGGTGAGCTTTGCAGCACACCTAGGGCTTCGTGTTTAATTGTAATGCTTCCGGGTAGCTTGCCACTCATACAGTAACATCCTCAGTCTCTGGACAGTACTGTCAATTATCTTTAAAGGGAATTTAGTCATTAACCTAAAGCACTGACTCACTTAGAGGTATCCCACTATGTCTTAAGCACATCCTTTAGCTCTCTCTGTATAGCAGTTAATCACCTTGAGGAATGGGAGAAGCAGAAAAGGGACACTGTCATGAGTACAGCCAAGCTGCTGACTTCTCCCCTAGCATGAACATTTTACAAGCTGCCTCTGTTCTTTCTAAAAAACGGAAGGGAAGAAGAACTCATGAGCAGATGGGAGCGGCTCCCAGAAGCACCTCTCTGCCCAGGGCACACGTTGTCCTCCCTGTTGACAAGCAGCCAGAGGGTCTGGCTTTGAAGAGGAAGATGGGGTTCTGATCCTGAGCAAACTGCAAAGTCAGACTGTCATTCTTTCCCTTTTCCTCAAACAATAGACTTCCAGAGACAGTTTGACTCCTCCTAAACTTTCCATTTATTCTAAAACTTTCCATATTGAAAAGAAAAACAAACCCACAGCCAAAACAAAAACAATTAATTTTTTTTTTTTTAAAAAAAGCCTCGGGCTGGAGAGATGGCTCAGAGATTAAGAGCACTGGCTGCTCTTCCAGAGGTCCTGAGTTCAATTCCCAGCAACCACATGGTGGCTCACAACCATCTGTACTGAGATCTGGGGCCCACCTCTGGCGTGCAGGCATACATCGAGGCAGAATGTTGTATACATAATAAATAAATAAATCTTAAAAAAAAAAGCCTTCCCCAGCAAGTGGAGAATGGAAAGAATATTTACCTTTTATTTTATATATTTAAAATGTTCTATATAGTTTTTATAATTAAGCTAACACATAGCTTAAAATCCCCTATTTTCCCTGCCCAAGTTTACTAATCTCAATTATTTTAAGCATTTCTTATTAGCAATGTTTCCTTTTTTAGTATTTGGGGGGAAAAAAAAAGATCAAAGGCAGGGTGGGTTGGAGACAGGTATTCCCATTTGGTCTTCCTCATAAATGAAAACAACAACAAACCGGTCAGATCACGCTGCTATGAGTAACCATAGCAACCATTTTCAGCATCCTGACAGCAGTCTCTAAAGGAACCTCTTCTAGCACCCCAGATCTCTTCTTCCATCTCAGCCCAAGGGGAACACGCGATTCTTTATATTTTGCAAGGTAAACAGAAGGAAGAAGAGATGTTTCCAATTGAGCATCAGATAATATGGCAAAGCAGAAACATGTACCAGCTCCTGCAAACTGCCTTCATATGCACAGATTTGACTGACAGAGTCCTCCCAGAGGATTTCAGCAGAGTCACAGACAGAAACCCGTACTGAGATAAGACTGCTGTGGGCACACAGAGGACACACTCACTTGGAGAGTACAGAATGGTTCACAGAACACTTTCTGCTTTTTCAATGTGAGGCTCGGTGAGAATTAAGACTGTTTAGAACTGCTATATTTTTGGTTCATTTGTTGCTCTTTTCTCCTGAATACACATGCATTTTGTGTGTGTGTGTGTGTGTGTGTGTGTGTGTGTGTGTGTGTGTGTGTGTGTGTATTTCAGAAAGCCTCTCACTAGGACATCTTGGTATAACTCCAAAACTATATGTAGACTATCTAGATTTTTTAACTACTTTTCTTAGCTCGTTTAAGACACAGAGACAGTTCTTTTATTTAAAATGAATTTCTTCAGTCTTCGAAGTGTTTTGTTAATTTGTGATTTTCAGTTATACAATTATCTTCGCACCTTCTGAATAGTACATGATATCGCAAGGTCTGTCCCAGTTAGGTTTCTTTTTTTTTTTTTTTTCTTGGTTAGTTTGACTTGAGCTAGAGTCACCTGAGAAGAGGACCCTCAACTGAGAAAATGCCTCCATTAGATTGCCCTAATTCAGGCAAGTCTGTGGGGTGTTTTCTTGAGCAGTGATTGGTCTGGAGGGCTCACCTCACTGGGGACAGGTCCACCCTTGGACATGTGGCCCTGCGTTATATGAGGAAAGATACTGAGCTAGCTTTGGGGAGCAAGTCAGGAGGCAGCACTCCTCCACGCCTTCTGCTTGAGTTCCTGGCCTGATTTCCCTCCACGGTGAAATAGGACCTGAGAGTTTTGATGTGAAATAAGCCCTTTCCTCCCTAAGTTGCTTTTGGTTATGATGATTTATCAGAACCATAGAAACGTAAGAAATGCAAGGTCTACGTAAGACACTGTTAGGAACTGCTCTATGGGTATGTGGGGATTTAGACCAAAATGTCTTCTCTCTGGAGTTCTGGGGAAGAGGAACCATGGGGTCTAGATAAGACGCAGTAACTTTTTGTTTTGCTTTGTTTTTAGAGACAGGGCTTCTCTGTAGCTTTGTAGCCTGTCCTGGAACTAGTTCTTATGGACCAGGCTGGCCTCGAACTCACAGAGATCCGCCTGCTTCTGCCTCCTGAGTACAGGGATTAAAGGCGTGCGCCACCCCGTCCGGCAACAGTAACTTTTTCTGTTTAGCCTTTTCACAGTACAGTCAGGTGCCCCCTAAGAACTAATAAAGACGGACAGCGAAAGGCCTTTAAGTCGGCTCTTCTCCACAGGAATACTCTCGTCAACGGCAGTAGCTCCCCCAGTCACAACTGTGCTCCAAAATTGACAGGTGTTTCCTGTGCACTCTGGAAGCCTGGTCGGCGGAACACACTAGTTTACTCGAAATGCAGCTCGCGTCTGACCTCATACAAATAAAAGTAATATTTAACCTGACTCCTGTTTGCACAGATGTAGTCATCTAATCTGCGCCAGGATCAGCTGGGGCCAATGATCCAAAGGTGCTTGTAATCTCTCACGTTGATTCTCACGTATTTGCAGGTGGAGAGGGAGAGAATGACGTATTACAAAAGAATGGTAAGTTAGTTCTACGTAAGCGCCAAACCCCTAGGAACAGGGTACCCTGCTCTGCTTGGTACATCATAGAAATACAGAAAACACTACTGTTTTTATTGTAGTCTGAGCGGTATATGTTAAGCAATAGGCTAAGGGCGAGAGCAAAGACACAGATGTCCAAAAATGTACTGCCACATTGGTTCTTTCAATAGGCATTTACTAAGAGTCTACTCTATGCCAAAAAAAAAAAAAAAAAAAGTTCTAAGCATTAGTGACATTAGTATCACAGTGCCGCTCCCTATCATGAAGGCCGTATTCTAAAGGGACACAATCAGAAACAGATAACTGCTAGGAACAGGAGATGGCAGAACGGAAAATGAAACTGGGTAAATGGATAGAAAGGAACAAAGTATGTGTGGGAGTGTATCTGTTCCTTGTCCCAAGTCAGAAGAGGCAGGACTAGGGATATGACTCAGGAGAAGAGCGCTTGCCCGGCAGGCACAGAGCCCTGGGTTTCACACCAAGCACTGTGCAGAACTGGGTGTGGCAGCCCAGACCTGTCGTTGCAGCTCCTGGGAGGTGAAGGCAAGAGCATCTGAGGTTGGAGTCATCCTCTGGAACACAGTACGTCTGAGGCCAACCCAGTCTACAAGATATCCTGTCTTAAAAGAAAGAATGACAAAGAGTAAGCCACAATGCATTCTTAAGGGTAACACTGAATTAAGTCTGGAAGGGTAAGAAATAATGTCTGGGTAGAGGGTTTAGTGGACAGTGTAACAAGGTTGTAAGGGGAACAGGCATGGTCAGATTACTGTATGTGGGCAATAAGATTACAGGCCTGGGAAAGCTGACTGTGGTCAGACACAAAAGGTCTTACATACTAAACTACAGAGCTAGAGTTTTTTTTCTCTAGCTAGTGGGGTACCAAGGAGGTTTAATAACAAAGTAAATAACAATAATAATGAACGGAGATGGATATATAATGTAATCCCTACACTCAGTAGGCTGGGGTAGGAAGATGGTGAACTTCAGACCAGCCTAAGCTTCATAAAATAATAACACAAATAATAAAATAAACCAAGAACTCTCATTAGAAAATCACACACACACACACACACACACACACACACACACACAGAGGGTAGCAGGGACAGCTTGGAATGTAGGGTCAGCATCTGCTTAGCATAAGAAAGGCCCAGGGGTTTTAACTCCCAGCACCAATAAAAGAACACAAAAGAAATAATGAATTCCCTTAAATGTATATGCAGATGACAAGCACATGAAAGGATATTCAACTTCATTAACCACCAAGGAAATGCAAACTAAGTACAACGGACATCACTACACACATGTCACAATCTAAAAACTAGGAGCAGAAACAGTCACCTGCTACTGACCGGGATGCTGAGACACTGGACTCCCCTACCCCCACTCATAAGGCACTGTTGGAAAAGCAATATAGCACCCTTGCTCTAGAAAAGAGTCAGACAATTTCTGTGTCGACAAGATGGTTCAGCTGGTCTAATGACCTGAGTCCAAGCCTGGCACCCACCAGTTTATATACACTGGTGGAAGGAGAGAGCCAATTACAAAGTTGGCTTCTACCCTCCACCAGCACACTATGGCATGTACTTACATTCCAACATACACACGATATACATACAATAATGAAAAAATTTTCAAAAAGGGGTTGATAATTTCTTATAAAACTGAATATTAATTGAATAAGTGCAATGTTAAGGCTTTATCCAAGGGAATGAAAATGCATATCAACAGGAAAACTTGAACCCAAATAAATGTTCATTACAGCTTTAGTTGCAAGAGCCGGACAGCAAAACCAGCCTGGGTATCACTTCACTCAGACACTCCCCAGTAATAATAATTTTTAAAAGAGGCCTATTGATAAGGTACAATTTGGGTGAACCTACAGAGAACCACGATGCATGAGAAAAGCCAATACCATAAAGATGTATCCCGCGTGGCACATTTTATATTCCATTGCTGGGTTGGCTGAAATGTTTTAAATGGATTAGCAGTTGCCAGGGATTGTGAAGAGTGGTAACAGAGGGGTGTGCGGCTTTAAAAAGGCAAGAACAGAATCTGGGGAAACTTAAATCTCGGGGAATTTATCAATGTCAATTTCCGGTTATGACATTTTCACAAGGTTGTATAAAATGTTACCACTAAGGGACCACGAAATATGCTCAGCTTATCTCTCTGTTGTTTCTTTGTTTCACTGGGGATGTGAGCCACAAGTACCACACAGCAAAAGCACAGCTGACGGACCACTAGACAGACTCACAGGAGTGTACAATCTAAACAGAAACCTGACTTGCAGAGCTTCGGGAAGACTTGTCTTTTGGATAGTCACTGTCAGTTCTGCAGAAATCTTGTGAAATCATGATGTTTCTCCCTTCCACAGTGGGATTCATCCCAAAACATCCCAGCGGTGTATAAATTATTTGCTGAGATAACCTCTTCCTGTATGGGCTGCTGGATGTCTTTTCCCACACCATGAAGTCCTGGTGTGTAAGTATTCACTTAACTAAACCTTTATTCTCATAGTCAAATCTACATATTCACTTAACTAAACCTTTATTCTCATAGTCAAATCTACATATTCACTTAACTAAACCTTTATTCTCATAGTCAAATCTACATAAAGTCAGTTCCCCACAATTATCCTTATTGACAGGACTGATTGACAAGAAAGCGGCCCTAAGCAGGAGGCACTGAGCAGAGAGACAGTATGTCTGCTCTTGCTGATACACAGGTCTGGGTGGCCCTAAATTCTTTAGCAGCAGGCTCAGGAAGGTGCAGTCTACTGGCCTTTGCTCTATCCTAACAAGCTATTAATATTCTGTGCTTACCTTCACCGTTCATTTGACACAAGGTCTTAGTCTAGGAAATCAACTGCTTGCACCTTTACCCCTAAAATAGACAGGAAAAAGTCCTTGGGTCCCTAACCCAGCCCCAGAGCAAGAGATTCCTTCTCACCTGGGTGCCAGCAGATACAGCACCAGGATGCTTAGCCTGAGGGGCAAGCTCCAGCCCAATCCTTCCAGAATCTGCCGGGGAGCGTCACAGTCACGCCCCTTCTGAGACACAAGGAGCCCACCTGTCAGTCTTTTGTCCATCCTGTTAGCCCTAAAAATGCATGCTTATGAACTACATGTGTATATAAACTGGAAACCTTGTGAAATGGGTAGGACAGCAAAAACCAGCGAAGAACAACGAGAAACATCAAAAGGAAAACATCAAGAGAGCGCTGGAGAGAGCATAGGAAGAATAAAAGAGTCATGATAAAAATGAATTATGTGAGCTACTTTATTTATTTACCCCCAGATATCTTAGCCAGTTTCCACCTGCTACAGCCATCCTTCTGAATTCTGAGAGGTTTAGTGGGGCTTTAGACCCCAACATAAACCTCAATACACTTGAATCTATAATTGTATCAATAAAAATTTCCGTGGACAACAATAAACCATTTCTAGAGGTTAAGAGATCCCTAATGTATGAATATAACAGGAGGCAATTCTATGTCTCTTGATATCCCAGTTTTTTTTTTGTTTTTGTTTGTTTGTTTGTTTGTTTTGAGAAAGGGTCTGACTTTCTAGTCCTAGCTGGCCTAGAACTTGATATGTAGATCAAGCTAACCTCAAATTCACAAAGACTTTGCATCTCAAGTGCTGGAATTAAAGGACTGTCTTAATTAATATCTACTAAAGTAAAAAATAAGCCAGGTGCAGTGATTCATTGTGAGTTCTACACACAGAGTTCCAGGCCATCCAGGGCTATATAGCGAGACCTGGTCTCAAAATGAAAGTTAAAAAAAAAAAAAATACATTTCACTATGAATTTCATTTATAAGTTACTATGAAAGTCCAACAAATAAAATCTAAAAATCCAACTGCATCCGATTAGCTAAGGGGGAGAGGGGACCACCTGGAAGTATTCCCATTAGCTAGTTAAAATGTCACTATGGTGTATTCCCATTAGCTAGTTAAAATGTCACTATGGTTCCCTGAGAACTCTGAAATCAACTGTCGCTGGACATCCAAGATGACTATCTGCAGACTGAGGACACGGGAGCTCCTCGGGCCCTTCCAAAGGCCAGAACAGCAGCTCATCACTGGTCCCTTTCCACCCTGCCTTAACACACGAAATGTGGGAGGACTAGAGGGGCAGGAAGTGAGTTACACAGGCAGTGAGACAACACACGTGTGTGTCTACACCAGCAGACTAAACACCGCAGGCCCCTGCTCACACGCCCTTCCACAGGAAACACCCTGACCACCAGGCTAGCAACCATGTGGCCATTTCTAGGTAGATTTTAATTTGGTTTAAATTGAGAAAACATTACAAATCCATTGAAACTCTGAATTACAGGATATTTTAAACTGAAATACAATTTGAGTACTTTCATGTACCTGTAGCTACCCTAATTGTATACCCAGCCTTATCCAGCTTACTTTAGAGAAACCTGTTACAACTAGCACGGTAATTAAAGTATGTATATAGTGTAGAAATACCCAAGAGGTGTGCTCAGAGGTAATTTAAATATGACTTACGGCAAGGATTTGCTTGAAATGAGACAAACTATGGTTACTTGAGCCTAGGCAGGATGAACTATGCCAAATGAAAAGGTACCATGAGACAGATGACTAAGTCCTCAACACACACCCTCCGAGATCAATCATGCCGATTTAACTTCTTAAGTCAGTTTCTACCTGATATGCCAAGGGGAGAAAAAGAAAGGAAAACAAACTATGTCAAGAAGTGGCATCTTAGTCATTGGCAAATGCAGCAAGGCCACGACGGGGCAAGGTTAGTGCCTATGTAGTAGCCATGGCAATAACGCCAGCAGTTCTGTCTAGGATCGTCTCTCCATCAGTCCCGACTGAACACACACCCGCGTCCAAGGCCCGGCTCTTAGACTTCTCAGGACCCAAAGCTCCAGAAAATGAAACAAAAATCTTTATTTTCTTTAAAAAAAAAAATCCTTAATTTTATCATACATTATTCACCGTTTGCCTCTCTGGGAGAAATACCTACCGTTTGTTTAAGCCCGCGTTTTCGTTAAGATAATAATGGCAGTGCTAGATAAAGGTATACATAACAGCTCTGAGTGCTACCATACGCCGGCCATGCTACTGCCTGGGAGGCTGAGGCAGGAGGGCCAAGAGTTCGAGGCCACGCTGGTCACATGATAAAGCCTTATCTCAAAAAGAAGAGGAGATATAATATTATAATCTTATTATATAATCTAGTCTTAGAAACTTATTTACTTCGGGGAACTCTACAGTGACTAACTTTAGTAAATGAGAGAACACTGGAGGATTGAAAAAGAATACCTGAAAGCATGAACGAGGAACATAAAACCAGAGATTTAAAAAGCCAATTCAAAAAAATAAAAATAAAAAGCCAATTCACCTTTAATCCCAGCACCCAAGAGGTAGAGGCAGAGGGATATCTGTGAGTTCAAGGTCAGCCCAGTCTACACAGCAAGTTCCAGGACAGTCAGGACTATTACACAGAGAAACCCTGTCTAAATGTTTTTTTTTAAACCAAGTATTACATGTCATGAATATCAGTCATGTGTGATGCTTTCCATGTCATCAATGACCACACTCAACCAGGAAATGACAGAAACCACCATTTACTTGCTTTGAGTGGTGGCCACCACTAAAGAGACCAAATGGAAATAATTCAGGTTCCAAAGTATGGAAACTCTTGCCTGACCATAAATATAGCAATCGCTGAGTTAGTTCTTCCTGCTTGAGGAATCTGGGTATTATGAATATTTTTGGAACAGGAATATTTTTTTCCTTTGCATCTCCTGGATAAAAGGTCCAAGTCCTCCACCAGTGTTAAACATAAAAAAATATCAAAACCATGGCTGACAGAGAAGAATATCAGGAAGATGTTACGATTGGAGTCAGTAAGCCACAGAACTCCTAGTTCAATAGCTGGTAATCTATGTACTGTCTGCATGTCCTTAGCAAGTTAATTAGTTTCCTCGGCTACAAAAGAAAAATGATAAGATCCATCTTGCAGAATAATAAGATCTTAGTGACACATGCAAGAGCTCCTAGCATAAGGCGTGGCCTATCAGAAATGACAGGGGCTACTCTGCTTACACACCATATAGGTAGCTGTTGGGGAGAGCGTTGCTAGGCTAGTCCCCGAGACTCTCTGGTTCTGACTTTAGGTAAGGCAGAGAAGTACTGGATTGAAGGAGTCAGACAGTATGAGGAAAGAGAGAGCTGTGGGCATTTGTTAGCAGCACCAGACAGATTCACATTTTTGAGCCAGGTTTGGTGGTATGCTGAGGTGGAGGCAGAAGGATGACTTGAGTCTAGGAGTCTCAGCCTGAGCAATGTAGTAAGACACCCTCTAACACTCCCCCAAACTGCACGCTGGAAGAGCCTGCTTAATTCAAACGTTCACCTCCCTGATTCATTTCAAACAGAGTCACACGATTCTGTGTTCCAGTGCAGCTGCGTGAGCCCTCCTCCTAACTAGATAATCAGCTGTGAGCCCCCCTCCTTAACTAGGTAATCACTGTATGAGCCCTCCTTCTAACTAGGTAATCACTGCGTGAGCCCTCTTCCTTAGCTAGGTAATCACTGCGTGAGCCCTCCTCCTAACTAGGTAATCACGTCTTTCACAACAGACCTGAGCTACGACACGAGTCAGTCTGAGTCTTCCCACCACGGGAATGAATGGAGCTATCTAGAGTCTGACTTTCTCTAGAAGGCTTCTACCAGTATGAGAAGGGGAAGGAAGTTTTGGAGCTCCAAGTTGAAGCCCTGTTCTTACAATTTCTCACCTTCCCGGTAGGGGAAAGTTAGTGAGTCTTGCTAAGGTTTTGATTAATCAATGAGTGAAGAGGCCACAGAGGTTTTGTATCCTTCAGTTATAAAGCGTAATGTCTATGTGTATATTTAACCTAAAACTACTAAATGGTATAATCATTTGTTTCAAACTACTTGATTTGGGGGAGAAAAAAAAAAAGGACTCTTCAATAGTTTCCTTATCCCCAAACTCCTGACAGACTAAGACCGGTACTGGATTTGTAGATGAGTCTCCCCCCTCCCTTCTGGTCCCTCCTAAGGCCTAATGTGAGTGGTTGAACTGAATGTCCCCTCCTCTTTAGCCATGTGTGTGTGTGTGTGTGTCTGTGTGTCTGTGTGTGTGTGTGTAATGGGGGGGGGGGGTCCATACATCCGAAGACTAGGAAGAAGGCAGGGTGGAGGGAATCATTCCTTCTGGGCCCAGTTCCTGGACTTGGATGTGCAGCTGCCAAACCATCACAAATTCAGAATTACTTAGATCTAGAAAGGCCCAGTAAGTCTATAATTCTTCATAATTTCTCAGATGATATCAGGATATGTCCCAGCATGACCACCTATATAAATATTATCAAGAGGCAGCTCTGACAAAATAAATGATCTAAGGAAAACACATTATGTTTTCAACTGAATCCACATGAGCTAAAAGTTGAACAAGCAGCAGCTACATCATTTTTGAACATAAAAAGATTAAAGGCACCTGTTTTTCTTTTCCTTTTAATTCAAATATTCAGAGATAACTCATTGCCTTTGTTCAGTATTTATTATTTAACCTTTCCTGTAGCAGAAACCCAAACACGTGACGAATAGGAGACTGGATCTAGTAAGTGGACTCGAAGGCTGGGGCTCCAGCCGCCGATCTAGCTGCAGTTCCATCATCGCTCGTGTTCATAAAACCACTCTAACAAGACTCAGCTTCTTTATAAACGGGTACAACGACACTCCAGTGGAACCACCCTCAAGTGGAACCAACGGGAATCTACGCAAACAAAAAATTCTGAGTAACTGGGAAAGGTAACTTCGGGGGACAGCTGTGCTTCCTGGAAATCACGTCCTGACACTTCTTCACCTCACTGTCAGGCCATGCAGTCAGGCCTGGTTTTGCAACTTCTGCAACATATTATCTCTGACAATGTCAAGACCAATTACAAATACTGCTTCTCCTACAGAGTCACAAACAAAAAGACCTGAGGCGGATTCCACCACCAAAGCAATGTCTCCTTACCACCAAGAAAATAGTAGGCAGTTCCTTTTTACTTTCTCTGTTTGTCTGTCTCTCTTTCTTCTCGAAACAGGGTCTCACTTATAACCCAGGCTGACCTTGAACTCAGCTCCCAATCTTCTGCGCTTTGGTTACAGGAATATGCCACAATGCTCAGCTTTCAACTTATTTGAAATTCAGTTGGTAATTCTTCATTTCCACAAACCAAAATAAGCTGTGATGTACACTGTTTTCTGTAACTATAGTTCTTGAGGTAGAGTGTCACATAAGCCCAGGTAAACTTGGAACTTGTTAAGTAGTCAAAGATGACCTTGAACTTCTGACCCATTCCTGTCTACGCCAGGAGTGTTGTTGGAATCACGGTAGTGACCACCACGACAATTTTTATGCAGTGCCGGGGATTGAAACTAGGGTCTGTGCTAGACAAACACTTTACTAACTGAGCTACAACTCAAGGACCTAGCTTTCCAATTTTCTTAAATCCAGACACTGAGAGCACATGTGTATGCCCAGTACAGAGGAAACTGAGGCAGGAAGATGGCTGTGAGTTTAAGGCCAATCTGAGCTCTCACAGTGGAATGCCAGGCCAGCCAGAACTACAAAGCAAGGCCCTGCTCAACAGTACTCCCCTCCAAAAAGGCATTAACACAAATGGGCTAATATAAACACCATACTTCCTTAATCCAAAAGGACTCCCTCTAACAAATGTGCCTCTGTGATTCCAGGGAAAAGACGACAAGATTTCAGAATCGCCTGCAAGAGCACAGAAAGCTTACAAAAGTCAGTTGTTCTTAAGACTTCCCGAAAGGGGAAAACACTCATCCTGTTCTGAACAAACAGGCCCCTGGATCTGAAATTCCCCCAAACACCTAAGGACCTCCAGGCCAAGGTCACCTTCCCCACTTCTACTCAAGTAGTGATTTCCTCCTACACACAAACCTACCAGGAGACCTAGATTTCACAAGTTCAGAATGATCATTTCTCTAATTCTGACTTCTGACTTCAGTCCTGGGGAAGTGTTCCCAAAATGAACTTGCGCACAAGGTAGAAGTGCCAGTGACCAGGTTTCTTTCTTTGCTTCCCCTCTCCAAGTATTTGTAAAAAAAAAAAAATTTTTTTTGAGGCATGGCCTCTATAGCTCAGACTAGATAGTGTAGGACAACTCAGAACTCAAGGCTCAAGGTTCCTAAGTATTGGAATTACAGGCCTGCCCAGCTTGCATCTGTAATCCTTTTAAGGTGCTGAAAGGGAAAGATAAGCAGACAATTGATCAACATGTGAATGGACCAAATCTATTAAAGATGCTTGCAACTCAGAAGGGATTTTTAGAGTAGGAGAGGTGGCTCAGTGGTTACATTCACTCTTACAGAGGACCCAGGTTCAATTCCCTCCACCCCTATGGTGGGTTATAACCATCTGTAACTCCAGTTCCAGATCTGATGTCATCTTCTGACTTTCATAGGTATCAAGCACGCACATGATAAACATACAAGCATACATACATACATACATACATACATACATAAATACATGCATACATACTTAGATATATACATACAGGCAAAATGTTCACACACAACATAAAATTAAAAATCTGAAAATTAAAAGTTTTTTAAAAGGCATGACAGGAAAATGAATATGTAATTTGAAAGAAATGCAATGGGGAGTGACAGAAAATAAGTCTGTGGCACTAACAAACTGAGAAATCACACCCTTGACTCTTGAGTAACTGCGCATTAGAGGCAGAATAGGCTAATGTGTGCCATTTATTGACAAATAAACTAAGAAAGGTAGCATTATAATTTCTCAGCAAAATATTTAGTTTTCCACTGTTGAGTTTGTTTAGTTCTTTTTTTCTTAATTTACGTGTTTGTCTGACTGTATGCCACACATGTACACGTGCCCACAGAGGCCAAAAGAGGATGCCCAACCCCTGGAGCAGGAGTTACAGGCAGCAGCAAGCAATCTGACATAGGTCCTAGGAACTGAACTCTCATACCTCTGAGCAGGAAGTACTCTTAACTGCTGAGCCTTCCCTCTAGCTCCCCATGGCTCAGTTTGTCACTGAAAAACATAAAAGGCTGGAGAGATGGGTCAGTGGGTAACGCTTGCCACACAAGCTACGGGACCTGGGTTCAAATCCCTAGACCTCACAGAAAGTGGCACAGTAATGGACTCATCTGGAATCCCGAGGTGTTCCCATGCTGACACAGGTTTAGGTAACAGAAACAGGAGACCCTCTGGAACCTCGCAGGCCCACCAGCCTCAGGTTCACTAGCATTGAAAAACCTGCAGCTCCTGATCCAAAATGTGGAAGGTGAGAAATGGGACCAGAGGTTGTCCTCTGACTTCCACATGTGTACATACCATGATGCCTCAGATACTAGTACCATGTGAGCAACACACACACACACTTGCACATGTGTAGGGGGAGTTCCTTAAATTTCCAGCTAAATCATGCTTCTAAAAGTGTTAAAAATATGCTGAGTGTGATGATGTTATAGACCCACAATCTCAGAGCTCAAGAGGCTCAGGCAGAAAGATCTTGAGTTTGAGGCCGGCCTGGACTACATAATGAGACCCTGCCTCGAAAGAAGCCTTAGACACCCAACTAGTCGAAAGGAAGTATTTGATAAAATATGAATTTATCTACTCTGACAGAAAAAAAAAGAACAAAGAAATATGGTTGACTAAGATTGCATTATTTACTAATTCCTAATGTTTACTCTCATGGAAAAGGAAATGTTGACTGGGAAGGGACAAAATCCAACTCTTCCAGACACAGTGTCAGATATAGGCTAAGTATGTAAACAAACGGATTTGCCAAAACTGTGTGACTAGGAAACACAGAGTTAAAGAGGCATACAAATATTTGATATTTCCTGATACTAAAAATAATTCACAGGAAAGGGCTGCTGTTGAGATAGCCGGTGTCCCACCCCAACCTTCTAGTTGGGCATGACAACATAGAAGTTGCTCATGAGTGCATTTAGTTTGTCATCTATTCATTTATTGTTTAATCACGTTATTAAAATTCAACAATACCACCAGACGGTATTTACAGTGCAGATGCCCTGGGAAGCTATTGGGCAGTGTATTGGGCCCATTCCCATGTTAATATGGAGAGAGAAAAAAAACAACCATAGTATTCAGTCTTCGTCAGGTATGAAGTTATATAGGTTAATGAAAAAGAAGTGATTCTTTTTAAAAAAGATTTATTTATTTTTATGTGCATTGGTGTTTTGCCAGGATGTATGTCCATGTGAGGGGCCAGATCCCCTGGCACTGAAGTTACAGACGGTGGTGAGCTGCCATGTGGGCGCTGAGAATGGAAACTGGGTCCTCTGGAAGAATAGTGGGTGCTCTCAACTACTTATCCACCTCTCCAAATTATTCTTAAATCTGTTTTGTTTATTTCTAATTCATTTTCTGGAAGGCCAAAATATAAATGCTAACTTGTTGAGCCTGGGACTTCCGGGCAGCTTCAAGGAACAATTCACATTTCTAACCCTACCTCTGCTTCAGTCTGCCCCGTCTGCCTTGGAAGCCCCACTAAGATGCCTTTTTCTATGGCTATAAAAACATAATCCATCAGCTCCCGAACGCCAAGTCTGAGCCTGCTACCTTCAAAAACCGCTGGATCACGTGTTTCCACATCTGTCACGCTGGCTCTGTTTCTACTGTCCTAAGGACTGAACCTGGGATCTCATGCATGCTAAGCAAGTACTGCACCAATGAGCTGCACCCCAGCCCAACGTGATCCTCGACACTCGGTTAGACTGTGCGACTTTCAATAAAAATAGCATGCACTCTAATGACCTGTTGCCTCACTGGGAGGCGTGCCTTACCAGGGAACACTCATCTCCACTTTGAATGTACACATGCTTAATATCCATTTAAAAAGTAACAGAGGGCCTTGCTTAGGAAGACCCAATTGCCATCGTTTTTTTAAGTGCCTATAAAACAAACCAAAATATCACAAGAAAAGTTGGAATGTCTCCAGGTAAGAAAGCTTTCTTCTCAGACTCAAGACATCTTCTTAAGTTTCAAAGGGAGATAATAACAATTGATTGTTATGACTTTGCAGATTATGCTACAGTTGAGTAACATCAATGACCTAAGCTATAACCTTCCTTATGAAACCAAGCTTCCTAAACAAAAGCAGTAGTGGAAAACTAGCCATCTGGACCCAGGGGGACAGAGATGGATGTCACCTGCTATCATCTCGGGGTTGTGGCACACTGAAACGCTTTGGGGGGGAGGTTTTACCCCAGCCCTGAGTGCTGAGCCAAACCCATAATCCTAGCACCCCAGAATTCCATGGGTAGGAAGATGCTTTGGCAGGAAAGGGGCAAGCTTGAGGCCAGCCTGTGCTATATAGCTCTAGGCTATCCTGGACTAAAATCCTGTCTCAAAAACAAACAAACAAAATAAACCAAACAACTGCCCCAAACGTTAGAACATTCCAGAGTGACTCACACATCCTCCTTCCGATGAAATTACTCTTTAGACACAAAGACAAATGGTGACACATGTGGCTTATGTATTCAGAAGTCCCCTTCCTCCCTCCTTCCTATCATCCTTCCCATCCTGGAGCTTCCCAGCGCCTCTCTTGACCCTCTTCCCTTCCCTCTAATTACCATTCAACTCCGCTGGCAGTCAGAAAAGCTCAGTTTGCAGAGGTAAAGGCAGGGAAAAGAGAAGGGACAGACATTATAAGAGGGAAGGGAGTAAAGAAACCCTCTGCTTACTAAGCAGTCACCCCACCCTTCCCTCCTTAACTCAGAGTGCTTTAACAAGGGCCCTCCTAGACACTCAACTCTGCGCCCTAATTTCCTCATTCTTCGTCATTCCACCACAACGCCTACAGGGCCACCAGCTATTCCTCTGACGTAAGGGGTCTTCAAGCCCACCCAGGACAATGCTCCAAGCCCAGCCACAGCTTGCATCTCAAAGGCTCACAGGGAAATGTCAAGAAAGTTCACCTGGGCCGGGCAGTAGGAAGCACAACTTTGGAAGGCAGGCAGGTCTCTGCGAGTTCAAGGCCAGCCTTGTCTACAGAGTGAGTTCCACAACAGTCAGGGCTACAGGGATTAACTACAGGGGTTAACTCTCAGTTTGAGTTGGGGATTAAACCCTTTACCTCCCTTCCAACACCATACTTTGAGGAAAACAATGAGTTGCAAATATTCAGATTTATGAAATATGAAATACCCGTGTTGTAAAGAAGGTGCCCATGGGATACCTCCGAGTTAACCAAATAGATTTACTTATTTATTTGCTTAACTATCCAGACTCCAGAGCCAGTGACACTCTAACCCAGAGCCCTGGAGAAGACCCAGAGTCCCTTCCCTGAGGGCTGAGACACTGTTAAAGCCTTTCCTGATGACTTGCAAAGAAAATGTTACCGCGCTAGGCAAGTAAGCATTGGACTGCTGAACTACAGGCCGGGCCAGGATCCTGCATTTTGAATGAATTATTCCAAGGCACGGGTCTCCATTTTCAGCAGACAGACCTACCCTCAAGATTTCCACTCAACGTCTTAGCTCTCGGTCTCTCATTTACCCCCTTTCGCATTGCCAGGGTCTTCCTGGTTGGAGCCTTGCATTGTGCTCTCTCTGATTGGTCAACTCTTGGGCTTGAGTCTGACTCTATGGCTGAAAGCTACAGGTTAGGCTGCCACAGTTTAGGTTTCTTGAAGTCCACTGAAGACTCCCTGTGCATGGCTTAAACAAAACTCTCTGTGGAACACGAACTTCAAGATCAGAAGAGGCCCACCCTTCACCAGGCCGTGCGTGACAGCCTCTGGACCATCCAGTGCCCCCTTGGCTTCCTGGGGTCTCCAGGAAGAGCCCTCCTTAGGAATGCCTGACCAGCTACACTGGTTGGCGGCCTACATTAGTCCCTCCAAAAGCATCCCCTCAAGCCAACAGCAGACCAGACAAACGAGTTCCAGAAGCAAAGAACCCATATCAGAGATAGAGGTAAACCCTCAGGACTCAAATCCAGCCAACAGGGAACAAGCCCCAAGGGTCAAGCCTCCCATTATAAGAAAAAAAATTATCATAAACAAGAACAGCAGTGTATCTAAAGAAACAAATCAAATTCATCACACACATGTGCATACATACACATGCATACGTAATATACAAAATTGGTTAAAAATACCAATAAAGTTGCTTCATGGCAGAATATCACACATTTGAAAACAGATAAATTCTTCAAATAGTTCTGTCAACTTTATGCTAAGGAAGAGGTTTTTGCTTACATACTAACATTTAGGAATAGACATGTAAAAAAATTGGAGTCAGCTGAGAAAAAATAGGCAAGGGAATTAAAAAGCCTTTTACAGGTAAAAAGAGGAAAGGTAAAGGAGATGATAAAGAAAAATACCATGCGAGCACCTGAAAATTAACATAACTCAAGGCAATCTGCTTCACTTGAGGTTCCAGTTTGTTGGACAATTTTATTTATTTAGCTCACCCACTAACTCACACCCCCTCCTTTGGAAGCCCACTATGTGCTCAGTATGCTTCTACAAGTCTCCTTTTCAGACTTGAGATCTCAAGGCCCATGTTTGCAGCCTGAGGATAATCTGAAGACTTCACAATACAAAAGAAACACTGCAAACACAAGGCAAAGGCTACTCTGCAACCACGGAGGGAGAAGGAAGGTGGTGTTTATTTCCTGTGCTTCTTTTCGTTCCTTCTTGGCCTGTGCCCACTCCACACCACAGAGCCTACTGGGCTCCTTGTTTGCCCTTATATATAGAATAAAGAGAGAGAGCCAGAACTCTTCGGGGCACTTAAAACTGAAGGCATTTTCTTCAGTAGTGTAGCCAGCTCACTGTTAAGGTGTCTATGTGCCAGTAAATAACCCCCATTCACTCAAACTCATTCAAGCAACGACAATTAAATTTAATAGGTCCCACACAAACAAAGTCCGCACAGATCAAAAGGACACGTAAATAATGTTGGGGGGGGACTTGTTGGGAAGAAAAAAGGGGTCAGTGGAAGTGGGGAGGGATAAGGGAGAGCTATGGGGGTGAAAACGACAAAGCACATTATGGACATGTATGAACTTGCCAAAGATTAATAAATACTTTTTACAAAGCTAAACATAGAACATCAGGTGCACCAATAAGCAATACGCCGTGAGTCAGACTGAGATACAAAATGCAAGGACAGCACCGGATAATAGGCAGTTTAGTAGGAAGCAAACACTTCCTGCTACCACCTCCGTGAAGCCGGGGACGGGAAGCTGAGCCGCTGAGGAGGAGTACAATGGCAGTGAGAGAGATAGGATGGATAGTACGCACACGAAAGGAGGATGACAACAGTCCCCTGAGCTTCCCCGTGATTGCCTGAGGTCAGCAAGTAAAGTACACGCTTGAGGAGAGGCAAAATCTAGAGTATTCCAACAATGGCACCTTATATAAATGCATGGATTTCATAACTTCGTAACCCTCACCGAATGAACCAATTTCCTGCCTGCGGCTCTGCATTGGTGCATGGGGATCCTGGGGCTCTATCTAGGCCACCCTTGCAGCAGTCACATCGCTGCTATTCCAAGCCTTTGGACTGGCTATGAAAGTAGGTATTATAAGCTTGCCTTGCAATTGTACGACAGATGGAGTCTGAACACAGAACTGCTTTCATCTCCCCTCTCTCAATCCGTAAGTGACTTTCCTCTCTGCTGTCCTCTATCACGGAGTGGTTGAAGGCTAATTACCACGGCGCACACCAAAGTGCAGGTCTAGCTGACACCTACGCATTACCTGGAAGGCGGATGTCTAGGATCAAGTTGCAGCTGGCCATCTGGAGCGTCGTAGGGCTCTTGTACTTCGTATAGATTTGCGTCCGTGTCCTCCACACTGCTAGAAGTCTGCCACCCCAACTCTGGAGCCTTTCCTCCAGCCAGCATGAAGGGCAAATTTTCATACTCGGGAATCTCCTCATAGTGGCGGACGTTTTCATACTCCGGTGCGCAGTCCCTTGTACTGGCGGAGTCCCTGGAGAGCATCTGGTCATCCAGAGACTCAGCTCTCTGACCATTGGCTGCTCTGGTCTGACCCCGAGATTTCCCCTTTGGAGACCCGAGGCTACAGTTTTCTGCAGAATACGCCTTGCTGGGTTTACTTCTCTTTTCTTCTCCTATCACCAAACCTTGCCAATCACTTTCTAGCCCTTTCGGCTCTCTACTGAGCAGAGGTCCTGCAGTGGCATCCACTGGCTGGCAGCTTTTTGACCTAAACTTCTGAAAGTCACTCTTTATGAAGCCAATGGACAGTTTCACATTAATCAACTTTTTAAAGGAAGTTTTCTTTGGAGGGTCTTTGCAAGGTTTATCACACCTGTCCGTATCCACAGCAGATAGCGACTTTGCTCTTGGCTTGGTTAGGGAACTAGCAGGCTCATTATTTAAGGATAAAGTGACGCGCTTCAAGGACTCTGGGCTCCCTGGAAAAGGTAAAATGGGATGAGGTAACTTCCACACTGGCTTTTCTGAAGTTGGGTTGGGCATGTCAGAGGATGACAGGGATACACCACGGTTGGAGGGGCCCAACGGTTGAGGGTGATTTCTTTGTAGACCTTTCTCTGAATTTGTTGCTCTGCTTGACGAATAAGAATTTTTTTCTACGTGTTCCTCAGAAGCAGCCTTCTTAAGCAGCCCCGCAGCGGGCAGGCTGTGTCTCTGAGGTTTTTTGGGAACAACTCTAGAGGAAGATTCCTTTTGTACTTGAGGAACAGACAATTCCACGTTACAGGTAGTTGGCGGGTGTTCAGTGCAGGACAACTGGGCTTGCTTAGGCAAGCTCGGAGACTGAGTACTGCATTGTAAACTAACCTCTCTCTCCAGGGCAGGTAACCTTCCAGCACCACCTTCTGCTGTGCTGTCAGGTCTCAAAACGGAGTCTGCATCTGAAGAAGGCGCCGCTTTTTCAGAGGAAGACCTTTCCTGACATACAGCTTTCTGGGAGCTGACTGAGTCTTGTCTGTCACTCTTGGGATCGCTAGTCAATGCCCTTTTATTTGCTGCCTTCACTTTGTCCACTTGTCCCTGGTTATACAAAACATTCTGATGAAGAACACTGACTTGATTGTTTTTCAAACTATCTTCAAGGAGACAAGAAGAGCCATTGTTTGAATTCTCTGGCTCTTCGGCGCTTTCACTGGGAGTATCTACACACTTCTGGCGAAGCAGGCGAGCAGCGTGTGTCTTTCTGGGCTTGGGAATTGGAAACTTTGAGGTATGAGGTAATAAGTGAATTTCTAAAGGACCAAGATCTGTGACGTCCGGCTTCTTACTAGTTCCATTGGGAGGCGTCTTTTTGTCATCTAGTTCACAGGACTCGGAGTGACTGCTGCTCTTAGCGCCCCCAGCTTCACAAGTCTCCAGGTTCTGAGATTCGTCCCTAGGGGGCTGTGGGTGGCAGCTGTGATGAGCAGGAACTTTTTCAAAGCAGGACAGGGAAGGGGGCAGATCTGCCAGGTCAATTCTGATCTGTCTGCTGCAACTGTAGTCCCCATTTATTTCTGTGTTGGGGGGAGACCTGTGCTTCTTCGGGGTGCCACGGGGTGATTGCTGCTGTGTTAAAACCTCTTTGAGCTTCTCTTCTAAGACGCCTGCCTTTAAAATAACTCCGCTCTGGCTCCGGCCCTTTTCACCACTCGAATCCCACCTAGTCCTCCTCTTTGCAGTTAAAGAGGACTCACTGTTTTTACTATTCTCTAAATTTTCTTTCATTCCCAGAGGCTCTAGAACGAGCTGCTTTGCACACAGACTTCCTCTATTCCCAGGCTCACGAGTACACGCAGAACTGCAGGAACACGTTGGTAAAATATAATCACTGTGTGCATCCCCGACATCTTTGCAATTAAATGTGTCAGTGCTCTCCGGTAATTCTGGCTCCCGCTCCTCCAGGTTCAAAGGGGGTTTCTTTGAGGGTGATGGCTTGATGTCTTGAACAGCTGAGTTTGTCAGGGCTTTTGGTTTTGGTGCAATGGCTGGTTTGGTTTTCTTTGTTAACCGTGGAGCACTAGCATTTCCGATGTCCGGTTTGGGTGCAATGGGAGGGGGAGATGGCCTGCTATTTGTCCCCACTAACTTTGGCTTGGGAGCCAATGGTGGCTTCTTAAGTTCTAGAAAGGAAAATATAATAATTAGACCTAAGAGGATATAAAAAATGCATACCATTTTTCTGTTTTTATTTGTTTTCTGTCGCAAGGTCTTGCTATGCAGTCCTGGCTGGCTTGGTCTCTACAACACAGCTCAGCCTGGTCTCAAACTCACAGCCATACTTCCTCATGCTGAGATTACAGGCATGCACTCCCACGCTTGCTGAATGAAATTTTTTTAAACAATATGACCTTTCTGACTTCTCAGAAAATTAGGAAGCAACCTTCCTCAATACCACTTTTGGGTATATATCTAAAGGATGTGCAATCGTGACACAAGGACATGTGCTCAACTATGTTTATAGCAACATTGTTTGTCATAGCCAGAACCTGGAAACAACCTAAATGCCCCTCGACCAAAGAATGGATAAGAAAAATGTATACATTTACACAACGGAGTACTACACAGCAGAAAAAAAAATAATAGCTTGAAATTTGCAGGCAAATGGATGGAGCTAGAAAACATCATTTTGAGTGAGGTAACCCAGACCCAGAAAGATAATTATCATATGTACTCACTTATAAGTGGTTTTTAAGCATAAAGCAAAGAAAACCAGCCTACAATTCATAATCCCAGAGAACCTAGACTACAATGAGGACCCTAAGAGAGACTTACATGAATCGAATCTACATGGGAAGTAGAAAAAAGACAAGATCTCCTGAGGAAATTGGGAGCATGGGGACCTTGGGAGAAGGCTGAAGGGGAGGGGAGAGTAAGAGAGGTGAGCAGAGAAAAATGTATAACTCAATAAAATGAATAAAAAACTGACCTTTCATTTTACTAAGCAGATTATATTATCTTACAGAGTCAATATTATTCTTGAAAATTCTTGAAATTGTCCTTAAGTTCTAGTGTAACACAACTTTAGACAGACTGTATATTTTTGAGTTAATCCACCACAGATCTTCCTCTAACTTTGACATTAATTAAATCACTGGCTTTTACTTAGTGACTCTATATAGTCTTGCCAGCTCATCCACTGGGTTTAAGAGTTCCCCACAGTATGCATATTCCTGACATAAATCAGCAGCGCTGGTCAGCAAGACAGGCAAGATCCGTGTAATGGCCTGTTATAAAGACTGTCTACCTGACAGAACCCCCAAAACATTCTGTAAAATGAATGTGGAAACCAGACATTTTTCTACCCTAAAAAGACTGAAAGTGAATTCTTTGGTATTAATTGATGTTTACAAAGAGGTGGTATTTCTCTGTCCAAGGACCAATTGGGAATTTCATGAAATTTCTTCATAGAGCTTTGACATGCCCAGGCCTGGCTCCAGATCAAACAACTGGAGAGTATCTGAACAAACAATCTGTACATCTGTATTTCTTTCATTTCCCATGGGTGACTGACTAAGTCTTTCATCCTTCACCAGTAAGTGCCACGTGTTTGTGTGGTGTTCCTTTGAGCAAGGGTCTCATTGTATAAGCCAGGTGGGTGTCAGGCTACATCCCTCAGCTGTAGCGTCCTGGGTGCTGGAATTGCGGTCTGCACCATCAAGCCCAACATTAAAGGATGACCACAAGTTCTGGTGTGGCAACTCTTCCTCAAGTGTTCCATCAACACCTATTCTACAGTGCTGCATTTGTGCAGGCCGGCTCTCAGCCTACAGGAACTTGACAACAGCCTTACACAAAGGACCATACTAAAGGAGCTAGAGAGAGGACTGTGTGGCTCAGAGTACTTTCAGTTCAATCATGAGGGGCAGAGTTCAGTTCCAGCAACCAAGTTCACAACAACCTGTAACTCCAGCTCAAAAGGATGTGACGCCCTCTTCTGGCCTTCACAGGCACATGCACTCACATCTGAACATACGCCCAAATAGACACACATATAAACAAAACAAAATAATTCTTTTTTAAAGACTCTAATAAAACTAAAAATGATACACAAAGATTATATTTCTTTTAAGTTCCTTTAGGATCTTCTACTTGTCAATCAAGCCCCCCACCCCCAGTGGACTTGAGTTCAAACATGTTTTATTTTACACTTTTTTCCCCCCAGTTTTTCAAGATCGGGTTTCTCTGTAGCTTTGGAGCCTGTCCTGGAACTCACTCTGTAGACCAGGCTGGCCCCAAACTCATAGAGATCCACCTGCCTCGGCCTCCCGAGTGCTGGGATTAAAGGCGTGTGCCACCACTGCCTGACTTATCTCACATTTCTTAAATTAGCTTCTACAACAGGATCTAATACTTAATTTTTTAAGAAAAAAAAAAAACATATTTACCAAACAATCTCAAAATACATGCTGCACAAGACTACTCAAAATTGTTTCATTTATCTGCACACAGAGAGACTTTGACATTTCATTTGTGTTGATTTTCTTTTCAACAAAGGAAATTAGTCATAACGCTTGGAAAAAATATTACATGGAACTGAGTAAAAAAAAGCGGGGGGAGGCAGGGTGCCTTCCTTCCTCTTCCTCTTCCTAGGTAAAAAGGGACTTCTCTAACTCTGATATGATATGCAGAGTCAAGGCTTTATAACATTGCCTTACCAAACTCAATCCCTAGGCATAAGCTTATCATAAGAAAGGCAACAAAGTTTCAAAACAATACGAATTCCCAAAGCAGGCAATTTTCAGTTAGCTGTTCAATACACACATTATTAGCCCGAGGTTTGGTTCTTGTGGTTTTGGCAGTGCTGACACAGTATATTACATTAACTTCTCCATCCATCAAGTCAAACCTTAAGGGAAAGGATGACTGCCTGAGGACTTGCTGCAGACTCCCTTCTCATTCAATAAAAACTGACACACTGTCATGTTGACTTCATTTCTGTCGCGCTTAAAACGTCCTAGCGCTGGGATTTCTTAATCAAGAATATGAGTTTTTACAGGACAAAATGGGTTCTGGAGATCAGCTACGAAAATGTTCTTAATGTTACTGAACTGTACACTTGGAAATAGTTAAGACAGAGGGGCACAGTGGTGCTTGCCTGAAGTCCTGCTGCTTGCTTCTTAGGAAGCTGAGACAGGAGGATTGTTATGAGTTTGAGGCTAGCTTGGGCTATACAAAAAGTTCCTGTTCCAAAAAAAACCTACAGATGTTAAGATGGTCTATTTTACCACAATTAAAAAGGAATGCAGGCCAGCCTGATGGCTCGCCAGATAAAGGTACTTGCCACACAAACCTGGAGATTTGAGTCCAATTCCCAGAACACACATAAAGGTGGAAGGAAAACTATCTCCATGAAGCTGTTCTCCAGTCTTCATATGCACACTGTGGCCTCCCCAACACACCCAAACACACCACACACAATAACAATAATTTTTCAAAGAATTATTTTTTAAAAAGAGACATTTTAGCCAGGTGGTAGTGGTGTGCACAACTTTATTCCTTGAGTTCAAGGCCAGCCTGATCTACAGAACAAGTTCCAGGATAGCCAGGGTTACAGAGAAATCCTGTCTCAAAAAACCAAAATAAACAAATAAGTTAGAAAGGAAAGAAGGATGGGAGGGAGGGAGAAGAGAAAATGAGAGATTTCATCTAATTAATCTTTTACTTTCTGATCATAGAGTCTAGTCAGAAGGTCTGCGGTCATTTTGCTTTTCATTGAGAACATTTTATTACTAGTTATTTTGTTGTTATTATCTTGCCCCGTATCCCCAAGCTGACTTCAAACTCCCCATCCCCCAGCTCAGCCTCCCTAAAGCGTTTTATTACTCTCTGGTACCAATTTTAGCCCGCCTTCCATTCTATTGCCCTGCCCTCCCTACATCACAATCTCTAGTACCAATTCCAGTCCTTCCTTTGAGTCTGCTTCCAAGAGACAAATTCCTCTTCTGGATGTCACAGCAAGCAAGTTAAGTGCATACGAGCCAAGGCTGACTCCCAGGAAACACGGCACAGCGTTATGTTCTAAAGCCTGCAACGCACGCACACTCAATAACTAACTGTGAACTTGGGCTTCCTATTGTTTGTTACCTGTGCATTCGAGTGGAAGAAGTCACCAATATAACTCGGAGTCCAGCTAATTCACGGCCTTATTCTCTGGGTTCTCAGTGCTGACAGGGGGCGCTGAGAATAGACAGCTGCCACATACACACCATTCCATTTAATCGGTCTTCAGTGACAGAAAATTTCTTTATTTTTAACTTCAACATCCAATTTAACATCAAACGGTATTCTGGAGGCTAAAGAGATGGCTCAGTGGTTTAGAGTACAGTACATTCTGTTCTTTTTTAAAAAAAAAATTTTATAATTTATTCAACTTTATTTTATGTACATTGGTGTGATGGTGTCAGATCCTCTGGAACGGGAGTTACAGACAGTTGTTAGCTGTCATATGAGTGCTGGGAATTGAACCTGGATCCTCTGGAAGAGCAGTTAGTGCTCTTAACCACTGAACCATCTTTCCAGCATTCTGTGCTTATAGAAGACCTGAGTTCAGTTCCCAGCACCTATGCGACCAGGGTAGAGATCAGGGGATAGACAGTTGGGAAGGGTTGGTTCTACAACTGCCTGTAACTCCAGTTCTAGGGGAATTCAACAACCTCTCCTGAACTCTGCTGGCATCTGTGTTCACACATACACAAACCTCTACCCACCACACACACACACACACACACACACACACACACATTTTTAAAATAAATCTTTTTCAAAGTGATGTTTTGAAAAGGGAGCAGGATGAACTTCAATAGGATTATTGTGTAATTCCTTAATGACTAATAGGGGGAAGTGTTTGCCAAGTCCCTGGTACAGCGATATACAAAAACCTTTCCTTACTGTTCTTCTTTATTTTTAGGTTTTGGAGATAGGCTTTGGAATGTAGCCCTGGATAGCCCTGAACTGCAGTCTTCCTGGTTCGCCCTCTCTAGTACTGGGATTACAGGGATGCAATGCCATGTCAGCTCCATTAATTTATTTTAAACTATATCTCATTTGTGGGAGGGGGTAGCTATGAATTCCATAACACGCGTGTTAGATGACAACTTGAAAGACTGATTCTCTCATTTCATCCTGTGGGTCCCAGGGATCAAACTCAGGTCATCAGCCTTGACAGCAAGAGCCTAACCCACTGAGCCATCTCACCGGCCCGCACTGTTTTTCATGGCTCTATTCTGAAAGAAACATGGCTTAAAACAACACTGACAAGACACTATGTTGTGACCTGCTCCGGTGTCAAACCTTGAAATCAGTACACAATGTTTGGGAACGAATCCTGCACCTCTGGATCTTGACACTGTATTAACAATCAGACCCCAATGCTTCTTGGGAGCAAGGCAGCAAATCTTTTATTTACACAGCTGTTTGGCTCCAAGGAAATCTAAGGTAGAAAAGTCAAGCCCCGGTACCATTTTACTGTTATAAACAGAGTCGTCATCTGTTACACACAGGTGGCCTTGGCTCTTCCACCCGCCCCAAAGCAAAGAGGCACAGGCATTAATGAAATAGTAAAGTGGATATACACACAATGAGAGATGATGGATAGATAGGTGATACTTATAATTATCCCCTTTTTTCATATACTACTTAGAATACTTCCAAAATCTCTTCTATGGGTTCACTCTTCAACAGCTGCAGGAAAAACAAAACAAGCTCAGGTTCTTCAGGGCACAAACCACTCCACTGCTGTACAACAGCTCCTAATTTTTTTTTTGTGGGCTTTTTTTGTTTGTTTGTTCAGAGACAGGGTTTCTCTGTAGCTTTGGAGCCTATCCTGGAACTAGCTCTTGTAGACCAGGCTGGCCTCGAACTCACAGAGGTCCACCTGCCTTTGCCTCCCGAGTGCTGGGCCTAAAGGCGTGAGCCACCACTGCCCGGCCACAGCCCCTAATTTTAAATGAGGCCATCCTTCCCAAAGACACCGGAATAGACAAAAAAAAAAAAAAAAAAAAAAAAAAACCCTCTCTACTCCAAGTGTAACTTTCCGCAAAGTTTTAATAAACTTCATTGTTCTGACCCACATACATGTGACTTGTGAGGGCAATGTATATGTAACTTTATCAAAAAGGGTGGGGGCAAAAAAAAAAACCTCACTCCTCCTCAACCTCCCATAGACATAAGAAAAAGTTATAATAAATGTCATCAGACGGGTGAGCAAAAAAGTAGTTAATGCTTCTCAGCAGCCCATGCTTCAAAAAAAAAAAAATCAACTAACTCAGCTAGACACAGGAAGTGTCTCTTTAAAAGACCACAAAAATGCTGTGGATTTCCTTAATTGTAAAGTTGATAAGTATAAAAATAGCTTGCCTTATTCTAGCGTAATTCGAAATGAAACAATCATAAACTTCCAGACAGAGCCCTGGAAATTTTAATTAATTTTCCAATTTTTATCTTAATTTAATTGTACGAGTTCAGTAATTTACCAAAGTTAAGTGAAGGTGAGGCGCAGAAAGTTAGGCTGAAAACAATCCACTGTCTAAGAGGAACGCCTCTTAAAAAGAGAGAGAAAGAGAGAGAGAGAGAGAGAGAGAGAGAGAGAGAGACCTTTGTAAATGACTAATAGTGCCCGACGATCACGTGAATGAATACACATAACATCAAAGAGAAGAGATCTACGTTTTCTACCGTGAACACTTCAGCCCCTTGCTTTCTTACTGCTACTAGTTTCTTGCTTGTTTAATGTGCTCTGATTATGCCTGGCAGTGTGACTCTTCCACGGCTTTAGAAATACAAATCAGAACATTTGGTGCGCTCTTTGACAGTTTCAAGTTGCAGGAATTTTAAACAAACGCCAAAGAAAGCAAGGAAAATTTAATCTGATACTGAAGTGCTTATTCTAGACGTAACTGAAGTGAAGCCTTGAACTCTTTTACTACAGAATTTCTCATCGAAGTTTCTTCAAATGCGAATGAAGATGTTTTAAAAAAAATATTCCATACCTTATTAAATTCTGGTTTAAATAATAATAATAATAAGCTATAGTCTTATAAAGGGACCATAACGTCACCCGGGCACTTAAATTTGGAAAAATAAAAAATTGCCCCTTAAGAATGTTTCTCAATACAATGACCAGAAATGCGTAAATTCACACAAAGGTAAGCAGAGGCTTTGTCATTTGGGTGAGTGGAAAGGAGGCAGACAGAAAATGAGGCTTTGTTTACACTGTCGATGTACAACTAAGGGGGGGGTGTTAAGAAAAAGTGAAGATGAGAAAAAAAGGGGGGTTGAGTTTTTCGTTTGTGGGGGGGGGGTTAATTGGTTGGTTGGGGAGGGCTTGTATTTTTGTCTTTTTTGCCATCTAATCGTACACTTTACTCTCCAGGTTTAATAGGACTCAAGACATCAGGGTGCGACCAGCTCTGTTTAAACCTCCCTACTAATTTAGCGAAGAGTGCCAATCGATAACGACCAGGCTGGAAAGCAACTCAGACTAGTAGTGCAATTAGTTCAACTCGCTGGAAAACTGTCCTATTTAGAATAACTGAGTCCTCCGCGTCCGACTCCAAGCTTCCCGCACCGCGCACAGGCGACGTCGCCAGAGCACGGGAGCAAGCGCCGAGTTGCCGTCGCTTTACCTGGGCTCACGGGGGTGGGTGGGATCCCGGGGGACCCCGCACCCGGGGACCGGGAGAACGACACCGGGGACAGCGGGAGCCCGCAGCAACTTTCCCGGCAGCCCGGCCACTTACCCGCGACCGAAGTCATGACTGCCCCGCGCCGCTCACGCCCTCAGTCCATGGCTCCTGTTCAGTCCACACTTCCCAGAGTTGGAGCAGGAGAGAGAAAACAACCCCGCAGCGCCCACATTCCGTCCCGCACCCCAGATCGAATTGTCTGAGCGCCTCACAAAGGACAGACGCCGGATCCCGCGACCCTCCGGCGTCCCCCGGGCGCCGCACAGCCCAGCGACAGGACGGCGAGCACGAGCGCCGCTCCGCCGCGCGGCCAGGGACGACCGCCGGGCGCGCGCACGAGCGGAGCCGGCCTCGCCGGCGCGCGCCCCTGCACAGCTCCTGAGGAAAATCCGCGCTCCAGGCGCCCCCTGGTCGTCCCGGGGTGTAAAAGGCAGACAAAAGCCGTAGCTCTCTCCAATAGGAGCTCCGCAGCGCCCGCCCGCTCCCGCCTCTCCAGCCTACGCGCTCACCCTCTGCTCCAATCAGCAGAGAGAAAGGGGGCGGGCGCCGCGAAGCATGCCGGGAGTTGTAGTTTCCAGCCCCCCCTCCCCCGAGGTGGGCAGGAGCCGAAGCCTGGGTGCTGCTTGCCCTCCCTTCCTTCATTTCCCATCGTGCTGAGGCGGGTGGTATGGCGGAGAAGGATGACACCGGAGTTTGACGAAGAGGTGGTTTTTGAGGTGAGGAGGAAATGGCTGGGAGTGCGGACCGTCTTTGTCTAAGGAGGACTGAAGGGAAAGCAAGAAGGCAGAGCGATTCCGAGGGGAAGGATCGGGTGACGCGCGCCTGCGGGCCTGGGGCACCAATCCCTCGTTGGTTCTGGGCCTACTGGCTGCAGCCGCCTTGACAGGTGTAGCCCGCGGGATCCTGTCGTGGCTGGTCTCTGCCCCAGGCTCAACCGGAATCCCCAGACCTGGTGCGGTTGACCAGCCCTTGGGGCGGGAGTCCTGCTCTTTCCTTACCCGAGGGCTGCACCGCCCCGATCTGCGCCTCTCTGGGGCGGGGCCGAAACGTGCCGGGTGCTCTCTGTACTACTGAACCTCCTCCCTTTAAGCCTTGATTTTTTTGCGGGTCTGAAACCAGAAGTGCCTCCGGTTATCACCAGCACGATCCTCATCGAGGCGTGGCCTTTGGAATGCAAGCAGCAGGTGCCAGTTCTCTGCTATCTGGGTTGGAGATCCGTTGTGTTTGAGAGACCTGTGGCCACTGGTGAGGGTTCTGGCATCTCAGCACCTAGGTTCCATTCTTTTGTCCTTGCTGTTGCGCTAGGTGTAGCCGGGTCTGAATGGGAGCTCTGGTCTGGATGTGAATGCTTTTGTGTAGGACTATTTTAGGATGTCTCTGCCATCTTGGATTAAAATAAATAAATAAGTCTAGTGCTTTCAATGCCGTTTTCCCATCAGACAGGTCAAAACCCACACCCTAGAATGTAAATGTATGTGCTGAATATGCATGCCGTCCTCGGCCAACTAGATTTTAGGAAATTAAGACAATGGGAGAGTGAGGTCCAGTACAGAGCGTGAAATGTTGACATATGTGCTAATTGTCATTTGGAAGGTTCATTTGGAAACCGTGGTCTGTTCTTAGCACTTAAAAAAAAAAACACCCTATACTCAACAAATCATACCCCAGATAAATCTTCAACTATGAATGAATTAGAAAGATGGATGGGAGAAAATGTACTACAGGAAAAAGATTTTGAGTATGCCAAGGATCGGGGTGGGGTGACAGCATTTATAATGTGCAGTTTTAGGGCCCCGAGTGTGGACGGTTGCCGTGTAAAATGGCAATGTGATTACGATATCTAAGAGGGAAATAGGACTATTTTGCTATAGTGAAGGGTCTATCTATGGGAGTTCGAGAGAACAAAAGCGTACACTCTGGAAATCAGAGACCAAGTCATGAAAAACTGACTTGGACTGTCGTTTCTAATATAAAATTGAGGGGATGGCTGCAGAGTGGATGTGGGGAGGTAAAAGGGAGACAAAAGTAGGTGGCTGAATTATTTTTTACTCTACTTTCTTTGATTTCTGGACATAATTTTTAAAAAAGCAATACATCGTATTGGGCTAAGCATGAGTTCCCTTGGTAGAGCGCTTGCCTTGAACTCACAACAGCACTACTTGAAGCTGATAGGGTGGGGTACACATTCCTGTAATTCCAACACTCAAAGGTGGCTGCAGGAGCTTCACAGAAACTTCAAAGTTAGCAGCTACTCAGTGAGTTAGAGACTAGCCTGGGTTATGAGAGAGCCTGTCTTGAAACAAAACATTTTGTTATAAAAGATAAAGCAAAAAAAAAAGTTCTTTGAAGTCTTTTTTTCTAGTTGAATACATAACTATTTGTGTGATTATTTTTTTAATTTTTTAACATTTAGCATATCACAGAGTTTTGAATATATTTTTACTAAAATTTAAATTTGTCATTAATCTTGCCCCCCCCAAACACATACACACTTTTTTTGTGGGGGCGGGAGAGGGAAAGGGTCTTATAATTCAAGCTGATCTTGAACTTCCCACTCTCTCATCTCAGCCTCCTAAGTGCCTGGGATTATAGGTGCGTCCCATGTGCCCCACAACGATAACATTATATTGCTGAGATTTATGTTTATAGATCTATCGGCAATTTAAAAGTGTATTCATTTATTTCTGATTTTAGTGCCAGGGATTGAACCGAGTGCCTGTCCACGCTTAATAAACATGCTGCACTCTCAGCCTAGCTTCTTAAAAGTTGGTGTACATGAATTCTTCTTTGGTTTTGTTTTCCCAGCAGCGCGTTCCTTTTACGTTTTAATATTTTATGTGCATGGGTATTTTGCCCACCTGTATGTCTCTGCACCAAATGTATTCTTGGTGCTCCTGGAGACCAGAATAGGGTGTGAGATCCCCTACAAGAGTTACAGACAGATGTGAGCCGCCATGTGGGTGCGGGGAATTGATCCCAGGTCTTCTAGAAGAACAGTCGGTGCTCTTAACCGCTGATCAATCTCTCCACCCCTTCGTGGATTCTTTATCTATTCCTTCGCCACTATCCTATTTGAAGACTTACTTTGCCAGATTTCTGCTTAACTTTTTTGATAGTCTTCATACACACAAGATAATATACATAAGGAATGTCCGCGTACTGAGAGTGTACAAATGACGGGTGTTGAAATAATATGCTCGTTGTCATACACACAAGATAGTATACATAAGGAATATCCATGTACTGAGAGTGTATAAGTTGATGAACGCTCAAATAAAAAGTGGAGCATCAGGACACCAGTGCCTCCTTTCTGCTGTTTTTGAGTCCCTAGTTCTCACCCCACAATGACAGCTCTTCACAACTGTAATAACCTCCGTCAGTTTCGTCTGCTCTTTTGGATTGCTATGAAGTTTCATTTACATTCTGTTTATGTGTCTTTTTTTTTCTCCCTCCGGCTTTGTGAGATTCATTTATATGATTGCCTAGGGATTTTATTGTGACACAATATTTCATGTGACTATGGCTCTTTTAGGGCATACTGAAGTAGTGCCTACTTTGAAATTACTGTAGTGTTCTTAAGAAACTTCCAGTGTGTGTTTTTGTTAAGCGTGTTTCTGTTGGGTATATACTTAGAAGTGGAAATGCTGGATTATAGGAAACACATATATCTTACATAGATATTGTGTAATATAAATACATATATGGCTTACATAGATATTGTCACACATCATTCCATAGCAGTTATCCAAACTCCTGTCAGCAGTGTGTAAGAGGTCTCGTCACAGTACGTCCTTACCAGCGCTCTTTTGGTCTTCGTATCAGTCTGGTAGATGTGTAGTAGTGTCTCTGTGTGGTTTGCACTTCTGTATCTCTGATATGGAACTTAAGATGCTTAATGCTAGTTTAATGGCCAGTGTGAGTTTCCCATTGGTTCTCGCTTACTAGTAATGAAACTATATACATATATATAGACTACAAGTCCTTAATTGTATATCTACCCCACACCCCTTAGGCTGTATGTGACTTCTACCCATTTTATGAAATAAAATTTTATCCCATTTCTGTGTTGGTATATGTGCACACATGGAGGTCAGAAGACAGGAGCTGATTCTCTGCTTCAGAACAGACTCAGGCCCTCAGACTTGGCAGCAAGTACCTTTGCCCACTGAGCCATCTCATTGGCAGTCTCTGCATTCTTAATAGTTTCTCTCAAAGAACAGAATCGCCTAAATTCATTAAGATCCACTTAATAGGTTTTTTTTTCTTTTATGGTTAATGCCCCAAAAAAATCCCTGCCTACCCTAAAAATCACAAATATGTTTTCTCTAAAAGCTTTATCTGACCCTTTGCAATTGATCTACCATTATTTTTCCATACAGTTATTTGGTTGGCCTGGTAAAATCCCTTCCTGCCTTAAAATGTGTTGTCTTTATTATAAATCAAAGGGCCATTTTATTTTATTGAGACAGACCTTATCATGTAGTAGCCCTAGCTGGCCTGGCACTCACTATGTAGACCAGTCCGGGTCAGACCCCCAGAGATGGTGTCTTTGCATCCGTAAATGCAGGTGAATGCAGGTGAATCCACATCCGGCATCTCTCCACTCTTTTCAAATTTTATTCAACAACTTGTGATCCCCCTGCATCAGCCTCCGAGGTGGATTGCAGTCATGTGCTATACACCGCTGGGCAAGCTTTTGCTTTTTTCCCCTTGTGCCATGAGATTCTTCTTTTATGCCTCTGGCCGTTCTTGACTCACTGTTCCATATGACTTTGAAAATGATGAGCCTGTGGATTTCAGTTCTTAGCAAACCCAGTGAGATTTTGTTTGAGATTACGTTAAATCTGTAGATTGTTTTTGGGAAATGTGACATTTTTATAATATTGAGTCTTCTAATCCAAAACACGTAATTGCCTACCTTTTGTTTTTGTTGCTTCATATTGAACCAAGAACTTTGTACATGTTAAGCATATTCTCTGCCATCCAGCTGTGCCCTCAGCTTCTTTAAAAGAGTAAGGAAGCCTCCTATCTCTTTCTGTGTTCTAATACTGATTTTAAAAATGGAGAATTATCTCTTCCTTGAAACTAGAGCAAAATTAGCCTGTAAAGATAGCCATTTCCTCAGAAGGAGAGTGGATGTAATCTGTCAGTCTGATTCTAGTTATAATTTTATATTTTAATTTTTTTTCTTTGAGAGATAATCTAAAAGAAAGGTGGATTCTGCAGCAGGAATTCCTATTTCAGCTACGTACTAGCTGATGTGACTTTGAGCAAATTACTACCAAAGCTTTAAGTTTCTCCATGGGGCATGGAAATAGTGAAATCGACTGCAAAGAGCCGTGGTGAATCGTAAATGGCCAACTCCAGTTGCTTAGGCCAGGGCCTTCTACATTATAAGCATCCAGGAGGTATTATTGAAATCTTCTAGCAAACTCTCCTATATTTTGATCAATACTTTTCTTCCCCTTCGTTATTTTGAGGCAGGGTTTCCATTTGTAGCCCAGGTTGGTCTTGAACTGGTGGTATTCATCCTGCCAAGACTGCAAGTGTGCACAACCACACCCAGCTACCTGTTTTGAGAGAGGGTCTCTCTGTGAAGCCCTGGCTGGCTTGGAAGTTGCTAAGTTGCCCAGGCTGGCTTCAAACACACAGAGTCTGTCTCTGCCTCCCTCCTAAGTGCTACAGTTAAAGACCGACACCACCATAACCAGCCAGCTTTTCTTTTTAGGAGTAATTCCTTCATTTTTAGTCTCATTTAGGAGACTGAATTAATTAGAACTTATTATATGCAATAACTATTTCTGTCTTTTTATGTTTCATAGATTAGAGTTTCAGTTTATCAGATAGACCAAAGAATTAGATATTGGTTTTGTTTGATCAGCTTAATATAGTTTGTAATTTTCAATTTTTTTAAAAATTGCATAGTTTATGGAAAGCTTTATGTATTTTATGCCTTTGTGTTTGTCTTCTTTTTTCTCCCTAGTTAAAACCTTGAATTTTGAAAATAACTGACGATATTATAAATTTTCCTATGAGTACTTGCTTTGGCTGTATTTCATGAAGTATGAGGTGTACTTTGCCTCACAATTTTATAACTACCATCTTGATTTCTTCTTTAACTCATGACTTAAATTAGTATTTGGTAAGGGATTTGTGTCACCCGCACTCCCTCAGCATCTACATCCTGCACGACTCAGCTAGTGTACTGACTGTATGGACCCTGTCACCCACTACCTAAAGCCACAACTCTCACAGGGCTTTTCTTCTCTTTTAACTTGAACTTCAACAGGATTCCAGACACACTTCTTTCCCTTAACTTTTGGATTTACTGAAGGTCATAACTCCCTATCAAACAAAACCAATAACCAGTTTTTTGAGCAGTATGTCTGAAAGCTGAAACTCTAAGCTATAGACTATAAAAATAAAGGGCACAAATTAACATTATACTATAATTATATAAATGTAATAACATAATATAACATTAACAAGCTCCAATCAGTGTAGGTGGACAGTCCTGTCAGCTGCTTCCATGGCACTGTTGCTTCTTCAGGCTCTCAACTGCAGTAAGAGGACACAGTGATCTGGACTCGGGGACAGTAATCAGGAGTAATAAATGCTCACTGATCATCAGAAAATCTGCAGCAATCAATGGACCGTCACACAGAAATCGAAAATAGCAGAAAGATCAAACCTCACAGAAGATTTATCCCCTTATTAGTTCATATGTTATAGGCCCATAGTGTCTGGAGTCTGTAGAATTCTATAGATTATTTAAGAAAATAAACCCCAGCATCCATATAACAATTAACTAGCTATAACTCTAATTATGGGAAATTCAGTGCTGTCTTCTGGCCTCCAAGGGAATTGCATGCATGTGATATACAGAAATACATGCAAGCAAAATAGCCATACATATAGAATAGGAATAAATAATTCTTTAAAAAAGAAAAAAAGAAATCTAATGGACCAGTGGTTAGGCTTTTGCCTCCTCCAAACTTATTACAAATATTTGATTTTGGATTAATTGGGGGTTTTCCAATTACATTGTCACCTCTTGGATACCATAAAAATGTCAGCTAAGATTTTTTTTTTTGCAAAGTCAGTATGCAAATATCAAACTATAGACTGCATTGCTGGTCCGGAGCACATTATAACACCAGGCACAATGAGCTCTACACCCATACATGCCTGAATAGGTAGCCAGTGAGTCGAAAGCCTTTTCCCAGAACACCACAAAGAATGATCAGTGTCGACTCAGCCACAAGTGGCCATAGGTCTGTTCTACAGTATGTTCAACTTTAAGAATAGTTGCAGAGTCTGTGAGGAAAAACAAATCCAGAGCCTCAAACTATATCTGTGGGATTCCTCACACCCCAAACACTACCAGGAGGTTCCTCAACAAGGACTCAGTAGGCCTGGCTCACCCAGGCTGTGCACTTGTGAGGCACAAAGTTTCCTCGCCAGCTGTGATTTGACTCTCACCCAGCCAGTGCATATATTCAGGCTTTGCTGATTGGCCCTGGTTCTAGATATTTAATACTGTACCAGTGTGAAACAAAGTCACCAGAAAAGCAAAGCTACACACACGCTAAACATTCTACAGGGCCAGCGGACGGATTGTAGAGCCAGAGTCTCACAGGCTGGGAGCCAAATTTATCTGGGGCTGTCTTTGGCCCTCCAAATAACTATTTATTGCCCACCTCTGTGTGTGACATAACAGCTTCGTGATTATTAAATAAATCTATTTGGAATGTTTAAACAGACCCTTACCTTCCACCAGCCCAAAGGCTAAGAATGTCAGGTAGTATCTGAGGCCAGTAGCGAGATCAGGATCAAGAGCCGTGATTTAGAATACCCGCTATTCCGTACTATAAGAACTTTACGAAACTGTTACCATGTGGGACCATAGTGTCTGGGGTACCCGGGAACTGTGCTCTCCTGCCACAGTCATTGGTATTTGGTTCTACAATAAATTTCCTCTTTTGTGTGTATTTCTGTGTATGTATGTGTATGTATGTATGTATGTGTGTGTGTGTAAGCACTTATGTGCATTGGTGCAGATGTGTACTTGTGGACATCAGAGGACAGATGGGTTAAAGGTTCTTATCTTCCACCTTGTTTGAGACAATAGTATCTTGTTTAGTACTATGGATGCCAGCTAGTTAGCCCATTAGCTTCAGGAAAGTCAGGTCTTCCTCCCATCTCTCCGTCTCTTAAATTGCAGACATGAGCAACTATGCCTGGTTTATATGAGTCTCAGGATTTGAACCAGTGTCCTTGGGCTTGGGTGGGATCGCTTTACCCACTGAGCCATCTCCCCAGCCCCAGATAAATGATCTATTATCCCTTTGAAATAACAGCTATTTTGCATCTCTATCAGCCATAAACCCTAGTTCAGAAAACAGAAACCTATCTATCACCCAAAAGCAGAATGGAATTTGATGTTAGATGTCGGTGGTTAGCTTATTGTTAAAGAGGACGGATTAGGCTCTGTCAGTGTTGCTGTCTTCATAAAGCTAGGACTACCTGGACATAAAGCAGAAGAGCCCAGCATGGTGATAGAGCCTGCAATGCCCAGCTCTAGGGACTCTGAGGTAGGAGGGTTGCAAGTTTGAGACCAGCCTGAACCTGGTAAATGAAACCCTGTCTCAGAAAACGCCCAGAGAGGGAGAGAATGTGGACTGCTTTCCCTCCGCCTTCCAGATCTCTGTCAGGTACACCCAGCTTGGACAATTCCGATCTCTACCCACAAGTTTAGCTACTAGGTTGGTCAGTGTCAAGTGTAGCTTACCTGTGTCTATAATACAAGAGATACACTGGAATGTGAGAGGTGCAGAGGAGACTCAATAAACCAGACTATACATCTGCCCGAGGCCTAGCCTCTCCTTCCCTGAGAAAGTTCACCATAGTTCTTTATGTGTTTGGGGTAGCACTGTGCACACTAACGATTTTTCATTGTCAGAGGTCTAGCTCATACACATCACAGACTTTATCAGAGAGGCTCATACCACATTAAAATAAAAAAGGGTTACTTTTGGAGAATAGCCCAAAGATATCCCTTCTTTTTTAACTCTTAAGGTATCTTTTTAAGATTTTGGCTTTATTATTTGTAATTATGTGTATATGTGTGGTGTGGGCTTGTATGTGGGGACAGAGGCATTGAGTCCCCCGGGAGCTGGAGGCGCAGGTAGTTGTGAGCCACCTAATGGCTCCTTTAGCGGAACAATGTGAACTGTTAACCCATGCCACCTCTCCACCCTCTTCTCAGGGTGTCTGTCCTGAATTTCATGAATTACTTCCTAAATTATTAATTAGTTTTACTGTGCTTTCAGTCATCCCAGAGCTCAGCTTTGAGTCTTCATAGTCTGAATGGTGGTATAGAAGAGACACTGAGGTCAGGCATGGTGGCGCATGCCTTTAATTCCAGCTCTTGGGAGGCAGAGCCAGGCGGATCTCTATGAGTTTGAGGCCAGCCTGATATACAGAGTGAGTTCTAAGACAGCCAGGGATACACAGAGAAACAACAGAACAGAGAGAGAGAGAGAGAGAGAGAGAGAGAGAGAGAGAGAGAGAGAGAAGAGAAGAGAAGAGAAGAGAAGAGAAGAGAAGAGAAGAGAAGAGAAGAGGAGAGAAGAGAAGAGAAGAGAAGAGAAGAGAAGAGAAGAGAAGAGAAGAGAAGAGAAGAGAAGAGAAGAGAAGAGAAGAGAAGAGAAGAGAAGAGAAGAGAAAAGAGAAGAGAAATCTCAGGACTGTCCTTGCCCTAGCACCTGAGCACCATCAGTCCATCTGGCTAGATTCCTGTGCACCTCCACAGTAGTTAATACCTTACAGTGGAGCCTGATGGTTCCTTCTCTATGATTTCTTTTTGTCTGGGGGTTGGGGCAGGGTCTCACTGTGTAGTCCTGGCTGACCTTGTAGACCAGACTGGCCTTAAACTCACAAAGATCCGCCTCCCTCTGCCTAGGCATGAGCCACCATGCCCAGCCTTAAGGTTATTTATTTTAATCAGAACCTTCTACCAGTCATTCTACCAGTAAGGTCAGAGAATGCGGGGGCTCTCTCTGCCTACCCTAAGGACACTCAGTGACTAAACAGCAGCAGACCCTCATTTAGAAGATACTGCGGTAGAGTACTTGCTTAGCATATAGACCCTACATTCAGCCCTCAGTAACAGAAAAAAAAAGGAAAAAATATTTAGAAAGTGATGGGCAGGGAGCACATCTGACAGGAGTAGATGCGCAATAAATACTGAAATGCCAAGATGGTTGTTACTGCGTCAATAAGATATTTTGAGAGATAGCATTCTCTACTCACCTTAGAAATGCGTTAAAGAAACCAGGCAGTGGTATTGCATGTCTTTAACCCAGCACTTGAGAGGCAGACACAGGTGGATCTCTGTGAGTTTGAGAATTTGAGGCCAGCCTGGTCTACAGAGAGGGTTTCAGCACAGCCAGAGGAAAACAGAGAAACCCTGTCTCAAAAAAAAAAAAAAAAAAAAAAAAAAAAAAAAAGAAGAAGAAGAAGAAGGAGGAGGAGGAAAGAAAGAAATGCACTGAAGTTCTGATTTTAATCTTTCTTAATTTCTCAATTTTTTCTTTTGAGACAGGATTTTACTACATAACTTAAGCTGGCCTTCTTGACCTCACTGTATAACCCAGGCTGGCCTTGTACTTGAGATCCTTCCCTCTCTGTCCCCCAAATCCCGGGTTCACGGGGGGGTGTACCACAATACCTGGCTCATATTTTTTACATAACTCAGTTGCAGAAAGTTTGAATGATTGCGTTCACTGTTAAACATTGCTACTCCTGCACAGGAAAGCACTTGACAAGAAGACCTTTATATCCAAAAGACCAGTTTTAGCGCAGGTTTTCCTTAAGCTTGTGATGCTCTGGCCTCAGCCTCCCGGGAGCTCGGATTCCTGGTCTGCTCCATTGTGCTCAGCTTGAGGAACCTTTTGTGTTTCCATCTCATTTTGGCTCTTGGTAACCCAGTTCTCTAGTTGACCCTTTACTATCCAAGGCTTTTAAAGGTGTTCTTTGAATTTCTTCTTCCCTTTTTCCTTTACTCTTGACTGAAGAGGTCATTTTTCATCTTTGGATGTTTTTCCCACCTCCATCTTTTACACTTCACGTAGACTGTAAAAGGTTAGCCCTTTGTTGGCAGTGCATTCAACTGTGCCCTTTTTGCCCAAGGCTGCACTCAGCTAAATCCATGGAGATGGAGGAAATGACGCTCGCAAACATCTCGCACTGGAAATGGTTGGATGTCATTTGAAAATCCCTCTCTTACTCGAGTACATCTTCCTTCATCGTGTTTTTAAAAGCTATTATCCTTCTTTACGGAATAAGAGGCATTGTGCAGAGTGTTGTTGTGAAATCTTTCCCGCTTGCATTATTGATTTGACTAATGGCTAATGGAAAGAAGGGCATGGGCATGGGTGGCATTTGCTATTTTGTTGATAGAGTTTGGTGTCTGGAATAATTACACACAACCAATGTTTCCTTAAACTGGATCTTTTGTTTCAGTTTATAGAAACAACATAAAGCCCTAAATCCTATTATTAAAAAAACTCTAGTTCCAAATAGTAGCTGAGGCAGCATTGTTGTATAGAAGACGATCATTGGCCTTAAGTCACAACCCAGAGTCATAGAAGGTGCACCACTAAAACTAGCTTATCACCAGGCATATCAAACAGAGCTACAGATTTAATATGAATTATAAAAATTAGTGTTGAAGAGCAAGTCTGTCTTTTGCCGCTGGCTTCTTCTGATTTTTGACTTTATTACATATCCTCTGGTTTCAAATACAGATTTATTGATATATTTTTAAAATTTAGACATTTGAAAGCAGTCATCAGATAGGTAATGTTTTGTGATCCTGTTGCTGCAACCAGCGGCCCCATGATTGTTGCAAAGGAGCTCTCACACTCGGCCACACCCCGGCAATCTTCCGTAATTTGTATTGCATTGTTAACGTGCCGTCTCCTTGTCTGAGGCTGTGATGCATCTAGTGTCTGCTTTTTGGGTTTTGTTTTTACACAGGCTCTTGCTACACTGCCCATGCTGGCCTCAAATTCCTGGTTCAAGAGATCCACCTGCCTCAAGTGCTGAGACTGTAGGCCTGTGACACCACTCCTGTCTTTGCCTACATTACTTTTATGACTGCCTTGGTACTTTATGTACTTAAATTAAAATGTTTTGTTTTTTACAAAGCATTGTTGAAAGACTCTAAGTTAGGAAACTGACTTACATTCATTGGTGGTGAGATTCTGAATGAATCACTTCGTTTCCATTGCTTGTCCCCAGTTACAGTGATGTCATCCTTTATGTCAGGTGACTCTGTAGTAGGGAACATTTCCTACCTCTGCTCTAGTGATCTGAAGCTCTCTGGTGGACAAAGTGAGAGGTTGGGTTTCTGGAAACATCAATTTGGAACTACAAAAAGAGAATCTACTCATGTTCAGTGTGTCTCAGGTTGGGTTGGAACCCCTGACTTAGTGCTGGCTTTCTTTGGTTTTGTGCCAAGTGTCCCCCAAGTTCCCAGCAATAAATATTGCCTTAAGGATTTAGGAGGAAAAGGTCCAAGCTACAAGGAATGTATTAAGTCTTTTGTCTCTGGACTTTCTGAATCTTGCTTCTAGTACCTATTGAAACTCCCTGGTGCTAGACACATCACAGGTTAGCAAACCAAAGTGCCCACTATCTTTAATTTGAAATAAGGTATTTGAAGACATCCTGTATTTAAATGTGCATTACAGTCAGTGTAGCTGATAGAATATAACCGTCTATATCTTATTTGCTGATCCACAAACCTTTAACTTCATATAATTTAAGACTTTTATTGAAAATGGGCTTTCTACTTCCATATATCTTGCTTTGCTGGTTTTTTATTTATGTATTATTTTTAATGAAGGCTATCCTTGAACTATATATATATGTATCCAACTCCTGCCTCCTCCACTCCCAAAGTGCTAAGATTATAGACATGCACCACGCATCTGAGACTTTCTAAGAAAAGGAATAATCATTTTGAGAGAAAGGTTTCTTTTGTATCTGAGAGCCTCGTGGAGGCCCGAGAAGATGACTCATCAGGTCCAGATGTTCCCTGCCAAGCCTGCTGACCTGAGTTTGATTCCACGTGATGGAAGGCAAGAATGGGCTTCCCTATCCACGCCATGGCACTCACATGCCCGCCAGCCACCACCACCCCATAGATAAATAAGCATAACAACCACAAAGAATCTCCTTTGTGTTATTTTTTTACTTCATTTTAATTTAATTTATCATTGGGTGTGTTTGTGTTCAGTTTTCAAACTTAGAGTAGTAGGCAAAGAAAAAAATAAAGTTGTTATAAAAATAAAGTGCATTCAAACTTCATTTTAGTGTTATTAGTAGTGTTCTTCTCATCCAAAATTATGTCAAATATGTTTGACCTGGCCTTTTGATCAACGGACAGTGTAGATAGTTACAAGCTCCTCAGCAAACTTATACCACTTAATTAGCGAGATTTCTAAAAGTTGAAAGCCTGGTAGCACCAAGGCCAGGGAGGACTCAGTCCACCTTTGCTGGTGGTGGACTCAGCACCTCTCAGTTAGGAACAGCTCACTGTTGATCCTTATTTTTAGTTGGTTGAGTCTATACTGCAGAGGTCGGTTCCCCCTTTTTGATGAGTTTGATTTTTTTTTGTTTTTTATTTAGAGAGTATTTTGATTTAGAGAGAACATTTATGCTGTGTACAAGGGCTGAAAATGTCTCCTTCATAAACTTTTGCTCATAGTACCTCATGTAAGATCAGTTGACTGGGACTCATTTCAGTGAAAATTGTTAGAGCCGGCAGGCAGCCAAGGAGATGTGTGAATCTGTGCCCCCCTCCATGTGTAAATAGACTTTCAAATGTGCGCTGGCGTCCTTTGAAGGTAAGCTCCCCCTCCCCATTACCTTCTGCTGGCGCTGAGTAGCAGTTGCCCTAAGGAAATGAAAGCCAGGGCTTTTCAAAGCCCTGCTTCTGATAGAAAAATGCTTAGTAATGACAGACACGCCCTCCAATCCAGTGGCCATTTTGTACTATAGCTCTGGAGACACAAGTGGGAACCCTCGCAGAATCAAGTCTGCATCAGATATGGAGCAGAGGCAGTGAATGTTTCACCGAGGAAACCGGAGCTCCGAAAACTATGCTGTCTGTGAGTAGTTTAGTTGGACGCTGTTTTATGGGACCTTTTAATATTTTTAAATTCTGCCATTAGGTTTTATCTCCTTTTAATATTTTTAGATTCTGCTATTAGGCTTTGTCTCTGTTCATGTTATAGAGCAGTTAAATGCTTCCATTGGGGGCTTTTGAAATAAGTGGTATTTTAGAAGCTGTGCTAAAATATGTAACCTCCAACAAGTATTTATAATTTTAATCTTTCAGCATACTAGCCTATGATACTTCTCAGTCATTTAGGAGTGGGAAGGCAGGGAGGAATTTGAACATTTTAGATTTTACTTTACAATTCTTTACTTGGTTAAAAACAAGCAAATAGATACTGGTTTCTATAGCAACAGAAATTGGTTTTCCATTGAACAGTTTGTTGATTTTGACTTGAGTTTTGATTCTTTAAGGAAAGCCTTCATTTAAAATTTAAAAAGTGGTTGTATAATTTGGTAATGATAGTCTTTCTCCTCAGTTCATGTGTTCAGAAGTTAGCCTGGTGGACATAGGAAGTCATACAAATGAAGGTGTTTAATGTTTTCATCATTAGCAGTCTCGCCCAGACGAGTTCCCATTCTGTATGTGGTGATCATGGTGAGACCTATGGCTTGTCTGCTTTTTAAGAAAGGTCCTTGTCGTGTTGCCTCAGCTGGGGTCAAACCCTGGGTTCAAATGAGTCTCCCACCTCAGCTACTGACTCTGGGAGCCTCAGGCTGTGCTACCTTGCCATGACTTTACTTCTGTGTGACCAGTTACATTCAAAGATTAAAAGGTCTTTTTAGTGTCTTAAAGTGACAAATTGTGATTCACAAACAAATAGGCTTCCATCAAATCAATTTAATAAATAGATTTAAATATTTAAATATTCTCCCATCAAATCAATTTAATTTTCAGAGCCTTTTCTTTAAAAATTTTACTTTGAAGTCGGGGTCTTTTAGAGGTGTTCATGGCATGGTATAAACTTCTAAAACAAATGTGACTGACTAACTTTGTACCACATATGAGTTAATATACATTTGAAAAAAAAAAGTTGGAAGTGTGGTAACAACTTCAGTAATGGAGTAGAACTCCTTCCTGGGCCTGAGAACCAGGATGAGCACGGATTCGGGTAGCTGGGACGTCCACACAGTTCCTTCCTAAACATTGCAGCCGCAGGTCTCTGTGCAGAAGCTGTGCTCCTCACTGCAGCAGTAGTAACAAGTGTGGCGGCTTTCCGGTTGCTCTTGTGTTTAGTGTAGCCTGGCAAGCCTAGGCACTAACATCTGACAGTGGTTAGCGTTTGCCAGGTCCAACAGTGTGGCTTAAATATAGTACTGATACTTTAAATAAAAACATATTTAATAATATCAAATGATTAGTGTGGGCATGGAAAACAGCACAAGATTTTATCTCCTTTTAATATTTTGTTCATTTGCTAAAGTAGCACTTAATAGGATACTGATATCTTCTTTATTAGTAGTCCTTATGCTAAGTACATTTTTTTGAGAAAGTCTTACATTAATATATTATTTTATATACCTACATATATGTGTAGCTCATATAATACAGGGTGATCAATGCTAGACACCTAGTATTAAAAGTACTAGGTCAGTGAATATACAGATTTATATTTTACTACCTATACTTACAGTATATGAAGTAACTGTTCCCCCACCCTTGCCAGTGATATAGATTGCTATATTCCTTTTTTGTTGTTTTTAGATTTATTTATTTGATTTTACATATATGAAACTTTTGCCTATATGTATGTCTATGCTCCATGCATGTTCAGTGCTCATAGAATCAGAAAGTGACTTGTTGGGATTACAGGAGTGGGCCACTACTGAGTTTTACTCTGATTTAAACATTTACTAAATGCTTCTACAAATGTATTCTATAGTCTTTTTCACCCAACAATAGGAGATTGGTTAAGTCATGACACAAGGAATTGAAATCCTCTGAGAACACCTGAAGGAAGTAAATAGAATATCATTCCTAATATAGAAAGACGTCCACAGTGTAGGTGAAGAAAGCCAGGTGCAGAAAAGTGAAGAAAGTACATTTCCATTTTGTATAAACATTTCAAAAGCCATCTACACACACATAAATATATACTACATTTTGAGGAAAGGCTTCCCAAGCTAAAGAATGTTTATTCCCTTCTGGAAAAAAAAAAGGGGGGGGGAGGGGGCTAAGTACTAAGTGTTGGCTAAACAAAGTTATTTCTCATTTTATATCTTTCAGTTAAATTTTTAACTTAAAAATAGCAAAGCATTAAAAAAAATCTGTGAGGATAAGCAAAGAAGCTTGGTTTCCTTTTATAGATAAACTAAGTTTCCTTTTTGTTATGTAGCCACAGAAAGAAGTTGACAGTAGAAAACTACCAGAGTTACTGAAGTAGCTGATGTACAGTGAGTTTTAAGAAACATTTGGCTAGGGGGCTGGAGAGATGGCTCAGAAGTTAAGAGCAATGGCTGCTTGCTGGCTGCTTTTCCAGAGAGATTCTAGAGAGAGGTCCTGAGTTCAATCCTCAGAAACCACATGATGACTCACAACCATCTATAATGAGATCTGGTGCCCTCTTCTGGTGAGTAGACACACATACAGACATAACACTGTATACATAATAAATAAATTTTTTAAAAAGAAACATTTGGCTAGTGTTAAATGAATAAATGGCTGCTGATCTTTCTACAAGGAATGTCGTTAGCAGTCAATCATTAGTATTCCAAGCTAGAACTATAGGATACCGAGGTAAAACTTGGCATTGTAACACCACTGTGGGCTGTTACTTGGCTGTAAGATAGAGCAGACAGAACCATTGACCATTCTGAAGTGACCTCTGGGCTTATAATGTGGCATCTAAACCATGAGTTGTGACTCAAGGGAGCATTGCAAGCCTTTAACAGCAGTAAAAGTTTCTGAATGATTGATAACCAGAAGTTAATTAAAAATCAAGTATGTAATGAATCTAAGGTGTTTCCATCAGTGTTTGCCCAAACTGTATCATGCAACTTCAGCACAGCCTTGTTTCTGGTTTTTGATTTTTCAAAATGAGCTTTCTCTGTGAAACAGCTCTGGCTGTCCTGAAACTTGCTCAGAAAAGGCTGACCTCAAACTCCGAGACTCACCTGCCTCTGCCTCCCTCCCAAGCACTGGGACTTCCGGAAGGTGTGCGCCCCATGCCCAGCTCACATCCTTGTTTCTGAACACTCAGCATGTGCGTTCTGTGCCGCACCTGCCATCGCCCCGCACAGCGCCACACTGGCAGAAATGCCTCCCTTGAGCTCTTTGTTTTTCTATGTTATGAATTACAGTGGTGTTGTTTTTTACAGAGATTTCTGCTCCTATGGAAATGTGGTGGTTTGATTATGGGGGGGACTTTGAGTGTTTTCTTAGTATCATTCCTCAGCATGAAAGTATCAATACATTTTTGGATTGTATTGTTAGAGAGTTTGGTTTTAAAGTTTGTTCAGTTGCTGATTAGAGTTTAAATTTTTAAAATAATGTTAAATGAATTTGACTTGCTGTTAGGACAGAATTATAAAATTTTTCTGAAATGATCTGCACTACGTGCTTCTGCCACTTTGTACTATATGTTTATGTGAAACAGCATTCTCAGTGTTGATGATAGTAAATCAAAATATCCATCAACTCTGAAAAACGTTGAAGATGCTGTATGTGTCCTGCAATATCAAATAGTCATCCATGATTTCATTCTGTATAAGCAAGAATGTCTATCTAACTCATATACATATTTACTTAAAGTTTTATTAAGTGGTAAAATTATGTCTACTAAGAACTTGTTTAAAATAAATTTATGACTTATTATCAGGAAACTATTTATCTCTTTTATATACCTATCTAATACTGTGTAAACGTGGGCAAGTGAGAATGGGATGCAAGTGGGAAAAGGCTTTTGTTTTTCTTTTATTGTTGTTGTTTTGTTTTTTTTGAGATAGGGTTTCTCTGTGTAGCCCTGGCTGTCTTGGAATTCACCCTATAGACCAGGCTGGCCTCCTCGAACTCACAGAGATCTGCTTGCCCCCTGCCTCCAGAGTGCTGGAATTAAAGGTGTGCACTACCGCCAACCTGTAGGAAAAGTTTTGATAAACCGTGACCAGTGAGTACTGTTGTAGAGGATCGGTTCCATGGAGCCTTCTATCCTGCCCATGGATAGCAAGGTCAGCAGATGCTCAGGTCCCTTACGCAAAATGAGATAGTATTTGCATGTACCGTGTTCACATGCTCCAGGGTACTTTATACCTTGTCTAGACACTTAGGTACCGAATATAAGGTGATACCGTATGGTTGTACTGTGTGTTTACCGAGCGATGACAAGCAGAAAACGTCTCGCAATGTAGCAGACAGATGCCAGTTTTGTTTTCCTTTCTACCCATAGTTCTTTAAATCTGCAAGTGTAAAACCCATGGCTCTAAAGAACTGAGTCATTGACACTGATGTGTTTCTCATGTCAGTAGCTAAGGGAAATCACCCAAGAAGGAGCCACTTCTGAAGGAGGCAAGATTTGCTTATATACCTACCTTTCCTAGTTTATACCTGTGACCCAGTCAGTCCGTCACACATTTCTTATCTTGATACGCCAACGGAATCTTCTGATATGGGAATAGCTTTATTAGGAAACCAGAATTCACTTAAATTATATGAAATTCAAGTAGAAATAATCTACTAGTCCTGTAGCTGAGCTAGAATTCTTGCAGGTCTTACCTGTTGAAGTTGAGTGAGGGTATGATACTATTTTATAAAGAAATTCACCTTCTTGCTGCCCATGGTAAGCCTAGCACTCAGAAAACTCAAATAGGGTAACCCTTCAAATTTAAGACCATCTACATGGAGAGACACTGTTCCAGGGTTAGGATTTGCTCCCCGTTTCTGTCCTTGGTAGGTTTTTGGATATGGCGTACCATTAGGTTCATGACGGGAGTCTGCAATATTGATGTCATTCTAACGAGGCAGAAGACCATTGCCAGTTTCGTGGCTCCTCTGCCATATAGCACTTCAGCTGTATCCACCTCCAACCAATCTGCGAGTGGTTTAACGAGAGGGTTGGGCTCTATGGAGACATTGTCGAGTCTGAACATGGGGCACGAGGGTGGGGGACAACATGAAGTGCCCTAAGGATAAGACCTGAATGAGCTATTTTCTTGAACTTTTGTTCAGTTTTTAAAAAATGGAGTTTCTTGTCTGTTTTTATTTTTCTTACAAAAATATGCTTCGGTCACCAAAAAAGAAAAAAAAATTCTTAGCTCAACCCAAAACTCGTGGCTATTTTTCGCTTAGCAAAATTCTTGCTGGTGCTCTGCTGTGTTTGCCAGCTAGGGTTTACAGGAAGAGTGAACCACAGGATTTCCTGAGGAGGAGCGCTCCCACATGCTGGGTCTGAGCTCTCGTATTCCATTTGGCAGCACTGATCCTCTCCAGGACCTCAGAGTTTCCAGTGTTGATGCTTTCTTTCTCCGCATAAAACAACCGAAACATGGGTGATTCTGTTTTGCCTGGACAAAGGGAGAAAGCAGACCATTTGCCCTACCTCCACATTTCCTTCCCAAAGTCACCATCAACATGTGATACTCATCATATGAAAAATAGGGCTTCCCATAGATGCGATTGGTTCTTAGACCTCATGGCCCAAGACCTCCAAATAATAGTGGTTAGGACAGTTGCTGTGGGAACACGACCTCCTCATAAAAGAAAAAAAAATGCATTTTATATTGAATGATAAAGTTTGATGCTGACAATTTCACCCTTTTCATGCTTACGCAGTTTGGCAGTAAGAGTTTATGTTTTATACTGAGGGTAAGCTGTCCTTGTCATGACCGTTGTCTTTGCTGTAGGGATTAGAAAAGACTGCTAAAGTACTTCTTGCTTTTCATTTACCATCTACTTAAAGATTACTTTTCTTTTTATATTTCATTCAGTAGATTGCAAAACATAAGGGGAAAAAAGCGACAGCAGCAAGACAAGGTACAATACATTGAATGCAAAAACAGATCAAACATGCCCTTGTGGGCTGGAGAGACAGCTGTGTGGTCCAATACTGGTTCATCTTCCAGAGAGCCCTGATAAACTCCCAACACAACTGTCTGAAACCCCTCATCTACAGGATCGAAGCCCTCTTCTGGCCTTCATGGGCATTCATACATGTGGTACAGAAACATACATGCAGGGGAAAAAAAAACATACATATAAAAAAAAGAAATAAGCCTTTTAAAAACATTCTACAAGAGCTCTATTACCCAAATTACAGTATTGAGGTTGCCAAATATGTCAATACACTCTTATTAATATTTTTCACTTGGATTTTTTGTTAAATACATTGCTTACATTATTGCTCCTAATGAGTTTATTGTTATTTTTAAATAAAGCAAGTATTTTAATTTTTTCCCTTCTAATTTCTCATGTGATGAATGCCAATAAACAGTATACAGAGAAGACAGTCTTTGGGTTCTTCAGTTTTTAAAGCTAGAAAATTCTTTTGTTTGAGAAGGGAGTCAATTGTCTGTTTGTTTGTTTGGGGCTTTTTTGAAACATGGTCTCATGTAGCCCAGGCCAGCATCAAACTTGCTATGTTGCTAAAACTAGTCAAGAACTCATGATCCTCCAGCCTCTACCTCCCAAGTACTAGGGTTACACAGGCTTGCACCAGTGTTTGGCTTCAAGAGTCTGGACTTTGAGACCCACTGATGAAGAGGTAGTTTCCTGAGAGCTATCAGATAACGTCTAGATTATTTAACAGTTTAAGAAAAAAACAACATATTAGCCCCAAACCTTTTTAAAGAATTAGTGTAGAGCTAGAAAGATGGCTCAGTGGTTAAGAGTCCTTACTTCTCTTGCAGAGGTCTTGGGTTTGATTACCAGCACCCATGTGGTGGCTCACAATTACCTGTAACTTCACTTCCAGTGGATCTGGTGTCCTTTCTGGCCCCTGTAGGCTTCTGTACTCAGGTGGTACATATAAACTTACACAAGCACACACCTATCCACATAAATCTTAAAAATACCTACATTTTAAAAATTAATGTAAATCAGGTGGTGGTAGCACATGCCTTTAATCCCAGCACTCGGGAGGCAGAGGCAGGTGGATATCTGTGAGTTCGAGACCAGCCTGGTCTACAAGAGCTAGTTCCAGGACAAGCACCAAAGCTACAGAGAAACCCTGTTTCGAAAAACAAAAATAAATAAATAAATAAATAAATAAATAAATATTAATGTAAAATGTCATTCCACTAAAAAATTTCTCCTGTGTTCTTAAACCGAGTTTATATGCTCCAAGGTCTGTCTTGGTCAGTTCATCTTGGCAACATTCAGTTAGACCATTTTAATTGTGTGTTGTTGCTTAAATTTTAAATTTTCTTTTGGCTCAAAAGGCATTGAAGCATACAAGTAAAAATAAAGCTGCAATCCAGAATGCAAAGGTAGAGAATAGCGCTTTGGTGTTCACGCAGGGTCTGGGTTTGTGTGTGGGCAAAAGCGGTACAATTTGCACTGCCAATCACAAATAGAAAATTTCAGGAATGAAACATATAATGGAAAACATTAGAAATTACATGTATGGATGTGTCCCTATCTCACCATCCTCCATGCCTCTTCTCAGAAGAGTGCCTAGTCTCATTGGAGGCTATAATTGGTTATGCCAATTCTGTGTAGCCCTTCCTCCACTAGCCACAACCCACAGCGCCTGTATCCAGTGGTTCCTTGGGCCTTAAAACCCTTCCTTGCTCTAATCCTGCCCTAACCCACCATGGCACACGAGCACCCCAGATTCCAACCCTCTGAGGGGGTCACACCATGGCACATGAGCACCCTAGATTTCAATCCTTTGCTATTCCTGAGTAAACTAGAGTGCTTTTGGAGAGTCAGTTTCTGCCCACCTTAGCTTGGCAGCTCTGTTGCTGGCTTTGTGCTGTCTCTAACACTGATTTTCTAACAGATCTTGAAGTTCTTGTTTGTTTTTTAAGATTTGGGTATTTCACTGAATGGTATCAAGGCTTTAAAAAAAGATTTGTTTATTTTGTGTGTCTGAGTGTTTTATATGGATATCTGTTTACCAAGCGCATCCCTGGTGTCTGCATAGGTCAGAAGAGGGTGTCAGATCCCCAAGACCTGGAGTTATGGACAATAATAAGCTGCCGTGGTGGCTGCTGGGAAACAAGCCTGGGTCCTCTGCAGGAACACAAGTCTCTTAACTGCAGAGCCATCTCTCTATCTCTCAAAGTTTGTTTATTTCTTTGTTTTACTTTATATATGAGGATGTTTTGCATGTATTCATGTATGTAGTTGTTGGATTCCCTCACACTGGGGTTACACATGGTTGTTAGCCATGTGGGGCTCTGGAAATCAAACTCAGCTCCTGTGCAAGAACAGTAAGTCTTGACCCCTGAGCCATACCTCTAGCCCCTTAAGAAGTTTTAAGTTTTAAGCATGTTGCCCAATTTTTACTTTAGAAAAGTTTGAAGGTTAAAATTAATTTTTGCTACTGATCATGATAAGTTTCTCAATAAATTTTCATCTGATAGTAGCAGTATGTTTCTGTTTAATGGAATTGGGGTGACTTAGTGTTGTGTGACAAAACTTTTCCTGGGGAAATGCCACACAAGTCTGCTCATCCCAAATAGGGAGCCCATGGCAGACCGAAGTAGTATTTGGGGAACTGACATTTTATTGAGTTACTTATAGGACTATGGGTGAGGGGCTCCTTACAGGGACAGAAATGACTCATGGACAGCTGCATCACCAAAACCCACCACTGAAGGGGTGACAGCTCACAAAGCTGGGAACCTGGAGCACAGTGCACAGGCTGCAGGCAGCTCGTCAGGTTGGAGCTTTCCTTCCCAGCTGCCTCAGGTGGTCTAAAGCTCTCCAGACATCTTGGCTGGTGTCAGCTTCTCCCCGAGTCTTGTCTCAGTATGTTCTTACAGCTTTGCTCATCTAGGAGTCTTCTCTGCAGCTTGGCTTTATTTGCCTTCGAGGGAGTTACTGCTTTTACCGCTTTCTCTGGTCTAGTGAATTCGGTCAGTTTTGGGGACTTCCTGAATATATGTTGTTTGCCTCCTTGCTTAGAGAGCTTCCCTGCAGTCTTGGAGGAAACTGTTACACAAAGCCTGGGGCCAGGGCCAAGGCTCTCTGTCCTGTAGCTTATGCCCTTTCCATATAACTTACAAAAAGGTGTCTGCCAGGGACTGTTCTAAGTGCTTCCTGGGTTTGTTGTTTTGTTTTATTTTTGAGACACAGTCTCACTATGTAGACCAGGTTGGTTTAAAACTCAAGAGATCACCTGCCTCTGCTTCCCAAGCACTGGGAATGTGCACCACCATGTTGAGACCCCTCTGCATTTGGTGTAAGTATCCTGTCCTGTGTGAGACAGCTGAAGCATCCGTGGTTTATAAATTACCACAGATACTTAGCTAGTGATTGTCAGAGTTAGAAACTGATACTTAGCTAGTAGTAGAGTTAGTAACTGAACCTAAGCTTTGCTTACAGAGGTTTTTTTTTTCTTCTGAGAAACATAGGGTGTTATATCACTCCCAATGTCAGTGTTTGTATTGTTACCACTGTGACCTCCTGCTTATTTTAAACCAGCCTCTCTAATCTCTGCATTATCGAATATGTGAACGAGGACTTTCCTAAAGTAACTTGAGTTGTTTGTAGTGTCAAGTATGGTGGGTAATGGGCATGGTAGTGCTAAACAAAGTGATAAGCGTGTTATGTATAACATTACACATAAAATTGTAATGAATGTATTTAATTCTTGGCTTTAAATTGTAACTGTTTCACTCCAGGTCCTCTTACCAGTTATCAGTAGCCAGCACTGCCTGTTTGGAATGCTCTACTTAAAGACAACAAAAATTTGGATTAAAAAATTGTTTAAATCTATTTTTAATTTTGAGTTCATTTTTCTTGCTAGTACTCACTCAAAAAATGTGTGTCTGTTTAGAGCTTTTCCTTTTTGGGTCTTTTTGTTGCATGTTGGTTGATTTATTTGGTGTTCAGTGCGACTTTAATTAGCAGATCATTTCAGTTTTCGTAAGAGAAGCCATAAAAATGTGCCATAAGCTGATATTCAGGTGTGATTCTGAATTTGATCCTAAAACTTTGGAAACATCAGTGATCTTGAGATTTGCCTCATTTCCTGTTTCTTTCAGAACTCTCCCCTTTACCAGTACTTACAGGATTTGGGACACACAGATTTTGAAATATGTTCTTCTTTGCCACCAAAAATAGAAAACTGCTTGCCGACAGAGGGACCTCACAAACCTCCCGCAAGAGTCCTACCAAAAGTAAGGAAGCATGCTCCACTTTTCTGCCTTCATCTTTTATTCTTTAATGATTAAAATACCCTCTAAGGCCAAAGATGTAGCTCAGTGGTAACTGCTTGCCCAGCCTGAGAGGCCCTGAGTTCAATTCCTCCTCACGCTGATAAAACTTCCTTATTTCACTAATAGGTTACAGCTGTCAAAGGTAAACCTTAGTCTTTCTGCTGCTCTGGAATTTTTTTGTGAGCAGGTGGTATGAACTGAGCAAATGAAAATGATTTGAGAGTTAGCATATATTACTTCTTAAATATTGAAATTGTCTGAAGAGGATCAAGAAACCTTAGCTGGAACTTTGCCAGTGATAGTTCTCTCTTAAGTGGCGTGTTCATTAAATCATTTTGGTTTGTTTTTTAATTCCCTTTTCTACACTGACAACTTGCAGGGATCAGTTCTCTCCTTCCACTCTGGGTTCTGGGGACTGAACTCAGGTGGTCCTGCTTGGCAGCAAGAGGCCTTTTTGGCTGAGCCATCTTACCAGCCAAATTCTGTTGTTCTTTGGGGTTGTTTTTGTTTTGGTGATGTGGCTTAAACATGGCTCTTCTTTATACCAAGCAGACATTCTACCATTGACTTGTGTGCACACACAGCCCTACTGGGTTTTTTGGGTTTTTGTTTTCTGTAAACTTATGTGCAAAAGTTGAACGGTTAGGTGCCATTGCATGGCAGTATACCAAGATATTTCTGGTGATATTTAAGCCCTGGGCCCTGACCACACTCCCAAGTACCCTCAACCCAGCAGAACGTGACAAAATCTCTGGAAATGCAAAAGGCCCAAGCCAAGGGGTTGACCTTAAGATCCTGGCTTAAATGGAAGTATCTGCTTCAATGGCCCTGAACACCATACCACGACACATCTATTTTGACTCAACTCATACAATATCAGCAAATATCTATCCCAATTTCCAGCCCACTCTCCAGAACTCCCTTTTACAAGTCAGGTAGAATCAGGTTTTGTGTTTTCAAAACAATAGATTGGGTAAGACGAATCCCAGAGGAGAAGTTGGACCCAACATTTAATATCTTGTGTTAAGTTAGTCAAGGAAGCCTCTCTGTTCTTGCATAGAGAAATAGTCTATTAATCATGGAAGCAAATGAACATATTTATGGAGCCAGTACATCTTCTAAGCTTCTTTAAATCTCTTTATCTCTCCAGCCCTACTAACTGGTTATAAACTGCATTTACTGGCATGTTCAGGGAATGGGGCTATTAAGGTAAATTACATATTTAATTGATTCATTAATAAAAGTTCTGGTACATGACAGTTTTTATAAAAGGAATAAAATGTCTTTCTGCTTTATTATTTTATAACATAATATTAATACTGAGAATTTGTACCATGCTATGATTTCATTCTGAAATAAATATAATCGTCCTGTTAATGCAGTCTTCCCAAGATAAATGCGCTACATTATGGTGACTTCTGACTGTTTTTTTTTTTTTTAAATCAGATTTACAGGCTTCATTTCAATTCATTAATTAAAACTCTAGTTTAGCCAGGCGGTGGTGGCACACGCCTTTAATCCCAGCACTCGGTAGGCAGAGGCAGGCGGATCTCTGTGAGTTCGAGGCCAGCCTGGTCTACAGAGCTAGTTCCAGAACAGGAACCAAAAAAAGTTACGGAGAAACCCTGTCTCAAAAATCCAAAACAAACCTCTAGTTTAGGGACCCAGGAAAGTAATTCCAAATATAAATTCTAGGTCATTCTGTTGCACAGCTAAAAGTGGAAATAAACGAGGAGACTGTGACACACTGACACTAGTGTATAACCTAAACAAGTGTTTTTCATTTTTGTTAAAAATTCTAGTTACTTAGAGGTAAGTTGTTTAGTATTCTTGCCTTTTGAGTGTATTTAATTAATAATTCTACACATATCATTCATAATCTTTAGCAAGGCATCCTGTTCAAGCTGGCAGAAAGCATCAAGAGCTGGACGTTTTCTTCTCCGTACAGTAAGAAGGATGACTTACTCCACAAGTTGGTGAGTGTCTGCTGCCTTTCCTTGGTTTTGTTCTCTCTCCAGGGTCCTGCAGAACAGGGAGCACTGAAAGATCAAAATTGTTTTGCTATGCCTTGCTGTGATCTGTGATCCGTCTTTATTAGACACTCACTACAGTAACTGGGCTCTTCAAAGGGGACTTTTTTAGAAAAGGTAGCCAGTGTTCTGGTGTTACTGGGGCCTTGCTTGTTAGACTGTTAGTTTATTGCCATCTCCGTCATTGGCGGGTATTCCTCTTAGGAAGGAAGGAAATTAATGCACCAATTGGCACCAGCTCAGTCCTGCGGGACTGTAAATCACACTTCCCAGAGTCAGTACTGATGGCTTCTCTGGTTCCTGTAAGCCTCCCTCCCCACCTCTGTCTGTCTCATTCCTGCTGCAGTGTATCTCTTGCTTAGCCCCGCCTCTAGAGAGGTGCAGTCAGCCTTACAACCTACCAGTGTGGCATCCGTGCAGTATATCTAGAATGTTCAATGTGCTAAATTCTCTTGGTTCTCAGACACATCATTAGCTTGCAGGTGAGCAAGTGTTAGGATTCTCCACTGGTCTGTGACCCAAAGAATTATCCATCTTTTAAAACTAACTCTTGTAAAGCAGTCATTTACAGAACGTGATAAAATGCTTTCACATTTTGATTGGCTACTCCAAGCCACATTATAAGATTTGATCTGTTGTACCAGTGAGAGAAAGCCAAGGTTTAGACAGCTTTGCCTAATCACTTTTTAAGTGAATTGTCCAAGAATGTTCAGCAAGGAAATGATAAAGGGAGAATTTGGACCCAGATCTGAACCGAAAGTCTGTGCTCTTTCCATACTGCTTCTCTAGCTTGAGTATTGATACTTTTTATATAATTTTGCATTTTATGTACATTGGTGTTTTGCCTGCATGTACGTCTGTGTGAGGGCATTGGTTGCCCTGGAACTGGAATTACAGACAGTTGTGAACTGCCATATGGATGCTAGGAATTGAACCCCGGGTCCTCTGGAAGAGCCGCCAGTGCTCTTAACCAGAGCCATCTCGCCAGCCCCGAGTATTGATACTTTTTAAGGAATCAAAATTGCTGTAATCCATCACATCAGCTCAGCATCACTTCTCACTAGAGTCTGCACAGTTTAACCCTGACGTCCGTCCCGTGCCAGCTGGTCGTTGTTATTTCTACTGTGAACCTTGTCTTCCATCTCCTTTATCCTTAGGGTTGTGTTTCTGCTGTTTCCCTGTGGTGGAATTCTTCCCTGTTTTCTCTCAGTCTGTGGCAATCTTTTCAGGAAGCCATCTAGCTTCTCATCCTATTAGACCGTATTTCCTTTGCCAGCCTAGTAACAATTACCTGTGCTTATGTTTGGTATGTGTTAGATTATGTTGCATGAGCATAACATGTTTTTTGGCTCTTTTAATTATTTCATATGTGCTAATACACATAATACTTTCTATAAAAACTCTTTATGATTTACAGATGTCAACTTATTTCATCTTATGAAGTAGGTGCTGTTATTTACCCCCTTTGCAGAGAAGGAAATTAGCACTGAGAAGTCATCAACTTGCTAAGCTATAGAGCACAGCAGGCTGTCTATAAATATCAGTAATGTACTATACATTCCAAAAGCGGTAAGAAAGGATCTTGAAAATCTCACTCACTATATGGCAATGATAAATATTTGAGAAGAAAGATATGTCTCAGCTGACGTGAGCATACCACAATGTGTATGTATCTAAACTCTCATGGAGACCCATTAATTTTATGTTGTTTTGTTTTACTTTGCTTCTGATTTCATTTCATTTTTGTGTGACGGTCTTACTCTGTAGCCCAGGATAGCCCAGGGCTCACTAAATAGCACACCCTCACCTCAGAAATCTGGCTGTCCTCCTGTTCCAACAACCTTCCAAGTGCTGAGATTTCAAGCCTAAGTCACCATGCCCTCCCTAAGTTTATGTTCTTAAACTTTAAGTTTATGTTGGTTTGCTTATTTTATTACTTAAGCAAACCAGGGCCAGAAAGATGGCTCCTGAGGTCAAGGCCCTCGCTGTCATGCCTGATAGTCTGAGGTTGATCCTAGGACCTGTACAGTGGAAAGAAGCAGTGGCCTCCTCTGAGTTGTCCTTTGATCTCCTTGTGTACTCACATGTAAATTTGAAATATACAATTAATAAATTGAATTTTAAAAGTTTAAATAAATAAACTAAACCAACAACTACCAAAGACTTACGCTTTGAGCTGAGGATTGTGAAAGTTAGTCATTGCTGTGAGTGCTCACCGTAGGCCACTGTGAGAACTGACTGACTGTTTAGATGCCGCTGCCTCGGCTCACCCTCTGCCGTGCTCCCGGTTGACAGCAGATTCCACTCCCCCTGACTAGACAGGCTTTCTGTCCGCTGCAGCCTTCCCTCTGCCCTGTCACTTCTCCTCATGCTTTAGACGAGCTTGGCTTCCCTCTTGTATTCACTCTGACTTCCGTGTCTCTTCTGTAGCAGCTTCTGCCCCTCTTCGGTGTAGAGACTTAGAGGCCAGGGGATGACTGGGTGACAGAGCACTTGCCTGGCATGCCTGAGGTATGATCTTCAGCACTTCTGGAGGAAGACATGGAATCTTGTTCTTTTTTGTGTCTTCAGTGTCTGAGTGTTCATTTTCAGAAAGCCTTGGTCCCTCTGATAAATCTCTTAGATTCTGGCTATATTAGTTACTTTTCCATTGCTGTCACAAATTTAATTCAGCTTATGGTTTTAGAGGGCTAGAATCCATGTCAAGGTTCACTCTTGATCCTCAAGCAGGAGGTAGAAAGCCCAGTGAAAATGACCCAAATCTTTTGAGACATCAAAGCTCATCCCCAGTGAAAAACCTCCCCCAATCCTTCCCAAACAGTTCCACCAACTGGGAACCAAGTGTTCAAAGATAGGAGCTTACGGGGGCCATTCCCATTCAGATCTCCACACTGGCTCTATTGGTGCAGTGTCCATGGTCAGCATCCTTTATATTATGTTTTCTATGTATATTATAGTTTTCACATTGCATACCAGTAATTTAACCAAACAGGCATAAGTGACTAAGTTTATTGATATGTATTACTTTATATCTCATTACTAAAAATTTGCTTTTCACATCTAGTAGGTTAATAATGTCCATCTCAATCTCTGTTTTCTATTTACAGTGAAAGTACCTGTCACACTAAGGAGAAGTTTAATTGTTGTTTATTCTAGGATTCTCCTTTGTAAATAAATACCTGCAGCTGTAATTATATTAAACTTAGCATTTAATGCAGTCTTACCTATGTATTAATTCATCTCCTCCTCTGATTTGATGGCAAGGACACTGGATTCCGACTGGACTCACTACATATCATCCTGCAGCAGGAAGTCCTGCTACAAGAGGATGTGGAGCTAATTGAGCTACTTGATCCCAGCATCCTGTCTGCAGGGCAACCTCAACAGGAAAATGGACACCTTCCAACCCTCAGCTCCCTGGCAACCCCTAATGTTTGGTACTGTCCGGAAAACATTTCTATTTTGTCTGCTTACATGTAGAATATTGGCAGAAGAAATCTACCATAGTATTCTCTATTGTAAAGGCCTTATGAACATTCCATATATTTAGAATTACAGCAAATATAGTGATATGTCAGAGATTAAAAACAAAACAAAACCAAAGTTCTGGGGGAAATTACCATGTAATTAGTTGTTTGCTTAGCAACTCAACTCTCGGGGATAAATATACCCAAGTATCAGTACCACAGTGCAGTGTGCATGTCAGCCCTAGTCAGCTAGTATCATGGCTGTGTCAGAGGTACTAATGGCTGGGACATGGAGATAAAGTTGCAGTTATTGCTGTGTTGGCTGAGAAGAGATCATAACTGACAATGACTTCAACTATTTCAACTTGGGAAGTTGAAACAGGAAAATCACAGACTCCCAGGAGTTAGGGGCCAGCCTGGGTAATATAGCAAAAACCTTGTCTCAAAAGACAAAAACAGTCAAACTAAAACAGTCCTGAAACCTTTCTGCTACTGGAAATATTTGAGTATAATGCAAAAGTTATAGGTAACAATGTATCTTAAAATAGTTTTTTCAACAAGGAAAAATACTTGTTGATATTTACTAAATAAATACTAAATACTAAAAGATTTTCTGTATATACGATTGTGTATGGGAATTGTTGATGCCTTTCTCCTGTTTTTATTATGTATAACAGAGAAGGAATGAATGAATCAAATGTACAAAGTCACTGCCCAAATTATTCCAGTTACATAAGTAACTAGGCTAACTGTCCTGTGTTCTGAATCCATTTCCTGTCGTGTTGTAATGGATAGCCAAGTGTGTTTCCAAGCCAGCAGTCAATGAAATACCATCATGAAAAAATAAACATTGTTCTCTTTAAAAATAGAAGAATTTGCCTGGCACAGTGCTGTGGAATCCCACAAGTGTGATTATAGTGTAGGCTACTAAGACACTTGCTTGAGCCCAAGAGTTCAAGACCAGCCTGGACTACACAGTGAAGACCTTGTCTCCAAAAGACCCACAAAATAGATACTTATTATTACAAGTATGTATATAAGCAAATTGAACCATAGATGTTATGTATTTATAGGGCTAGAGACAGCATTTGCTAAATGTTTGCCATGCAAGCATGAGGACCTAAGTTCAGTCCCAGAACCAACCACATTTTAAAAAGCTTGGCATGGCAGCTTATGTTTGAAATGCCACTGTTGGGGAGGCAGCTGTTGACAGGCAGCATAGCCTGTCTGGGAAGATTAAAAACAAAAAACAGAATGGGCCAGTTGTGATAGTGCATGCCTATAATCCAGACATTGAGGAGGTAGAGGCAGGTGGATCTCTCTAAGTTCGAGGCCAGCTTAGACTACATAGCAAATAGCTTTTAATAAAAGTAATAGATTCTAGAAGAAGTTAGGGCTCCAGACTGGGAGGTGGCTCAGTGGGTAAAGTGCTTGCCACACCTGCATTGGTGCCTGTGTTCAGGTCCCTGACACCCACATGAAGTCTAAGAGCCAGGTGTGGAGGGTGGTGTGTAGCTGCCCTGGCAATGGGCAGGTGGAGATGAGCAGGCCCAGAGGCCAAGCTAGCCAGTGTAGGCAAAATGATCCGCTTCAGGTGCAGTGAAAGACCCTGTTTCAGAAAGTGAGGCGGAAGGTGAGAGCCACATGCAACACACAGGAGGCGTTCTCACGGGACTGAGCGTGCTGTAACTCCAAGGATTGCTGATGCTGTTTTCACGGATGCGTAGACACACTCGCCTGTACTTTTGTCTTATGTGTACACATTTCACCAAAGTTTTCATTGTTTAATTGACTCAAATAAAAATTTGATGCACACCTTTATTTCCATTAGTGTAGTACAGAAGTACAGGGCTTATCTACTTCATGATCTATGGCAAAAATGTTTTTTAAGCTAGGATGATTATTAAGTTAGATGACCATTCAGTTACCAACTATGTTTTATTACTGTTGTTTTGACTTTGATCTTTTAGCAACAAGGTTTTATTGTGTAGATTTTTATATCCAGCCTCCTAGGTGCTTCAGTTGTGAGCATGCACCACAATGCCTGCAGGTAAAGCACAGGCTGCCTGTGCAGAATATGGTTTCTGTGCAAAAAGCTTTGGGTAAAGCAAACTCAAACTATCTTTGATATTCTATTTTTACTTTTAAATATAATCTGTAAAAATGGGTTGTTAACCTACAAATTTGCGTGTTAAATGCCTTTTTTTTTTTTTTTTTTTTTTTTTTTTTTTGATTTTTCGAGACAGGATTTCTCTGTAGCTTTTGGTTCCTGTCCTGGAACTAGCTCTTGTAGACCAGGCTGGCCTTGAACTCACAGAGATCCACCTGCCTCTGCTGGGATTAAAGGCGTGCGCCACCACCGCCCGGCCTTAAATGCCATATTTTTTAAACCAGTTGTAAACTACACTTCTCACAAGTGCCCTTTACCTAAATTCACCAGCCGGATTTTAATACCTAGGCGGCATTAGCCGACATGCTCAATGTTGAAAACAATTCCACATCACCCTATGTGTGCCACATTTTTAAAGTATTGCTTCATAAAGATGCTAGCATTTTGTTTTAGTAAACTGAAATCTGTCATTATTTCTACCAGCTCAAGTAGCCAACCTCTCTGTCGTCTGACAGCATCTTCTTGGCTTCTGTGTTCGCAGGGATGCCTCGCTGCTGCTTGCCTTCATTAGTTTGCTCATTATGCTTCCCACGTGGTGGATTGTGTCTTCCTGGATGGTATGGGGAATAATTCTGTTTCTTTACGCGATCACACGGGCTTTGAAACTATGGAGGACAGCCAAGCTGCAAATGACTCTGAGAAAATATAGGGCCCGTTTGGAAGACATGGCAGCAAATAGCCGAGCCTTCACTAACCTTGTGAGAAAGTCCCTGCGTCTTATTCAAGAAACCGAAGTCATTTCCAGGGGATTTACTCTGTGAGTTCATTTCTCACTTTATTTTTTAAATGATTCTGTTCTGCTATTTACTTTAAGGAGAATATCTTGTTTTTATTTCTACATTACAGTTATGGCAGAGGAAGTCCACGTAGTCTGTTAATAAAGGGACAAAATCATTATATGCTAGATGGATGTGTAGTAGGGCTTTGTTTTGTGGAAAACGTTTTGAGAACCATAGTGGCTCTGGCCTGTTACTGTGTGACTGGGTGAGTCAGTGGCAGTGTTTAACCCTGGACTGCATGTGCCGTGGCGACCCAGGAGATATGTGCTTCCTTACTCCCTACCAGAAGCCTCATTGCCCAGTTCAGATGGCAGACGTATCTGATGTGATTTCACATTAAAATCTAACCTATGTTAGTAACACTCTCTGGGTAACCACCAGCAGCTGCTGAAGCACTAGACCTTTCAGAGTCTCCTGTTAATAACAATGCTGCATGTTCCTATGAGAAACTGAACGGTTAGCAGTCGAGCTGTCCATGCTTATGCTCCAGGACATGCTGGGGCTTACTAAAAGGAGAATTGTAGGACTAGGGCGATGGCTCCGCAGGTAAGAACATTTGCATAAGCATAAGGGCTTGAGTTCACATCCCCAGCACCTCTGTTAAAAACCCGGCATAGTGTAGCTGTCACTGCAATGCCGCAGGGGAGTGGGGACAGGGGCATTGCTGAGGCTTACTGGGATTCATAATAGAACCGTCTCAGCAGGACCCTGGCCTCCCGAGTACCCTGGCATCTCTCTATCTACATAGACAAGTGCCTACATCACTTAGCGCACACAGGGCAGCTATGTTCCGTGTGCTGTGCTAATCAGCCATACAACTAGAGGTATTCATAGAGCGATTATCCATATCCATCTTATCTGACTTCAGAAGCCCATTTCCAATACGCTAGGCTACCTACAAAATGCTCACAAATGACAGTTAAGGATAGACTATAGTATATTCAATAATTTATGTAATTTTTAAATGTTTTAATTAGCACATATCATACAGTGAGTTCCATTGTGACATTTTCATACATATATATAATCATATTGCCATCCCGTCACCTCTCTTTTCCCCTTTCCACTATATAACATTTTTCTCTTGCCATTTATAGTTAGGAAAAGTCAGTCTGCAGTGAACAATAATTGCTTTAACTTAGTTGAGATTGGGAGACAGTAAAATTCAGGAGAGAGACACCTTTTGTAGCCTCTGCATCGTTCACTGAGCTCTAGGCTAATACTTCATCTGGCCCTAAAGGCTCTATCTGGACAGTCGTGGGGTCACCATGGTCTTCATGCCCTGCGCTCCTCATAACAATCCTGAGAGTATCGATGATGTGGAAGAATCTCAACCTCATGCCTTCTGTGCTCGGTGCAAAGCCTGACAGTCCCGTGCATGTTGATTTTGTCCTTCCGCTAGGTTAGGCTCAGTTCTTGCCAGTCAATAGCAAATTTTGAGTTGCTTGTCAAATTTTAAAAATTAAAACAGTCACGCCTAAATTAAGTAGTAACTCCTTCTCATTGTCAACATAACAACATTTTCTGGAGAGGCCTGAGTGGTTAAGTGGCTATGTGCCCAACCAGAGCTTAGACACACGTGTGTGCAAGGCGCTATGACTTGTCAGTTTTCTGACTTTTACCCATATCTATCTGTTCCATGGAGTTAACATGAAAAGGTAAAGTGAGCCATTAAGCATGGCTCCCCACCCCCCGTCATGCCTTTGTGCCATCAGGTGACAGGTGGGTAAAGAGAAGTGTTGGAAGAAGTCATTTCATTGTTTCCATCTAATCGGACACTGGGCTGAAAAGTGGCAAGCGACCTTGCCTCACGGTGTCTTAGAAATATTTCCGTCTGTAAAATGGATTCAGCAAAGCCCAAGCCCTAATGCTTCATGGTTTGTTTCTGCCTCAGTGTTTCCTTCTAGCAACTAATTTGGCCTTTCTTTCCTGTGTTCCCTTACTTAAAATTAAGTCTATCCATCTTTGTCCATATATTTTACACTTTCAACATTCTAGTTCCATGTCTGTACTGTAGATTTGTGGGTTTATGAAGAAGGTTTACAAATGCTGACATTTTGTCTTGCCGTTGGAGGAGGTTACTGATCAGAATAGCCAGCTTACTGTCAGTCATGAAGTAGCGCATTTCTTGTTGGTGCTGCAAATGCTTTCCATTGCCTAGGGAAAGCCATGAATGTGAGCGCTCGAGAGCAGCTGGCTTGCCGCATCGTAATCCTTCCTTTGCCTTTCTGCTTGCATTCCCCTGTTGGCCACTGGTCCTGTTGCCTTTCTGCCTCCCCTACTTGCTTGTGAGTAGGTAAGTGCCAGTGGCAGCAGGTGGGTAAGTAATTCTGCCTACTTTTATGGACGTACAGATGGATTTATGTATGGTAGTTAAGTGCTCTGTACACGTGACCAAAGAAGTGATCAGTGAACTTAATGGAGATGCATATTAAGCATGAGAAAGTGTTGATAATTAAGCCCTTCATAGAACCTGTAGATGTGGGGTTTTGAAACTGTAAAGTAGTTCTACTGTAGTGTATTTTATCTTTATGTAGAAAGCCATAAATACTTACAGAAATAGTCCTCACCTCTAGTCTATGTCAATTAAAATTCATGTTCTCTATATTTGACTAAATATTCTGTGAACTTTTAAATTTTTAGTTGTTTTTTGTTTGTGTATTTTAGTGGTTTGTAATGTATCAAGAAAAAGGAGGCAACACTTGATTTGAGATACTTAGAATAATTTTAAGGAAGAATTTTTCTCTAAGTTTAATAGAATATGGATTTAGGAAACACAAACTTTAGGACACCTGTACAGTTGTATCACATTTTACTTTTCAAGTTTGCTTGACAGGGTCAGTGCTGCTTGCTCATTTAATAAAGCTGGACAGCATCCCAGCCAGCATCTCATCGGCCTTCGGAAAGCTGTCTACAGGACTGTGAGAGCCAACTTCCAGGCCGCAAGGCTAGCTACCCTGTACATGCTGAAAAAATATCCTTTCCTGACTCCGTATGAGGCTAACGGTGTTTCCAGAGCCCTGGATTAGAAAAAAACGTAGCTTAAATTCACTAATCACCGTGAAGAATGATATAGCCACGTTCTGAACTCGGGACACCCAGCTTTGGAGTCTGCTGACTTTCCTATCACTCCTACACCCCAACTGTGATTTTTAAAAAAGAAATAAGTGTAAAAAAATTGCATGGGACTTCCTGTAATGGACCTGTGAAATGATTTACTATTCTTCTGACCTTAAAGCACCCTCCAAACCTATACAGATCCAAGTTATAGACCCTGGTGTGCACTTTAAGAGCATCCGCGAAACTGCCCAGGCCATCAAGGGTGTGCGTAGCTGAAAAGTTGATGAATGATGTCACTTCAAGGAATCCATGTGTGCCAGTCCGGTGGTGTAATGGTAGAGTCAGTAGGTGTGCCCCGGCCAAACAGTGTGGCTAGACACAAGGCCATTGACCTGAAAAGAATGCTGGAGTTTTGCTTTCTGTGCTTAAAGTTGCCAAAAGTAATGTTGAACTTGAGGGTTTGGTCCAGATGTCTAGTCTTTGACCACGTCTAGATGAACAGCACCCAAGATGAGATAGCTGTCCGTGTTAAGAGTTCATAGTAGACTCAGTCGTGTGTGAGCTCTCCTGCCACACTGAGGCGATTCTCACCGAAAAGGCCCAATTTGTTCAAAGCCAGAAAAGGAGGTTGCACAGGAGAAAAAGATAGCCCAGAAGAACTGGAGGGACAAATAAAATGTATGACGCAGGAATAAATTCAGGAGAAATAAATGCAAGTACAAGATTTTTTTATGTACAGGTATAATACTATAGAAAAGCAATTAAAGAGGGAAAACAATTTGACTGATACTGATACATCCATGAGTAAGATAACAAAACGGGACAGTGTGTATGTAACAAGCCAGAGCAGGCTGGTGAGGACATGCTGAGCTAATGATGGCTGGTGTGGATTAGAAGGGCAAAGAGAAGACTTCACTGTGAGGGCCTGAGCCACGACACAATAAAGGACAAATTCGGCTTTAGAAGGAAGGTGTCAAAAATAACAGCATTTTAGCAGTTTTGAAGGGCTGAACAAGTTGTTTTTATTTCTTACAGAATAGCAAGAGGTTTATGGAATACAGAGAAGAGGGCAGCAAGCTGGGCAGTAACTAGAGTGCTGCCTGCCTACTTTGAACTATTTAAACAAAAAAAAGCTTATTCAAAGTACCCTGTAAGATACCTGAGTATTATATCAATATGTTAGCTCCTATAATTAATTTCTTTCTATAATTAATTTCTTTAAAACAACTGGTGAAACTCTTCAGTCTAGGTTCAGAATAAAATTAGTAAATATAGTTTTGGATATTTTTGACTATGTGTTAATGAAGAGGTGTTGTTGATTGCCTTAACCTAATTTAACCTACCCCCTGAACTCTGAGAGTGACAATGTTACCAACTACATCTGTGTGGTACCTTTTAAAGAGCTGGGGCTCGGCCTCAGTGAAGAGCAGATATCAGAAGAGGAAGCTCGTAACTTGACAGATGGCTTCAGCTTGCCGGCCTTGAAGGTAACCCATTTAGAATGGAGGACTGCGGAGTGTGCACGTCCTGTTTCCCTCTGTGTTCCTAGATGCTGTGTTTCCAGTGCTTTCGATGTTATGACACTGAGAGCTGAGAGAGCACACAGATCGGATGAAGAGACCTTTGTATTTTGGTGTCAGTGCTCGTAACTTAAGAATGCCGTAGAGTTTGTTTAGAAATAAGTGAATTACTTGATAGGAAGCCCGCATGAGCTTATTTCAACAAACCTGGGCAAAGCGGTGGGGGGCGGGGTGTATAGCCCTATATAAAATTCCCCCAATTTTTTCTTCATACTTTAAAAAAGAATTTTTTCACTAAAACAGCCTCATGAAAGAATATAATTGACAATATGAAAATAAAATTTCTTCTTCAAATACTATATATCTGAAGTACAATAAAGTAAAAACTATGATAATTTGAATTCTTTCTGTATAAAGAATTATAAGGTAACTAAAACTTAGAAGGGTAGGAGTTTATCTCAGCAGTCGATTGCTTGCCTAACATGCATGAGGGCCTTGGTTCCATCCCCAGCACTGCAAATGCAAATAAGAAAATGCAGTGTACAGAACCTATGGACTGGTAATTCACAGAATAGAAGTGCAAAACCATTCAATGAAATAGAATTTTTAATAATACTATTGCAAGAAATACAAATAGAAATACTACGTTGGGACTGGAGAGATGGCTTCGTGGTTGAGAGCCTGCTGCTCTTCCAGAGGACCCGGGTTCAGTTCCCAGCTCCCATATGGCAGCTCACAACTGTCTGTTACTCCAGTTCCAGAGGATCCAGCATGCTCACACAGACATCCATGCTAGTCAAAAACCAATGCACATAAAATAAAACTCCAAAAATAAAAAATAAAAAGAAAGGAATACTAAGTCATTTTGCGAAGGATATGAGAAGCTAATAGGAATTGTTATCAGTGATGATTCAGAGAGCGCTCACATACAGGTGTTGACAGTATAAGCTTGACTAGTGAATGCATAGCCGTTATCCTGGCCACAAATGCTGCTAACTGTTGAGCTCGTCAACCTCCAATTCTTAGCGTATGTGTATGGATGCACACATACCACAGCGTTCCTGTGGAGGTCAGAGGGCAACTGGCAGGAGTCCTCTCCTTGTATCACGTGAGCAGTGGAGACAGAGACAAATGGCCAGGCTTTGTAACCAGTGCCTTTGCCTGCTGAGCCGTCTCACCAGCCTGGAAGATTTTGAAAAGGAAAATTCATTTTCAATAAATTTTTGAGGCAGGGTCTATCTGTATATATCCCTGACTTCTGAGATTCACCATGTAGACCAGGCTGGCCTCAAACTCAACAGATCCGCCCGCCTCTGCCTCCCGAGTGCTGGGATTATAGGCATGCGCTACCATAGCCAACTTCACTTTATTGTTTTTAATTATCTGTCTGGATTCCACATGAAGTCAGAGGGGTCCCGTTCCTCTGCAGCTGCAGTTACAAGCATTTGTGAGACATCTTATGGGTGGTAGGAATCAAACCCAGATGCTCTGGAAGAGCACTGAGCCATCTCTCCAGCCCTCCATCCATTCTTAGCTCATTTCTATCTAGGGTAGAACTGTGCTAAATTACATATAGGTGTTGGCTTCTGTGTTAGAATCCTGAATCCTACATAATTCCAGATAGCATCCTTGGCTAATCCCAGAACTCATTCGGGTTCAGTTTAGTCGTCATTTAGTATAATGGGGGGGGGGGTTATTTAGGATAATGTGAAAAGTTAAAAGTTGGAAGGTAAATAAGTTTGTGGTTTGAATATTGACGATATCTGTATTGATCAGTGTGTTCTTGCTCTCCTTCCCCCACCCCCTTCTGTCTCTCCCTCTCAGGTTTTGTTCCAGCTCTGGGTGGCACAGAGTTCAGAGTTCTTCAGGCGCTTAGCCCTGTTGCTTTCTACAGCCAATTCGCCCTCAGGGCCCCTACTCACTGAGGCACTCCTGCCTCACCGAGTTCTGTCTGACGTGACTCAAGGTCTACCTCACGCTCATTCTGCCTGCTTGGAGGAGCTGAAGCGCAGCTATGAGTTCTTCCGGTACTTTGAAACTCAGCATCAGTCAGTACCGCAGCGTTCATCCAAAACCCAGCCAAAGTCGAGAGAACTGAATAATGTTCACACGGCAGTGCGCAGCTTACAGCTCCACCTGAAAGCATTGCTGAATGAGTAAGTGTAGAAACTCGGTAAGGAAACACCGCTGGGCTAAGCCAACGTTTTCATCCCCTTTTGGCTGTTTCTTGTGTCCTCATTAGAAAGAAGAAACACAGTGAAGCATGAAGGAAGGTTTTTGGGTGAGGTACCAGGGAGACAATGATTTAGAAGCACCATGGTTTAGGAGAATCATTTGTAATTGTTTCCTTTGCCTGGTTTCAGCAGAAAGCAGACGCTCCTTGTTGAGAGATAAAGTGGAGAGGATTATCAAAAGTGAGCATCTTTTTAACCCTCGTAAGGTGGGACTTCAAACTGGAACCCACAGTCTGGAGCAATGTGCATGACAGGCATCACTATGTAAAGGGTCATACTTCACTACTTTCTCAATATATCACAGCACGTTTGGAAGTATTTCTATAGCACAGAATAGACTTTTGGGCCTCAGTAAAGGGTAGTGTCCATATTTTTGTATTTGTTTATCTTCTACTTTACATAATATTGCCATTCAGCTATAGCTTCCAGATGTTTATAATCTGCTTTGGTATACTTTTATCAGTTCTAACTATTTTTCTCATCTGTTTCTAAATGGAAATTTTCACATTTTAAAAATTTAATAAGCCAAGCCTGGTGATGGGTGCCTTTAATCCCAGCACTTAGGAGGCAGAGGCAGGTGGATCTCTGTGGGTTTGAGGCCAGCCTGGTCTACAGAGAGAGACCCTGTCTCAAAAAAGAAAAGGAAAAGAAAAACAAAGACTTGATGAAAGTACATCTGAATGTAGTCATTTCCGTTGAATTTCTCCCACAAATGTGAAATTTTCATAGTGTAGGGCTGGAGCGAATGGGTGGTCAAGCTGAGCTGGCAGTCAAGGAGGAAGGTCGCTGGGATTTACTGAAGTGATAAGATTGAAATTGGTAGACTTATCAGTCATGAAGTCGAAGGGAAAATGCATAAATCACATGTGAGCTAAAGTGGGCCCAAAGGCCTGGACTACTCCACAAACTAAAAGCTTAAGAGGGATGAAGGGAGACAAGATAGACAAAGATAGATGCAGACCTGGAAGCAGAGAAGCATGTGAGAAGCTGAGCTTGATAGGAGACCCAGGAAAGATAGGCTAGGAGAAGGGAAGAAGCTGAGGTGGGAGCATCCCAGTGACCTATCTATTCTACCCTAAGATAGCGACGTGAACAATAAGGCCATTTCTACCTGTGTGGGAGCAGAGGTTGGATTATCCAAGTGTATGAGAAAGGGTTCACTAGAGCCAAAAGAATGAATACAGAGAGAGAGAGAGAGAGAGAGAGAGAGAGAGAGAGAGAGAGAGAGAGAGCGCAATAGAAAAACCCTATCTCAAAAAAAAAAAGATTTATTATTTATGCATATGTCTGTGCAGGTGCCAACAGAGGCCAGAAGAGGGTGTTGCATACACTAGAGCTGTAGTTACAAATGGTTATGCGCTGCCCCAAATGGGTGTAAGCCACTAGTACTGTTAACCACTGAGCCATCTCTCCAGCCCCGTGATATAAGCTGTAAGAGAGCTTTCCATCCATAACTCCAGTTCCAGGAGATCCAGCATCCCCCTCTGACTCTGCAGTCGTCAGGTGCACTTGTGGTGCAGATATCCTTGCAGCAAAATAGTCATACATGTAAAAAAAGAAGTCTACAAATCCATATATTTAAAATATTAATATATATGAGTTTAAATATATATAATTTCAACATATATAGGTGTATATAATTTTCCTGTTGTTAATTCTTAAAACTCGGAGATGGACTTAATTTATTCTTTCAGATCAGAAATTGTCTCGTATGTGTGTAAGAAATACTTGTGGACTGTATCACACACTACTCCGTATAGATTTTCATTAGTTTCTTGGGGGAAGGGTGTTTAGGTTGCCGACCACATGATCTGTCACTGAGCTACATCTCAGCCCCACTCCATCATCTGTAAGCCTGCAGTGGAATGGTAGCAAATGCACGCACTGTTGAACAACTTTATCTGTCTCTAGAACTGTTCGATTTTATGGGCTTGATTCTTAAAATAGCCCTATTAAATGATAAAATTTCCGCTTCATACTTTAAAAATGTTTCTGTTTTCCTGTGTTGCACAGAGTAATAATTCTTGAAGATGAGCTTGAGAAGCTTGTTTGCACTAAAGAGACACAAGAGCTGCTGTCAGAGGCCTATCCGGTACTGGAGCAGAAGCTGAAGATGATTGAGCCCCACGTGCAGGCCAGCAACAGTTGCTGGGAGGAAGCCATCTCCCAAGTGGATAAACTGCTGCGGAGGAATACAGAGAAAAAAGGTGGATTCCTTTCAGCTTGTGCTTGTCAGATGTGCTTATCCATTCTGCTGGGCTTCTCTTCTGTGGCCTGTCTGTGGACATCACACACAAACACAAAATGAATCCAAAGTCTTGACTCCTATTTCAATATAAAATACACAATGATTTAAATGCTCAGGGCATCATGTCTCCTTTTAAAAAACTGAAATGAACAGAGAAATGTCGACAGCGTTTCTACTATCAGAACTTCCAGAAACTCTTACAGGTTGAGTAATAAAGGAACTGGCTGGGCGGTGGGGGCGCACGCCTTTAATCCCAGAACTTGGCAAAGCAGAAGGATCTTCTTTTGAGGCTAGCCAGGGCTACAGAATGAGTACTGGGGCAGGCTCCAATGCTACACAGAGAAACCCTGTTTCCAGCCCACCACCACCCCAAAAAAAAGAACTGGTTTAAGCCAGGTGTGTTGGCACACAACTTTAATTTCAGCACTTAGGGCAGGAGCAGGCAGATCTCTGAGTTTGAGGCCAGCCTGGTATACATAGTGAGCTCCAGGACAGCCAGGACTCCATCCAGAGACCTTGTATCAAAAAAAAAAAACAAAAAACAAAAAAAAACAAAAGGAATGGCTTTGGCTGGATGTGGTTTCAAGCAGGGTCTCTTGTAGCTGTCCTTGAATTCACCAATGTAGCTGGAGATGACTTTGAACTCCTAATCCTTCTGCCTCCACCTCTGGTTTTACAGGAGTATGCCACTTCTTTTTAAGTATATAATGATGAAAAGTATAATTATATATAAATACGTAATCACATGATTATATAGCAAATTGAAATTCAGTTAATTAAAGCTAAACTCAGCTTGGGCGAACCCATGAAAATATTTACTTGTGTAACTCATTTCCAATTCTGAGTTAAAATAATGGAAAATGGGAAAATAAAAATAACATAAGATTGATCTTTGTTTTCTTTTATTATTTTTTGTTTGTTTTTTGAGACAGGGTTTCTCTGTAGCCCTGGCTGTCCTGGAACTCAATCTGTACACCTGGCTAGCTCAAACGTGGGGATCCACCTGCCTCTGCCTCCCAAGTGCTGAGATAAAGGGGTGCACCACCACTCCCTGTGTTCTTTATTTTTTTTAATGAGAAAGAATAATGATCTGTTTTAAAGCCCTCCCAACACTGTGAACAAAATAATTCGTGGGAGTTGGGCATTTGTGCATCCTCAAGCATGTGACAGATACTATGGCCATTCTTCAAAACTTAACTTAAAGCCATATGTTAAATATACTGCTGTTACTATTAACTTTGGTGTCTTTAATCTTCACAAATAAGATATTTTAACCAGAATAATTTGGTAGCCAGTTATGGATGTGCACATCAAAAATCTAACACTCATGAACCTAAGATACAAGATCATTAGTTTAAGACTAACCTGGGCTCCTGGGAAGACCCTACCTCAAAATAAGAAAATCGGGGAAAACAGAAAGTTGGTCTAGGAACCCAACAAGGTGTTGGTGCCAAGGATGTCATATCGTTAGATGTTCATTCATTTCTGAGGGCCTGCTGCTCATCTTCATTCTGCCCCACCCTCTTCTTAAAGGCAAGCCTGAAATAGCGTGTGAAAACCCACACTGCACTGCAGCACCCTTGGTACGACCTACTCTGCACATTGAGGACAGAGACCCCATCCCTGAGGAGCAGGTAAGGGTGAACGGCATTGTTTTCCCCTGAAGTCGAGGTCCACAAACAATTTGCCATAATGATTGTCCCGAGAGAAAGTCCTCCAAAAAGCGTAGCTGCAAGTAGTGAATTCTGTATGCCCGAAGTCCTTTGTCTTTGGTCCATTTTCAGGAGCTAGAAGCTTATGTGGATGACATAGACCTAGAAAGTGAGTTCCGGAAGGAGGATTTGTACCACCTGACCCCGGAGGACAAAGAGAGGCAGAAGCGGGAGCAGGAAGAGTCCAGGAGGGTGCTGCAGGAGCTGAAGTCTGTGCTCGGATTCAAGGCGTCAGAGGCGGAAAGGCAAAAGTGGAAGCAGCTTCTGTTTAGTGACCACGGTAAGCTCCGACTTCAGAGTCCAGGTTATTTCAATGATAGGAGTCCTTTCTTTCTGAATCATGAGTGCTGTTTTAGCTGTAGAACTCTGCATCAACCAGTTAGTGTAGTATTCTTATATAGAAGCAAAATCGATCTGATCCATAAAAGAATGTCTTATACTTACACTGAGACTATGAAATTACACCTTTTTGTCAGTTACTTAGTTATTTGATAGATTTCTTTCATAGAGGGCATCAAATTGAATATATTGAGCTAACCATGATGGCACTGTAATCCCAGCAAAGAGGATCTTGAGTTTGAGGCCAGCTGGTGCTGCAAGTTTGTGCTACCTAAGCTATATAGCAAGATGCTTTGGGGGGGTAGGAGGGACAGATAAAAGAAAGTAATAAATTTGAGATTCTAAGCTCTGTTCTCTATTTAAAGTATTTCAGTAAGATCCACCATTAATAACTGTTTAATGCTGAATATGCATAAAGATGAAGGCCCGTTGGCCACTTGGGTTAAGTTTCTTCAGTAGTTGGAAGCAGAGGAGGTATTGGTGCTACTGACTCCCTAAGTCCAGTCTGGATGTTGTTGGCCTTAACCTTCATGTTGCTCTCACTTTGTTCTTCAGTCGTGCTTCATGGAAGGCAAATGAAGGAATGAAGAGAAATTTGCTATTGGCAATGTCAACTGAGTTTTTCCTCAGTTGAGTTAATCCCTGTGGATTTAGAAAAAGGTAGAATGGGCCTTCCGTCCATTTTAGAGTGTCTTTGTGGACCCTCAGATCCAGTCGCCTGCCTTTCCCTTCCTCACTGGAAGTGCATAGGTCTTCTAGTCTGCAAAGCTCATGGGGTTCTCCAGTCTTCTCTTGTGAACCCTCACCTTCTCTCCGGCCCAGTCTACACTTGTTGGTTTCAATCTTCTTTGCGTCCCTTTGGCTCCCTTCAGAACCTAAATCCCCACTGGATTATGCTTGTCCATTAGAAAAGCCCCTTAGCTGACCCCAATTTCAGTATCTTTATCCCCTAAGCTTTCCTGTAACATATTCCAGACTTTGTTCAGACTCAAACAGCTCATTAATTCTGTCTCAAAACTACAATAGTTCCACCTTTCTTATTATATTCGCCTTTCCAGCATAAGAATCCACCGTGTCCACTTGTATTTCCCAGTGTTTCTAATAAAGGTGCCCTTCTCAACTTAGTTATCTAATTAGATAGTCCCACAGACTTGCTGCTTACACTCACAAAGAAAATGGATGCTGGTCTCTGACCAAGTCTGTCTTCTCACCAAGCTGTCCTCTCCGAGTGCTCCCTCTGTGACCCCCCCCCCCCACTGCCCCACCTCTGCGGCCACCATAGACTTTCACCCCAGAGAGACATGTAGCTGGGATGTAGAGGAAGGCTTGAGCGTAAGAGCGGAGCAATGGTGGCCATTCCAGAAGCATAGCAGACTTCTAGAATCAGCTTGCTCATGAGTTAGAGAGACATGGCCAGTTTCTGTGTTCAGGGTTTTCAGTCTCTAAATTTCGGTCCTTTTATTCTCCAGCAGTATTCAGTCAGCAAACTTTGATCCACAAGTTGTTACCGAGTACCTGTCAGACCCCGACACTGTTTACTGCTGTGTGTAGCACATAGATCAGCAGACAAAACATAGCTACTCCCCTAGAGACTTCCATTCGGACACTGTCCTCAGCTGACCCTTCCCTCCACATACTCTGCCTCCCGCATCCAGTTAGCAGCCATCATGGCTTGAAACATGGTCCACTTGTGAAGACCTAGCCGACTGATGAACAAGAGTGTGCAGAAATGCTGGGGATGGTATTACCTATATGCTTGTGTCTTTTGTGACTGCCAGTCATAAAAGTTTCCTTCGTAGTATTTAGCTGTAAAATGACATTGTGGGCAGATGAGAGAAATGTGTCTCATTTTCAGAAACAAGCGTCTGATTCCATTTGCATTTGAAAAGGCAATAATGCTGTATAGTCGGTGAAAATAAGTAAAACTCTACTGATGCCAGAAAATGCCTTCCCACAAAAAGTTTCAGTGTGTCTTCCAGAGTTGTTTTCATCTCTGCCTACAGGGGTAAAGTCCGAATGGAGTTAGAGAGGGAAAGCCTGCTCTGGAACCTGCTGTGGCCATGTGTCTGTTGCTGCTGCCTCCCTAGTGGAGTGACTGCAGCGTAGGGATGTTTCTTGGAAATGGACACGTTTTACACAAGTGCTTTTTAAACATACGCCAGATCTTCAGGATGTGCTTTTTCCTTTCGCCATGCTTCATAATAGAATGTATCGTACTAACCCTCGTGCTGGGAGAGACTGCCTAGCCAGCAACCCACTGCCTACTAACACCAAGAGGGGCTAACTAAACCTTCATTTTTCTTGCAAGGACAACATCTACTGTATGGATCTACATGATATTTATGTGTTATACTTTGGTAGTTGATCTTGAATGCAGATTTATTTCATCTGTGTTCTCCGTAGCACAACGAAATGTAGACCACTTCCCTTCAGGTTCTGTTAGGTGGCGGCCAAGTAAGTTGGATTCTCTGTTACACTTTCCCATGCTGTTTACCTTGTGGACATACGTGTGATGAAGCTGCTGTTGTCTGGGTCACGCTAGGCTTTCTATCTGTGTTACGAAAACCACACAATGTACCCCTTTAATGACAGTGTCCCCAAGCTTTAGTGTGCATCAGAATCAAGTGGGTGGCTTGTAAACTTGCCCACCCCAGCCGGTGTCCAGATCCCTGCCTGTGATCAGACTCTAGGGTCTGTTTCCAGCAGCTTCCTCTGGGATAGATGGGCCTGCTGATTCCAGGGCCATGCTTGGAGGACCACTGCCTTTGTCTCATTTTATGTCATGACATTCCCCATTTTACAACCTTACATTTATTTTGCTAGAAAGTTTTATTGAACATTTATTTATTTATTGTTCCTTTCTAAAAAGTTACTGGGAGTTTAAAGTCATTGGGTCCTTAGTTATTTTTGTTGTTTTTTTCTTTTCTTTTCTTTTCCTCTTTTTGTTCTTTGAAGCTGTGTTGAAATCCTTGTCTCCTGTAGACCCAGTGGAATCTGTAAGTAATTCAGAAACACCCATGCATTCAGAGACAGGAAAAGTCAATAGGAATGGTCCTGAAGAGGAAGGTAGTGAGCCCTCTCCACGTGACCCTGAAGGAAACAGGACTGAGTTTGTATGTGACAGCCCTCCAGAGGATGAAAACAAAGACACGTGTGGAAATGAAGCCTTCCTGCGAGGAGCTGAAGAAAGAATGTTCTACCAGTGTGAGAGCGAGGCCGAGTCTCCCCAGGCCGTTGCTGCTGCTGGGGCCGCTGCCCCTCAAACTCCCAGGGACTCGCTCCAGCTCTCCATTAAGCAGAGGCTGGCCCGACTACAGTTGTCACCAGAATTCACCTTCACCGCTGGCCTGGCTGCAGAGGTGGCTGCCAGGTCTCTGTCGTTCACCACCATGCAGGAACAGACTTTCGGCGATGAGGAGGAAGAACCAACAGTTGAAGGAAGTGAAAACGAGGTGGGAGAGAAATAAAGACGGAGATGAAGTGATCTCTGGTCGGCCCTCCTACAAGTGTTTTAGCTTCCAGACTGGAAGGGAATGAGTGTGTGTTTACTCTATATAAAGCTAAGTCGTTGATTTACAGGGTGAGCACTGCTCTGAAACCTGACCTGAAATTAGCAGACACCTGTGTAGGCAGGTCTTCTAGGGATAGGAGAGGGAGGTGAGGGCATTTTTTAATAGACTGCTGTTTTATTTATGGCACGACTGATAATCTAGGCAATTCTTTAAGTATTTTAATAGGAAATGAACTTATCATTTTTTTGCCAAAATTTGCTGCCATAAGGGTAACAGGGGTGATTCTTCTCTTGCAGAGCATTAGAACGAGCTCTTTCTGCTGTGTCCTTGCAGTGTGTGACTGCAGCGATCATGTTAATATGTTGTTCGTATTTTATTTTGTTTATACCACTCCTAAAACAAGGATACAGGTTCTGAATAAAAATATTTAATTCCTACAATTGATGTGTTCTGGGGTTTGGAACTTTAAAGCAGTTTCAAAGGTGTTTGGGCTGTGACATATTTCATGTTTCCTTATTTTCAAATGTGTGTTCATTTTAAGGTGTCATACACCTTCAAAAGGGAAATACTGTGCCATTTTAAGAAACACCCTTGTAGTTTTTGTTGTTGTTGTTGTTGTTGCTGTGGGTCCCTGTTGCAGCTTAAAGAAACGATGTCAAAGAAACGTCCCTACATCAAAGGCCCCTCTCCAACCCCACAGAAAGCTCCTTCTCTCGTTTACTTGGAGACAACTGTGCCTCTGCTTCCGTAGGTCATGGCGCTGTTTTCCAGCCTGGCCTATCTTACTAAGACTCAGGAAACACGTCAGCTTTCTTGGAAAGCGTCCTTGTCCCTTTGTATTTCGTGGTGAATCCATTTTACAGCGATGCTGTCCACTTACCAGTCTCGTCTGCTTTGATTGTGTTCTCGGCAATATTTTTGGGAACATTCTGTCACTGGAACCTGTCGTTGCTGTGTACTTACCGAGTTCGCAGACATGATTTGGGAGGACTGTAAGAAAAACTAAATTTATGCTGCTGTTCTAGGAGGAAAGGGTGTGAATTCCTGTAACTTACTGTCTGCTTTTAGTGAGGAAATTTACTTATGTTTGTCTCACTGTTTTAGCTTTAGTAACTGTGTTTTACCCTGAGGAAAATCTTCTACTTTATATGAATAGGCTTTGGACTGTTAGTGATTTTGCATTTTTCTGATAATTAGCACTACTAACATGTCAGGAGCAGTACCTTCAATTGGACAAGGAAATAGCTAAATCTCAAGAAAAAGGGAGCCTCCTGTGTTGTAACTGACTTCTGTATTCCTAAGTAACAGTCTTACTTTCTTACTTAAATTAATGTTTCCAATTCCATAGTTAAAGAAGTTATTAGGGAAACTTTGTTAAGAATTCTTTTAATTTATAACACAGGGAAAATTGGAATTTAATCATTTTAATTCTTTTAGTCTGTTTTGAGTCAGTCAACACTATTTTATCAGTGTTCTGCTCCCTGGGCTGATGCTTTCAGACTCTGAAATACGAAGTTTAATTAGAATTCCCAGTCTTCCAGGCTCATCTGTTTTGTTCACAGGCTCTTATTTAGTTTCATACAAACTGCTTTCTGAAGTCATGATGAAGGACATTGTGATGTTAAGTGATATTCTTTTTAGATAATAGTTTTCATATTTCTTTCATCATTTAAAATATTTCCAACATAAAGCTCTTTTTTCTCTGTGAAATTTTCTTGAGTAATTTTCTCTTATAACATTCTGACTTGGTGTTCCTTGGTTGTTTTAGTGGGCACCTGGGTCATAATGAACCAGAAGTACTGTTTTTAGTGCAGACTTTAAGCCATGCTCTCTGTGATTCTTGGATGCTTTGATATGAGACTGAGGTACTGTTTATGCCCAATAAAGTCTAAGATCCTTCGTAGGTACTTCTTGCCACGAGTTCATTTTGTGTGTGGACAGGCTGATGGGGTGCAAGTGGACGCCCTTACGTGTGTTTTCCTAAGGCTACCTCACTTTTTCTTGACTGGGCTTAATAGCTGTCTTTCGATGAACAGAAGAGCCTTCTGGAAAAAAAAAAAAAAACTTTTTTGGCAGATAACTTATAATTGTTTTTTCCAAATTTTACAGCATGATTAATCTTGTTGGGAATCGTATTCTGACAGCTTCTAGTACAGAAATTGCCAAGGTTTGTTTTACCAGAACTAACCTAGAACTCAGAGAGAAACTGCATGCCGTTTAGGTCACTCGTGAAAACCGGATGTTTACCCTGTGTGTCTACAGATGGAACGTCAGGACAGTAAGTGATCCGGGTCTGTCGCCATGCCCCAAAGCCTTTTTCTCTGATGTCTGGCAGATCTGGGGCCAGAGTGCTGTTTCATTTGCAATCCTCGGCTATTTTTCTTTATCCCTTGCAAGCCTTGTCTGTTATCTAAGGTCCTTGTTAAAGCTAATTGTAGTCTCAGCGTCCGGATCCATTTCATTAGGACCTGATGATGAGCAAATCAGGAAAAAGACACACACGTAAAGCAAGTTGATAAGAATGTGTAAGAATCTAGATTTCAGAGCACGGCCTGACTCATGCTTATAATGCCAGCACTCCAGGTGCACATTCAGGAGGACCACTGGGTGCACAGTGAGAACCTGAGAGAGAGAGAGCAAGCAGGGGCCAGAAAAGAGAGAGAGAGAGGGAGGGAGGGAGGGAGGGAGGGAGGGAGGGAGGGAGGGAGGGAGGGAGGGAGCAAGCGAGCGCAGGGGCCAGGCTTTACTGCAGAAAGCAGCTGGAGTCTGAATCCCAGGCCTTTCATTCATGGGACGTAAGTACACAGGATCATGTTGGGAAAGTTTTCTCAAGTTCTCCGAATTGCTAAATGATATTTCTGATTTCTTAGAGATTTAAAAAGAAATAATGCTTTTCAGACTGAAGAGTAAGATCTGGTTACAAATATATATCTCAGTTTACTAAAATAGTAATATCCTGATTCATATAATAAAAGTCACAGTGCTTGAATATTAAGCATAGGAAAAGTCAACTTCTGGTGCATTTAAAAAGCTATAGCTTGACTAAGTGTTGATTAGAAATGGCTCGAGATCTCATTTTCCCTCCGCTGTTTCCTTCCCATGTAAAACAGGAATCATGTTTCATGCTGCTAAAGAACAGAAACAATATGGGGAGCCACTGGTTGGCTTATAGTAGTATATCGTTCTTACGCCCAACTAGAACAAGGATATAAGAACCAGACACTGGAGGCTGAAGTGTAACGTAGCTGAGCCTGGTTGAGCTAAAGCGAGTAACAAAGCTTGAACAACAACCAGACACCGAGCATAAGGGTTGATTTTGTTTCTCACATCTGTTTATGGGGGCATGTCTGTGCTCTCTATGCTTAGATTAAAAGCACAGGCAGTAAGAGACAACAAAATGCCTAGTCCAGCGACCATCCAGTGTCCTCATCAGCAGTGACTAACTTGAGTCCCTTCATCTTTCAGGGAATGGAAGCAAATCCATTTAATCCCCAAACTTAACAGTCTACTAAGGGGACCTACTTTGTACTTCTCTCCCTTAATTCTAGCATGTACAGGAAATAGTTTAACCTCTTCTTTGAGAATACCAGTTCCTCTGGTGGAAAATAAACACATCCACGCTCGGGGACAATGGAGACATAAAATGTCAAGCACCCCTTTGCTGCCTAATCTCATACTGCTTGCTTTTTCAGCTGTGTGTGTTCTCTCCACAGTTTCTCTCTCTTCCCCTATAATCAGCTGTCACTTTTGCCGCTGTGTTGTGTGCCTGCCTCCTGCAGTAGGCCCTTAATTTGCTGCTTATAAGCTGCTGTGGACTGAGAGACCAGATTGCCAAACTTGCTAGAACAGTGTCTAAACTAAGAGTAAGTAGACTGGAAAAGGCTGAGAGCTTTTCTGTCGGTCACGTGCATGGACTGTGTCATGCGTGTTTTGGCTGCCTGTCATCCCTGTGTGCATTTCGTGTCTTACTAAAAACTTGCTAAAAATAACTTGGTTGAAAATACGATTGCCATATACTTGAAATATTAATTTGGTGTTTATGTGCTGATGTTCTAGGACCCCTTGCTAATGAATCCAACTGTAAAAGAAAAATTGCCTCTCATCTTCGTGTATCATTGTCTGTATTTCAGAAGATGTTAGTCGTTTGTTCTTGTTAATTAGTCTTCATTCAGTCCACAGGTTTAAAGTTCATGTCATTATTGTGAACCCTGCACAGTAGTTCCTGGCTTGAAACTAAACATGACTCCTATAGTAAGAGTTGGCTAGGGACAGGGGGTGAATCATTCAGACAGCCCAGCTCTCTAACAATATATGACATACACCTTAATCTTTCTACTACTGAGCTGGGAAGATGGCTCAGTGGGTAAAGCCCTTCTGCACAAGCATGACATAGAGAACCTTCATTCCAATTCCCAGGGTGCATCTGTAACCCCAGCCTAGGGGGGTTGGAGTCAGTGGTCTAGGAAAACACTCAACATCAATCCCTGGCTTGCTTAGCACACGTGCGTGCACACACACACACACACACAAATATGTGTACACACCCCCTCATATATACGTATACACACAACCATGTATACACAAATACACAAAATTGTTTTTATTATTATCGTTATTATTGTTTTTTGTAGCCTTGGCTGTCCTGGAACTCACTATGTAGACAAGGCTGGCCTTGAGATCTGCCTGTCTCTGCCTGCCAACATGCACTACAACATCTGGCTCAAAGTGATGGTTATTAACATTGGATATTATACTCTGATACACTGAACACTGAGAACTTATTAACATTGGCTATTATACTCCGATACACTAAACACTGAGAACTTATTAACATTGGCTATTATACTCCGATACACTAAACACTGAGAACTTATTAACATTGGCTATTATACTCCGATACACTAAACACTGAGAACTGTCCCTTTTTAAGCTCCATTTGGCTGGGCTTTAGTTATCATGGATTTGGTTTTGATAGTTACTCCCAGTCCTGCATTTATGTTTTCATTTACTTGAGTGTGCTGGAATTAGCAGATCTTCTCCACAGTCATGTTTCTTATACCTGCTCTGAACACTAGATGGCTCTGCTAGTTAAACTGTGTAAGAGCAAATAGAGGCAGACTGAAAAGACCTACTGCTTAAGTTCATCGCCTCCTCTGACCTATTAGATTGCAGTCTTTGATCTAGTTAAATTATTTGGTTAAATATCTGCTCTCAAAATAGACTTGCTACTACACAGAAATATCCATTTTTTTTTAACATTTTGCCTTCTCTACAGTTGGTTCTCTGTTGTAATTCTTTGGCGGCAATTAAAACCAATCCATTGGAGTTAGCACTGTCGTTTATATTTTCTGTTTGAATTGGGTACCACATGCTGTTACGAATGTCTTTGACTGCTTTTTAAAGAGAAATGCATCTCCATTTCCAAAATGAAGTACAGTAAGCCTGTAAAACAAGAAAACATTAATTATTGATAATATATGAAAAGTAATGGGCTTGTAGACTCTAGGCCACAAAGACTTTATTCTTTAAAATGCTAGGATTTTAAGCAGCACCTTTGCTTTCTTCGATTCAGCTGAAGGAAGTGTACAATGAAAGCTTCCCATGACTTACCAGTGTTGGGGATAAGGCCAATAACTAAGTGACAGAATTTCCACTGTCTCAGTAGCTAACATGCCTAAACTAGCCTTTAATGTAGAAAATAAGCAAGATGACTCTCTCTCAAATGAAAAAAGAATGTAACATCTTCAAGTAGAAATAGAGTTTGCAGAGAACTACTCTCCTAGTTCCATTTCATTGTGCCACTGAGGTCCTATGCTTGGGACTCGTGTCTTCATCATGCACAGGCCTTCTGTTACCCACGTTAAGGTAAGGGAGTTAAGGAAGGGAGTTAGGATATAGTAATTGTAAAAAGAGTGTCCATACCAGTTCCTTGTGTTGGCACCATTGTAGAAGACAGAGTGATGTAGACATGATTGGCACTTCTCTTTCAGTGAGCTGTTAGAGCAGCACAGTTCTACTCAGTCCAGTTGCTGTAGACCACAGAGAAGGAGCTCATATCAGGGCTCACTTATTCAAAATTTAGCAGAATCAGAAAGAACTGACATCTTTAATTGTTTAATAAATGCAGGTGTGGTGGCGCACATCTTTAATCCCAGCAGTCCGGAGACAGAGGCAGGTGTATCTCTCTGTGTTCGAGGCCAGCCTGGTCTACATAGTGAGTTCCATGCCAGCCAAGTTTATATAGCAATGATTCACATGGGGTCTTTAAATGCAGTACATTAGTATCCATGTCAGTCTGTCAGCAGTGACATTAGTTTTGCCCATGTACTGAAAGTCAATCAGCACGTGTGTCGCAGAAGTAGAAATGGTGTTTAGGATGTGTATACTTCTGGATTATGCAAGCTTAAAAATGAGACTCTGTGATGTGGTTCTAGATAGATATATTTGTTCCTATTTCTTAAGAGTTTCTTAAAATAGGTAATAGTATTGTTTTAGGCTTTAGACTTTTCAGTTTTATAACATCCCCTAAAGATTGACTACATACAAATAAGCTTATTGTTGAATATTTCTTCTGAAACTAGAGTGTCATGTGTAAGTTCACTCCTTTATAATGGCCTCAGCAACGCCATAGCCCTCTTTTCCTTCCCAGTTAAGTGGTTAAATGGACTCGGTCTCTAGTCTGTGCTCTGCCCGTCTCGCTACTAGTCTGTACCTTCTGTTCAAATACTGTGACTCAACCCGTGCTTACCTAGGCACAGTACTAGCATGTGACAATGTATGGAAGGCTCCAAGAATGTCACTCCTGTCCCTTAAAGGTTGCTGTGTAGCCCTGATACAGCCCCGAAGGCCCACATGGGTGAGAAGCCCAGAAGCCCCTTCAAGCTGAAAGCACTCCCAAGGAGTTTGGTTTTGTTTGGGTTTGTTCTAGGTATGGTCCCAGGGATCCCAGATCAAACCAGGCCCCTGGGCCTATCCTAGAACCAACCTAAACCCGCGCATCATTCCCGGACCATCCAGAGTGTGAAGACAGAAGAGACCTGAGGCTGACCACATCCTGTACACACCAAGATGCACTTTTATCCATGTACCTATTGTTTAGCAAGCACTGGCTGGTTAATCTCTGTGAAATCAAGGTGACAACATCCGGTGACAACATAGTCTCCCCAGACTAATGAATATTACAGTGCTTCCCATAATAGAAATTCTGTGTGGTGGTTATTAACTGCCGGTGAGGAGAACTGTCCTTGTGCTTCTTGTCATCAGATAAAATAGGTTAAAATGTCTATTTTAAGAAACAGCAACTGAGCCACAAAGCAGCCTTCTCCCAAAAGGGGTGAAATTTGTTTCCTCCGCTGCTTTCAGTCATGTTATATCAGTCTCCTTCGACCGTGTGGCTAGTCACAGTTTCTGAAGGGCGTCAGTCTCTATCTTTCGGTCCTAACGTAAGTGATTTTACCTCACTCAGAAGCTAGTATCTTCTCCCAATCACTGACTGCCGCACATCAGAGCCCACTTTAGGAGTTGTCTGTGGTTCGTGATAGCAAGGTAAGGTGGGTCATTAGAAGTGGGGTAAGCCCTCTGTTTTTACATCAGGATTTTACAGAAGAATGTTTTAAGAACTTGGTTTTTCTTCCTTGCTGCTCCAGATTTTTAAACCATTCTGATCTAGTAAATGTATTATATGGCCCCATAGCATAGCTGGCACCGCTGTACTCAGCTGCATGTGTGTGTGTGCGTGTGTGTGTGTGTGTGTGTGTGTGTGTGTGTGTGTGTTTTGATTTGGAAGACAAGAATTCTGAAAAGGCATGAAGGAACGCCCACCCAAACTCAAAAATTATGGTGGGCATTAAAAATGTATGCTTTTGATATTTAGTGTAGACTAGTAAGCTCTCCATATGTAAGGAACTTGAAACTGGGCTGTCCCACCAATTTTTATCACACCAGCAAATGTCGGTCACCAAGTCTCAGTTTAAAATGTGCCTGGTGCCTGTTGAGGCTCACGTGAATAACTCAGTTGTGCATTGGTTCTACACCATGTTCATACCCAGGACTTTTTTATTCCAAAGATTCAATGCCGTGCTTCTCTCCCGTTGTTTTCCTTGTGGGTGATTTGCTTATCTGAGAGCACAACCAGCTGTATGCTTGGCGTTGCCTGAAATGTCTGTGCACGCACTAGGTTGCTGTGCAGTGTGTTTTGTCGGGATCTGGGGGACACTGCACTAGCTTGCAGCATTAGTTACGGGCACTGAAAATAGGAAAGTATGGACTGTTTATAATGAGTTTCGGGGGTATTGTTTTGTTTTTAAACCGGGCCTCGTATTCTAGACTAGGTTCGAACTTTCTATATAGCTAAGGCTAGCCTTAAACTCCAGGCCGTCCTGCTTTCACCCCCAGGCTCTGGTATTTGTAAGTATGTGCCACCAAACCTGACTGTTCTGTTGTTTTTGTTGGGTAAATGTTTTGTTTTCTGTTTTGTTTTTCCAACACATTTTGTAACACGGGCTGGCCTAGAACTTGTATAGACCAAGCTGACCTTGAACTTCTGGCAATCCTCCTGCCTCCACCGCTAGAGTGCTGAGATTACAGATGTGTACCACCATTCTTGGCAAGGTTTGGCTGTTTAGAAAGCTTTTCAAGTCTGCTCAGTGATAGAACGCTGGCCTACCTACCATCTGCAGGGCTCGGACACCTATCTCTGACACCCTCCAACCACCCCCCCAAAATAGCCTTTGGAAATATTCTTTCAGATATTTTTTAGTTTTGTTTTATAGTTATTTATGCTTTATATATTAGAACTTAGAACTCTATATTCCCTACCCTAACTGAAGACTTGAGGTTATAAAATCTTGAGGGGGGTGTTTATTTTTAATTAGGATAAAACACCAAAAATTTTGCCATTGCCATTTTTATGTTCAATTTAGGAAATGCCTGTGCCTTTAATAAAGCATTTCCAGAACTTTTCCTTGCGCAAATCTTAAACTCTTCTATCACTTAGATAAGGGTTCCTCTTCCTCCTGCTCATTCCCACAGCCCTTGGCAGGCACCGTTGTGTTTCCTGTTGTGACTTCAGTTCATCTCATTTAGCATGGGACAGAATTTCCTTCTTTAGGGCTGATTAATCTACACATTGACCACATGTCGTTGAGCATCCATCTGCTGGTGGACATGGCTTCCCCCTTGGGTACTGTAAGTGATGCTGCTGTGGCTGTGTGCAGGTGTCCCCTTTCAGACACCACGGTACCTTATCAGTCACTGTCTGTGTTCTAGCACATCCATTTGTTGTCAACTGTGTTTAAAAGCTTGCAAATGCTGTCTAACTGTTCCAAGCCTAAAGCCCTCTAATAAAATCTGAAATGCCTTGTATGTTGTCTGTGTCTCTTTTCTCCTCTGCTGTGTGCAACACCAACCCATGACTGGAAGGAGGAAGTCCTTTCTCTCTCCTGTCACTGCCTCTCTTCCTTCACAGGGTTCCCCAGCGCTTGACACAGAATAGAAAAGACAGTATTGTCTGACGAATCCTTGGAGTGATTAGCCTAACTTTTGCTTGTGAAATACCTGGTGATAGTTTATCAGAGTGAAAACAGCTGCTTAAATTTAGATTATCCAGGTTTTTGTTATTATTGCAGGGTTTTTTCTGTTTGCTCAGGGTGTTTTTGTTTGTGTGGGTGGTTGGTTATGTTTGTTTGTTGCAGAGACATTGTTTGACTCTGTAACCCAGTTCTGGCATCAAAGTCCCAGCCACCCTCCTGCCTTAGCCTTCTTCTAACTGCTAGGATTACAGGTGTACACCACCACTGCTTCTGGCTTGAGTTTAAATTTTCCATTTTCACCATTTCCTCTGGATACAGCAGGTTGTATCTGTTACCCTCCAGACAGCATCAAGGAGGGAGTTAGTATCCAGTGATTCAGACCTTGCCTTGGAATATTCCCGGGAGCCTCAGAATGGCTCTGTAAATAAAATGCTGAATAATGAGAAAGTGGTCTTTCTTGGAACTTTTAAAAATATCAACTACTTTTCTCCTGAAAATCTTTGGTCAAGGAGAAAAAGTACTCAAAAAAAAGCAAAGTTTGAAAAATGGTCTTGTCTGAGATTTGCTGGCTAAAAGTGTGTAATGAAAGTGGGCGGTGGTGGTGCACACATTTAATCCCAGCAGAGGCTGGTGGATCTCTATGAGTTCAAGGCCAACCTGATCTACAGAGCAAGTTCCTGGACAGCCAGGGCTACACAGAGAAACCCTGCCTTGAAAAAACAAAAAGACAAACAAACAAACTAGATCTCAATGGGCTCAGAGACGTGGCTCAGTGGTTAAGGCCCTGACTGATCCAGAGGATCCAGCTTTGTCCCCAGCGCCTGCATGGCAGCTCACAGTCTTCTAGAACTCGAGTTCCAAGGGCATCTGATGCCCTCTTCCAGCTGCAGGAATGCACATGGTACACAGACACAGATGCAGGCAAAACGTCCATACACACAAAATAATAACATTTGTTTTTAGAAAGTGTGAGATGACCTAAGATATGTGTAGTTACTCTACCGTATCCTGAAGTCGCTGGGTAGGAAATAGCCCATGTGATAATCCTCTCTGGTCTTCACAATTTGCTTTTGAAGGTCAGTAGCAGATGTACTGTAACCATTGAAAATAAAGTTGGCAAAGAGTAACTTTCCTCGGATGTACATCTGGAAAAAGTTAATAAAATGTTTTCAGAATTTAAGCCCAGGAGTGGTCCTATTAATTTGAAAGAAAAACTTCAACCTAAAAGTATTCATGTTCATCCACAGAAAACAGCATACATATTCCTAGAGTCTGAGTTTGAGGTTTAAAGCTAGGAGCACAGGCTCCATAGTTGTGTCAATCAGACATTCAAAACGGTCAACCAGTATGCTAAGTTCAAAGACACGAATATGTGTCCTTAAGCATTATAATGTGTTTGTTTTATTTTACAGCTAACCACTAAGACAGTACAGAGCCCTGGCGTTTGGAAGTCAGTAGATTGAAATTACAAACAAAACAAGAACTCTGCAAATTATGTAACCATATTGAGCCACTCGTCTTTAAGTAAAAGGCACATTAATGATTTGGAAATTAAACTAGACCTCTAAAAACATCTTCTGTTCCAAACATTGCTTACCTGTTTTTAGGGAGATGTGCCTGAGTGCATTTATGTGCACCAGATATGTGCAAGAGGCTATAGAGGTCGAAGAGGGTGTTAGATACTCTGGGACTGGAGTTACAAGCGGTTTTGAGCCTCCATGTAGGTGCTGGGAACTGAATCTGAGTTCTCTTCAAGAGCCTAAAGTGCTCTTAACCACTGAGCAAGCCCTCCAGCCGCTTCTCTAACTATTAATGAAGAGTTACAGCTTTTCAATGTCAAGCCAAACATCATTCCACACTAAATGTAAGAGAATTAAAACTTGAGACACAGAAAATAACTTTTAGAGACTGGGAGGATATAATTCCTCTTAAGGGTGGCAAGAGAAGAAGGTAATTAAAACTTTAAAAGTTTATTATATATAGCACAGAATTTATGGTGTTGAAAACAAAGAATGCCTCATGGCTTCAAGCACTAAGTGCCTGAAGGCCTTAGAAGTTGTAAATTCCATGGCTCCACGTTATTCCTTTCCCTTTAGATTACATGATCTTTTCATCATGAAGGGGTGTTTTAACAAGGTTTCCTCTATGGAAATAGAATTTTCTGGTTTATAATTTCTGTAACAAAAGAATCTATTTCCTAGGTCCATCTACATGACCAATACAGGATGAAATGGAGTTCTGTGTGGTTCCTGGACCCGAAATACTTTGTCTTTGGCCTCATTCTTTAGCACTCATACCTGCCTATTAACCAGAAAGCATGTATATTGCTTGAACTTAGAAGGAGAAACTATACAGGTTGCTAATAATAGGTATTATATTATTATTATTTTTATTACCAATAGCAAAGTTATAACAGAGAACATGTATATGAATATTTTATAAGATCTAAAACACCAAACATTGCTTCTCAGTGGTGACAAGGATGATGTTTAGCCAGCACTTCTCCCCTTGAATCTAAAACACTTTATAAAGAGAAAGTGTATATCTGTGTGTTCGAGGCCAGCCTGGTCTACAGAGTTCCAGGACAGCCATACACAGTAAGACCCTGTCTTAAAGAAGAAAAAAAATAGGATGGTGATTTCTAAAAAGTGATGAATTGACAACACTTCCTTCTTACTTGGTTTGGGTCTTAGTCTTCCATTCTATTTTGAAGACTGCTTTCCATCCAATGTGTGTTAAGCTATTATTGCCTAGAGTCTAGTGATAAATGGGCAACATTGCTGTTATGCCTGATTCTTGCCAACATATCTTGATAATCATGCAGAGAAATGTTCGACCAGGGAAACAATAAAAACCTTCAGATCATGTAATTCAGGGTCTGACGAGAGTTTTACATCTCTTGCATACTCTGTCACTCACTCTTACTCTTCCCACCATTTTCTAATTGTTCCTAATAAAAACTCAGAGTCAGATATGAGGGGGTGAAAGCTGAGACATCAGAGAAGCAGAGCAACCAGCCACTAGAGAGACCTTTTATCTCTACCAAATCATCAGACCAGAAGGACAACCCTGTCCTCAGACTGCCTTCTCAGACTGTGCCCTGATTGACTGCTTCAGACTGCACCTCAAGCTGCATCTGTCTCCACCAAACTTCAGACTGCACCGAGCTCCTCTCCTCCCGCCTTAGAGTCCTCTCTGCCCAGCCGTATCACTGCTGTCTCCACCTCCCTAGTGCTGGGATTAAAGGCACGGGATTCCCAAGTACAGAGATTAAAGGTGTCCGCCACCACCACCTGGCCTCTAGTGGCTTAGCTCTGCACCCTGGTCTTTAGGCAAGCTTCATTTGTTAAAACACAACAAAATATCACTACAGCCAACCTCATGAATACAGGTGAGAAAGAAATCTAGTCGACCCCAAGGGTTTGGTCCTGTGCATCCAGTCATTTGTTGAGGTAGGGCACCAAGATGAGTTGGAGTAGATGCCAGGCACCGGCTTGGGATTGGTTAGGTGACAAATATTTCTCAACCCGCAGGTGGGAATGTTGAATAGGGCAGACTGATACATGCATGAGCGTAAGTTCAGAAGGAAGACCTAAATTGGGCAATGTATACGTTCTGGACAGTGTAGATCTGGTAGATCTATGCTGTGTGCAGACCTGATCGAATAGAGTAGGTTGTTTCTACTGGAAGTTATCCAAGCAGAAAAGACTGCCTAACCAGTAATCAGTAACTCATGTGGCACCCTGGCCTTCAAGGACAGAGTGTGTCCCTTATCTGTGGATGGCTCTGCTTGCACCCCGAGTCAGGTAACCCCAGTTTATCAGCTTCTCATCACAACTATTGTTAACCTTTTTAATACCCCAAATAAAATACTCTTATTTAAGGGGGAAAAGGATACACGAGTTGATGGCACAGGGCTCAGAAAATAATGCCCCAAGTAAACACCTCTCTGGCTTTCTCTTGCCCTCTTTCCTGCTTCCCTTTTTTCAGTCTGGTCAGAGGAATTTCTGGGTACAGCTTTGCTGGATATTCCTCTTCATCAAGCAGGACCCACATCTTTATTCCTGGGGGGGGGGTCAAACCAGATTGGCTCAATGCAGCTGTTTCTAGGGGTTTTGTGCTTGCTATAAAGTCAGAGCCCAAAAAAACAGGCATGGTGGTGTGTGCTTATAATTCCAGAGCTGAGGAGGCGGAGGAAGGAAGCTATTCTAGGCTACTTAGTGTGTTCCTGGCCAATAGAAGAAGCATTCAAGGGGGAGGCATGGACAGTGCCTAAGGAATCACGCCCGGGCTGTCCTCTGGCTTCCATTTCAGGCATATGCACACATATGCAACTGCACAAACATGCCCAACACATATGCACAGTCAGTAAGAGAGCTATAAGCACCTGTGCCTGTGTCCTGCTCTGGTGGGCTCAGGGAATGCTGACAACTGAACCCAGCATCTTAAGCTGGCTAAACATGCACCCCACGTTTATGCTGCTGAGCTGCACCCCAGTGCTAGAACTTGCCTTTCAGGGCTCTTACTGGGTAAGCTGTTGAGAGTGAGTTACCGTTTAGCTTTTAAGCCTATTACATCTGCAAGGTTTCTTTCCACCCTTTGTCTGGTTTTCTCGAGTTCCTAGACACTCCCTATAATACCAAGCAAGAAACAGTAGAAAAAAATACTCAAAAGAATGAAACCTGATTCCCTTTCAGTACCTTTACCAGTATCACCCAGACTTCTATATTATTGTATAGAAGTAGAATTAAGCTTCCAAAACCATTTGGAGCTGTGCCTTTCCTTCCATGGTCTACTATGGAATGTGGATGTGCACACATGGCTACATGTGGCTTTTTATAGCATTTGCACACTGGTCTGTACTTAGGACAATCAAATCTTATCCCTTTATAGGCTCACAAAGAGCACAGACTTACTGAGATGGCTGACCCAGCAAGATCTGAACTACAAGCACACCCTGTACCCTGCTTATTATATGCAAATTCTGGGGACTGAACTGGGTTTCTCAGGCTTGCAGTGCAAGCACTTTGCTGCCTGGGCCATCTTCCCAGTCCAGGAAACTCATTGCAAAAGGAAACAAACCCAAAACCTTGGAAGCAGCATCCTGGGTCATCTTCGGTCGCCTTGCCACTGTCTTTTGTCCTCCCTTGGTTTCGTTTTTAATGAAGGGATTGTTCGCTCCCTGACCTGTTTTCTCACATGCTGGTTCTGTGCTTTGGGTATCTTCTCCAGGAGTCTAGGTGATTTTTGTCTCTTGTTACTGACTGTATCCCTTTACTGAAGAAGGCACTCACCGCACAGACTTTGTGAGAGAAGGAAAAAAGGATGTTTATTGTGAGAGAAGACGGTTTGCTTAGAGCAGGCGACCAAGTAGCCTGGACTCTGTTCTCTGGAATTTCCCTAGGGCTCTGACCAGTCTCAGTGGCTTCCAGTAAAGCATTACCTTGGCCGTCAACGTTCTGGCCCAAGTACAACCTTTCTACACACCTGAGGCAGCTGCCCTTCCTCATCTCATAACATTCCTACAGCTTTGTGTTTCTCTAACCCATGGCTGCATCGCACCAATAGCGATCTTCCTAACGCACAGGTATATGCTTGGGTCGCTATATGTTTAAACCCCTTCAGTGCCCCTCACTGCTCTCAGATCAAGCCCATGCTTCTTCTCCCCTCTTTCTCATCTTCCGGTTTGATCCCTTTCTCCCTTCTTCCTTCTCTTGATGTACAGGCTTTGCAAGATTTGGCCTCATCTCATCTTTTACAACTGTCCTTATTTTGTAGTCCAGGTCGACTTAGGCTTTGGACGTGTTATCTTTAAAGTGCTTGCTTACAGCCCCTCCAAGTGGAGAGAGGTCCACTAGGCACATGGGTGTATGGTCCCGAGCACAAATGAGGAGTCTGAACGGAGATAGAACACTGGGTGTCAGTCACCCACGGAAAGAGAAGTCAGTGGATCTGTGCACCAGAGTGAGCAAGTGGACAGTTCTCAGAGGACCAGTGCCCAGCGCTGACCGATGCCAGAATCCAGGAAAGAGCTCACCTAGGAACGTCCTCTTAAGTATTTTGACATCCCCAGGAGCCGGATCCAGGTCTGGATCAAAAGAACCATTTCCCCTACTTGTATTCTGTCTTTCCTTCCGTCCCCGACTTGTTTCTCACTGGGTTGTGGTGAAACGAAACTCTAAAACCCTGTAGTTCCTCAGTTCAACAGTACATGCGACCTATTGTTTTCTAGCCTTTCAACCTGAGTAAAAAGCCGCAGCACCAGTGTAAATGCTGCCCACTCACCAAGCACGGTAATGCATCGGTGTGCTATGAATTATGATTCTTTCCACTCCATGTTGGGGAGGAGGAAGTGGGGGGAGAGCAAGCAGCAACCCCGACAGGCCTTTTCAAAAGCTCCCTGAAGCAAGTCACCTCATTCCCTCGACATGGGGCCTGCCTGGCAATGCAATCCCCTCCTTCACAGCATACTTCCACCATTTCCACAGTCACCTGAGTCAGGGGCTTCCCAATATGTCCCACTGGGGTGTGCTTCCCCCTCAGAGACAGGGATCAATCCAGAAGAGACAGGATGATGTTAACTGCGATCTGGCGGTTTAACCGCATTTCCTAATGACAGTCACGTTCCTCCTCAGAGCCCTGGGTGACCTAGCAGACACACGCAGGCCTGGAGAATAAATCCTCCCTGACCAAGAGTGACAGCTGCCAAGGATTGTCGGCTCAGCTTCCACAGGGCTCTTTGCGAGCTTCCGGCCCTCGTTAAACTATTAGAAAAATGGAGGTTCGTTTACCATAGACAGAGGATCCTTCCCCCCCACACTTCCCACTGAAAGATAAAACATAAATCCACTCAGCCTTGTTCCAAGAACCAAAGCCTAGCTTGCGTCCACCCAGCTCCACACCATCTGCCTGCAGGCTTCCCTTTTAGGGGCCTGGAGATTTTTTGGCTCAGGAATAAGGCCCATTTCTTTCCAACGGATCAACACTGTCCCCCAGTGGACAGAGAGTTCAGCAGGCTGAGGCCTAAGCCTTCTCAGTATCACAGCCAGGATTTAAACAGGCGCCTGGTTGTTTCAGAGGATCACCGGTGGGTGTTCATTTCCTTTGCTGGGAACCATGCCAACTTCAGCGGGGAAGCCTTGGCTCGAGATGTCACAGGTAAATCCTAACCAAGACATTGCATTTCCATTGCGCCGATTCCTTCTGCTTTGCTCCCCAACGATAAAGTCACAGAAACCCGGGCTGCAGATCAACCAATCCCCTCCGCCAAGACTCCCAGAATCTAACTGGCAGACAGGAGCTAGGCCATTATCGGTGACAGTCGGGTGTGGCGAGTGACTGTCCCACCACACAGAATGACTCGCTGCTTACTTTGACAGCAGTCTGCATTTTTAAAACTGCAAATATAGGGCTGGAGAGATGGCTCAGAGGTTAAGAGCATTGCCTGCTCTTCCAAAGGTCCCGAGTTCAATTCCCAGCAACCACATGGTGGCTCACAACCATCTGTAATGGGGTCTGGTGCCCTCTTTTGGCCTGCAGACATACACACAGAATATTGGATACATAATAAATAAATAAAATATTTAAAAAAACTGCAAATATATTTGGGGGTTAAATCTGAGGGAAAAAAAAATGATTGGCTTCCCTATAGTGAAATCAATAGGTGAACGTTCTCCGTTTTCCATCCGCCTTCGATGACGGCAGGATAAACTTCTGGCCTGTCTCGTACTCCTGAGTCCCTTTCTCCTGTCTGACTGTCATTTGGCACTCACAGCAATTAGCTTGCTTTCCACACAAAGCTAAGAGGCTCTGAGCCTTCTTGCTAAGTGTGGGCTTCAGGCCACCCCTTCTCCCAGGCCGGCGCTCGGCCACACACAGCACACAGCACGTGCATTTTCTGTCGCTTTGTGCCATCCAAGGAGCAGGGCTGGAATATTACCTCATGGGAGGTCTTGTAGAGTTCTTCATTAAAAATGTTCTCTGTGTGGGGGAGACAATGTGGACTTGAATTCTGATTCTGTCTCTTGAAAGCTCTCTCTGATTCTGTCACTCGCTAGTTCCTGGATCTTGAAGGAATTGCTTAATCTGAGTCTCCCTTTCTACCTCTTTCCATCAGGAACAGCATCAGAATTGCATCTACCCTCTGAGGTCCTGTAAGGATGTCCTCACTCTTTCCTCCTTTCCCTCCCTTCCTTCCTTGCTTGCTTTCCCTCCTTTCCCCTCCTCTTTTGTCCCTCCCTTCCTCCTTCCCTCCCTCCCTCCCTCCCTCTCTCCCTCCTTCCCTCCCTTCCTTCCTTCCTTCCTTTCTTCCTTCAGCAGGGGAAAGGCAGGATCTTGCTGACATAACACAAATTGACCTTTAATCTGTGGTAATCCTGAGATCTTGGATTAAAGACACACACCGCCAAGTCCCAGTTACTTTGACTATTTAGTAATAAAATACACAGAAGTTACTTAGCATGGTGTCTGAATATAGTGTAAAACTCATGAATATTAATCGCCATGATGGTTCATCTTTTTCAGTGGAATTGACTGGATTTAGAACTGTCTATGAGCCAATGGCATGTCTGTAAAAGCATTACTGAAGAGGTTTAACTGAAGGGACAAGACCCACCTTGAATGTGGGTGCCGCCACCCTATGAATAAGCAGCATTTATCTCTCTCCGCTTCCTAACCCACCAGCTGCCTCAAGATCTCCATGCCTTGTCCTGTTCACCATGATGGGCCGCATCCCCAGACTGAACCACAGCAAAACCTCCCCCAAGTTACTGTTGCCGCAGCACTGAGAACAATAAGTAATACAAGGGCAGTCCTCCTCATCTTCCTCCTCCTTCTCTTCTTGTCCTCCTCCCTTTCCTCCTCCTCCTTCATCTTTGAGACAGGGTCTCATTATGTAGACCAGGCTAGCCTCAGACTCACAGCAATCTGCCTGCTTCTGCCTCCTAAGTGCTAGGGCTAAAGGTGTCAGCCACTATGCCTGGTTCCTTAGTGTTTCTGAAACGCAGTTTTATATTATAAAGTTGTGCTTCACTGGTCTGCATCTCTTGACTAGAGATGAACTTGTGAGTTTGTCTGAAATGCAGAAGGATGAAAGACAATCCAGGCTGTGGCTTCTCATGAAAATCATCTAGAGAGGTTTTTATTATTATTATTATTTAATGAAGAGGCTCCATTTCATTTTATTTTTCCTTTTTTTTTTAATTTTTCAAGACAGGATTGCTTTGACTATCCTGGAACTCACTCTGCAGACTAAGCTGGCCTCGAACTCACCAAGATCCAACTGCCTCTGCCTCCTCCATTGTGCTAGCATAGAAGATGTGCGCCACCATGCCTTGGCCAGATGATTGTTTGCTAGAGGAGTCAAACTTAATCCATGGTGACAGACAAACCAACAGGGGGATTAACGTTTACTAGATGCCCATATCGTGCTGACCAGGCTTAATTGCTTTGCTAGATCTTTCTAGTAATCTTATAAATCCATTATCCTTTTTTTTAAAAAACACAAGATAATTGTTTCATGTCTTTTATCACACAAGAAAAGTAATATATTGGCCGGGCGGTGGTGGCGCATGCCTTTAATCCCAGCACTCGGGAGGCAGAGGCAGGCAGATCTCTGGGAGTTCGAGGCCAGCCTGGTCTACAAGAGCTAGTTCCGGGACAGGCACCAAAGCTACAGAGAAACCTTGTCTCGAAAAATCAAAAAAAAAGTAATATATTGTATTCCCTTAGATAGAGCTATGAAAATGTGTTTATCAACCACTCCCTTTTGTACGAGATGTGGAGTAAGCTGCCTGAGGTCACACAGGCAAGTATTAGAACCCAGGTTGGAACTCAGTTTGCTTTCAAAGTTCATACTTTACCTCACAAGGCTGTCTTGCTCATGCAATCATTCTACTCGATTTTATATATCCTTATATAAATTTTTATATCCGTATTTCCTCAGCTGTCTTATTACATAGGCTTTTAAAAAAAGATTTAATAATGGTGTATTCAGTGTTCTGCCTGCATGTATACCTCCACACCAGAAGAGGGCACCAGATCCCATTATTGATGATTGTGAGTCACCGTGGGGTTGCTGGGAATAGAACTCAGGACCTCAGGAAGAGCAGCTGCCAGTGCTCTTAACTTCTCTGCCATCTCTCCAGCCCCCTTACATAAGCTTCTTCTGTGTAGATTTGGAGCCTATTGCTAGAACTAGCTCTATAGACCAGGTTGGCCTCGAACTCACAGAGATCCTCCTGCCTCTGCCTCCCTAGTGCTGGGATTAAAGGTATGTGCCACCACAGCCCAATTTACATAAACTTCTTAAAGGCTTTTTAAAACTTTAGTCACTTCAGAAATCTCCATATCAACTCACAAGAGGGGATGATTTGACCCCTCAATTTTAAGAGGGTCTAATTTCTAACTTCATCGAAGTAGCAGTCAGAATAATCAAGCAGGGCTATGCTCAGCGCTGTTACAAGGATTCCAGCGGAGCTACTTCTGCTTTCTCTTTAGCCTGCTATTGGTCCTGAGTGACCTTTGAGTCAGGCAATCCACATAGTCAGCCAGTTATGTATCTCACACACATACCAAAAAAATTCCCGGGGTGAGATTGTGTCTTCGAACTAGAAGTGGGCAACCAGGTTTCATAAACTTAGACGCTGATGTGACATCGTATTTGAGCAGCCGAAAGGAATCCAAATGACTCTACAGGAAAAGAAAGGAGAGGAAGAGAGTTTAGCTTTGGGTTTTATTGTTGCTTGCTCTGTTTGTTTGGTTGTCTTTGCTTTTTAGGTTTTATTTATCTATTTATTTATTTATCTATCTATTTTGCTTTTTAAGTTTTTTAGGTTTTATTTTGTTCTTGAGACAGGATCTTACTATGTCTCCCCAGCTAGCCTCAGACTCACTAAGTAGACCATGTGGCCTTGAACTCATACAGGTCTACCGGCCTCCTGAGTTCTGGAATCAAAAGCCTGCACTACTCTACTATAGTAAAACATAACCTAAAGACCTTTTGCTCCGTTCAACAGCATTCACATCCTCAAGCCCAAAATTCTAGACTCTGCCTGCCCTACTCCAGTAGAAATACCTGGCCGCTCGCTGTGGATTGAAGGCCTAAGCCACCCACACCGCCACACCGCCACATTTTTTTACCTGTTTGTTGTTTGTTACCAGGCAACCTTGAACTTTATTTACCCTGAATGTGTGAGCCCAGGTGAAGGAGAAGCCCAGGTGACTGCTAATCTTGCTAATCATTCTGTAAGGGGGGGGGGGGGGGGAAAAAAACAAACAAACAAAAAAACCGGGAAATCCTCGTGGGAAGAAAAGCCTTCTAGTTTCTCATTCAGAGAGATAAGTCTTCCTACTTGGTTCCAGACAAGGCCCCTGGACCTGTAGCGAAGAGTGACGCACTTTCCAGAAGCTGTTCGGGAAACACGGAGGGCAGCACCCCAAAGACGGACAGCACCCCAAAGACAACTCAGCAGAAGCAGTGAGTGCTTTGACAGGGTCCGGGTCTTTGGCTTTTTCAGGATCAGCCCACTCAAGAGCAAGCACTGGGTGTCTGAGTCATCCCCTCAGAACAGTTCTGGTGTTAGCCTGGGAGTCAAGCAGGAGGAACCTGAACTGCATCCACAGGGAAGTTCTTTAGCAGCGGGTCTCATGGTGGCTGCATATCAGATATTTGCATCACAGTCCATAACAGTAGCAAAATCACAGTTATGAAGTAGCAACAAAATAATGTTATGGTTGGGAGTTAAGGCAACTTGAGGAACTGTATTAAAGGGTTGAAGTGTTAGGAAGGTTGAGAACCACGCCTTAGAGAAGGAAGAGGATAAGTCCCTATAAGAAGTAGGAAAGACTAGAAACAGTAAAACCAGTCAGAGCTAACAGAGGAGATGACAAAGGCCTCCGATGAGCAGAAGCAGTAGGATGGAAAAGAAGGACCATTTGTGGGAGGAGAAAGGTACAGTGGTAGCCAGTAAGAATTGATGAGGTTTCACACAAGGCTACTAAGAGCAATTGGCAGTAACTGCTTGGAGTAGAAAAGAATACAGCATCCAGACTGGGCTCTCCTGAGAAGAAAGATAGATTAGTGATGTCTGTCACAGACAGAATGGGAGGATATTGGCAGATAGATAGATGGTTTAGTGATATCTGCCACAGACAGATTGGGAAGATATTGGAAGATGGAGGAATGGATGGATTTGTGATATCTGTCACAGACACAAAATGGGAAGATATTTGCAGATGGATAGATTATTGATGTCTGCCACAGACAGAATGGAAAGATATTGGCAGATGGATAGATGGATTAGTGATGTCTGCCACAGACACAAAATTGGAGAATATTGGCAGATGGATAGTTTTTACTGTTACTATCTTCTGGCAGAGGAAGTTATACCTTGAGGGGTTTTTTTAAGCATACAATGATCTTCTAGAAAAGATAAAACTAATGTATGCATACAAAGGAAAAGGAATATGATTACCTGGGTTTGGCTAGTTTAATGGATTATTTACTGGGAAGAGACGGGAAAGAAAAGAGTTTTTTTCAGGCCTGGAAATATTCTATATCTTCATCTGAATGGTAATACATAGGTACTACACATAGTCCATATTACTACCTGTTTTAACCCTTTCTGTCTTGCCATAACAAAATACTTGACACTAGGTAAAGTATGTCTATTTTTTTAAAGTTGTTTATTTGGCTCATAATTGTGGAAGATCTCTGAGGAGGGGTCTCTCCCTGGCTGCCTTACAATATGGTAGAGAAATATTCTGCCTGCAGAAGGAACCATGCATGGGGTGGTCTAATTTTACAACGACTCGTTTTCACAAGAACTATTATGGTCCCATGAGCCCTAGAAAACTCCAGAAGAAAAGCACTTACCTTTTCTAGGGACTGTGCCCTTAGGATGCAATCACCTCCACCAGGCCCTTTCTCTTTAAGTTTCTAGTACTCTTGTTGGGAGAAAAAGCATATCCAAACCAGAGCAACGCCACTAAGATTCACAACCTTTGATCTACAAATGCGTTATAATGCCAGAAGACAAAGACGGGGAGCCAAAAGTCCTTCTATGATCCTCGATGGGTTTGAGGGGATGTCTTGCAAGGAAACGCACAAGCAAACATACCCGACACTCTGACCGTGGACCGCTCACCTGAATGCAGGGCATGTTTCTGCATTTGTTCATCTCCTTGTACAGGTCGGTCACTTCTTCTATCGTCCTGTCCTCTCTCTTAGCCGAGAACACGCAGACGACGATGATCTGATCCACACGGGAGAGCTGTTTGCCGATGAGGTGGTCGTACTCTAGGTCTGTCACTTTGGGGATGATGTGACAGCTACATCTGCATATGTCCCCATCCTCCCCACACATCGTCTTCCTCAGGACCACGGGACAAGCCAGCTGGGAAGAAAACCACAAATCCTTCCTTTTAGTGAGAAGAGGAAACCTGGAAACAGAACGGTTGGGAGTCAGGTTAAAGAGCTGAACGGGCAGAAAGTGAACCCCAAGTCACGGGTAGGTGTGTTGGTAAAGCGTTTTGGACAGCATCTGTCAATATGCTAAACAAACAAACAAACAAATGTAAGCCTTTGAGCTCCACAGGCCAAACATTACACCTAGTGGCCAGCTGCGTAAGATCGATGTTGACTGCTCTTTAACACGTGCAGGAAGAATGCATTCAAGGCTGGTCTGTGAGACACTTGTTTTTCCTCTCTTACAGCTAGAAACAGAGGGCAGACACTTACACTAAGAAAAATGAGGTTCTAAAAGGTCAATAATTTGACCCAAACTCGGAGTTGGAACCTGACCTTATATGACTGTTTCCTTGCCATCTCAATGGTTCCTGAAGATGCCATTCCAACAATCTACTTCTGAGTTAGGTATTCTGTGAGCTCAAGGCCAGCCTGGTCTACAGCATGAGTTCCTGGACAGCCAGGGCTGTTACACAGAGAAACTCTATCTCAAAAAACAACAGCAAAATCCAAAATGAAACCGGTACAGAAAACCACAAACAGTCAACATACAAAGAACAAGAGACCATGAGGTACCAAGCCCCAGATGATCCATCTCTATCTAACACAACTCCTGCAGCTGAGGCTCAGAGGACATCGCTGAAAAAGGGGCAGAAAGACAGGAAGAGGGAGGGCCCTAGGAAGGTTGCTGTGAGATCCGTCTCCTAGGAACCACAGGGAGGCTACACCCATGATACCCTAGCAACATGGCTGCTCAGACAAGACCTGAGGAAGTGTGACAGCAGAAGACTTGCTAACATAGAAGGGGGGAATTTCATGGGGCCCCAAGCCAGAGACAAAGAACTACAGGAAACTAAGAAATGCCGAGAGTGGGGGTCATAGTCTACCCCAGGTATGAGATCCCTAATTGGTTGTCCAATACCAAGTGGTCAGCCCTGAAATCATCTATATACAAGTAACAAGAAATGGACTGAACAGGTTGTATTTATTATGTTTAGCAAGATGAGCGTACATGGGAGAGGGTGGAGGGAGAAAAATGACATAATGATGTTTTAGTTTTCAAAATAATAAAAGCTGGGCTGGAGAGATGGCTCAGAGGTTAAGAGTATTGCCTGCTCTTCCAAAGGTCCTGAGTTCAATTCCCAGCAACCACATGGTGGCTCACAACCATCTCTAATGGGGTCTGGTGCCCTCCTCTGGCCTGCCGGCATACACACAGACAGAATATTGTATGCATAATAAATAAATTAATTAATTAAAAAAATAATAAAAGCTGAAAATCCATTAAAATTAGAAACGTACCAAAACACATTCTCATCGTACTTATGGGTTTTCTTTCAAGCTGTTTTCTTTTTAAATGTTATTGGAACAGTTTTAGACTGGGGTCTCGCAGATGTGTGCGGAGGTGGTTTGCAGCGCATGCGCAAAGAGGCCGAACCGTCCCTGGCTTCCGAGGTTTCTACCCAGTTAAAGGGACCAAGCTGTCCTTGTGGCAGTCTCCCCCACCCTTCCCTTCCCATGCTATCCAGATCCAGCTGGAGCTGACACCATAGACTTCTCTACCAGGCGGCGAGTGCCCCTGTTTAGCTTTGGTGGTGGCATGTTCTCATCTTGAAGAAGCAGGAAGCAAAGAAAACGGCAGCAGGAGCAGATCCAGCCTAGAACCTTCTCAAAGCCCAGGCCTTGGCAACCTCTGCCTGCCCAGAGACACAGAGGCCTGGAGAACAAAGCTCCTTCTGTGCTGACGAAAAAAAAAAAAAAAAACAGGGCCACAGTTCCCTGGGCGAGCTGGCAAAGGAGGAAAGGTAAACGGGCCCGCGTGCCACACGTGATGACGACAGCCAAGACGGGTGAGCAGCGCGACTAGTTTCTAAACACGTGTTTGTCCGAACAGGTGAAGACAAAGTAAGACTTGGTTCCTGAGTCATTCAAATTCCGCTGCTAAATCAGAAGCCATGTTAGAAAGCAGAGAAGGGCGAGCTCGGGGGTTTGAATCTACGCGTGGGAGTGGATCCCAGCTTTAGGATCGTCATCAATAAGTACGTGTTACGGTTTAGACATGAAACGTTCCCCCACAGTCTTGTTAAGTCTTAGGCTCCCGGCCTGCAGCTGGTAACATGTTTGGGGATGCGGGGCCAGCTGGCAGAGGTGGGCTGTCCAGGGTAGGGCATCGAGGGCTATAGGCTGGCCCTGCTTCTGATTACATTTTCTTTGCTTCCTGGTGCACCGAGGTGTGGAAAAGCCCCTGCCGAAGACTGGCCCACACCCCCTGCTGTGCCTACCCTGCCATGGTGGAGGGGTAGCTCCTAAAACTGTGTATGAGAATAAACTCTCTCCTAAGCTGCGTCGATGAGACCTTTCCACGTCTGTGAGAAAGGCCGTTCAAGCAGCCTGCGGGTGGTAATCCCTAACCCAGCCTGCGGGCATGACGTTAAACCACCTAGAGGGCCCTACTGGGCCAACATGAAAGAGCAGAAAGTAAGGCTGACCTAAAGCAGTGGCTCTCAACCTGTGGGGTATGATCTCTCTCGGGTGGGGGGGGGGGGCGGTGTCATATCCCAGATATCCTGTATATCAGGTCTTTACATTACACTTCATAACAGTAGCAAAATTAGGGTTATAGAGTAGCAACGAAATCATTTGATGGCTGGGGGTCACCACAACACGAGGGACTGTATTCAAAGGTTGCAGCATCAGGCAGGCTGAGAACCACTGATCTACCGGCTCTCCAGCATGAACCAGATGGCAGGCGGCGAAAATAAGGGAGGCCGGTTACCGGGGACACGGGCTGACGGTTGAGGTCCTGTGGATGTAGTGGTAAGGGGAAGGCTTGAAGAACTCCTTCAGGGTCAGGAAGTTGTTTCTGTACCGGAGATACTCCTTGTACCAATCCGCTTCCTTAGCACTTTGAGTCAGAGCAGGTATTGTAAACGACACCTTGGGTTTCCCGACCACTTTCTTTGCAAACGTGGGCAGTCGGCAGACATGCAGGGACTCCAGGCCTGAAATGAGAACAGGACATATTCCACTAAACATCTTCAGGAGGACGGAGATGCCTGGAGGCTGAGCTGGAGACGTTCTGCTGGGTGCCACGGCTGGGATATTTCTTGGTCACATAGGAAATTTTCTCCATTGACACCACCACCCCTGCCATAGGGACCTCTTGTCCTCTCTGAGGAAACATAGAATGGGTGTTGGTTGGCAAGGAAGATATCTATGCCATCAACAAATGCAGCCCAGAGGAGTTCGTCCTTCCCTTGTGCTGGGGAATGAGCCATGTATTTAAATATATAACCCTGCTAGAATAATATCCTCAGAATGCAACCTTTGATATCCATGAGGTTTGAATGGAAGGCTCTATCGGTATGAAGTGTGCCCTTCAAAAAGTTCATCTGTGCCAGGCGGTGGTGGCACGTGCCTCTCTAATCCCAGCACTTGGGAGGCAGAGGCGGGTGAATCTCTGAATTCAAGGCCAGCCTGGTCTACAGAGCAAGTTCGAGGACAGACAGGGCCACACAGAGAAATCCTGTCTTGAAAAGACCCCCCCCCCAATCTGCGCCTTTAAAAAAAAGGCTCATTCGTTGAAGACTTGATCCCCAGTACAAACATTCAGAGACGGGGCTTTGGGGAGTGATTTGGATGATAAAAGCCTGATCTACTCAACAAGGGAATCCATTAACAGAGTCACAATTTGATGGTAATATTGAGAGATCGTGAAGGTAGGAGTAAGTCCTCCATAGAGGAAGTAGGCCATTGGAGGAGAACCTTGGAAGGGTACATTGTCTCTTCAGTCTGTTCCCTCTCTCCTCCCCAGCTCTTGTCTGCCATAGAGAGAGGGCATCTCCCCTCTGCCATGCCCATGGCTGAGCTGTTCTGCCTCAGCACCTTAGGGCCAAAGCAATGGGGCCATCCACCGATGAGCAGAAACTTCTAAAAGCAAGCCGAGAACATAAACACATCTGTCTTTTAAATGGCTTTCCTCGGGTATTCGTCAGAGCAAAGAAAAGCAGAACGCAAAATGATTTGGTTAATCACGATTCTGCCAATAATTTTTTTTTTTTTTTTTGGTTTTTCGAGACAGGGTTTCTCTGTGGCTTTGGAGCCTGTCCTGGAACTAGCTCTGTAGACCAGGCTGGTCTCGAACTCACAGAGATCCGCCTGCCTCTGCCTCCCGAGTGTCTGCCAATAATTTTTAAATGTATTTTTAGATTACATGTGTTGTAATTAGAAAACAAGTAGTGTGAGCGGGAAAAAAAAGATGCCCTGTAACAGAGCTCACGTAAAGGGGTTTTTAATTAGGGGTAAGGGGATGTAAAAAGAGGGAAGAGGAGGAGGAGAGACCAGCTTCTGGGGACAGGAGAAACAAGAGAGAGAGATGGGGGGGGGGAGAGACAGAGAGACAGGCAGAGAAACAGAGAGAGAAAGAAAAGGGACAGAGAGAACAAGAAGAGACAGGAGGTGGGCAGGGCCCTTTTAAAAGGGAACGTAGTGAATGTGCACAGGAGGTGCTCTTAGTGGCTGCAGCTGAGGACGTATCCTGTTAGGACCCCAAGGGCAGGCCAGTACAGATGCCTGAATACTAACAACATGTATGTTTCAATTACATCTGTACTGAATACACAGGCGTTTCCCCCACCCCCATACAACAACATTCACATTGCACTAGGAATTAAAGGTACAGTGATAATTTAAAATATGGAGGAAAGTGTCTGTAGGTTTTCTGAAACTAGAACAGCAATTTCTAAGAGGGACTTGAGCAACCCCTCAGATTCTGGGATCCAGAGGTGTCCTAGAACCAACCCTTATGGATACCAAGGTATTCTTGTTTTCTTGATGTCATAGTAATTCCAGATTTACCCTGCTAGAAAAAGGAAGAGTTAGGAACTAAAAGGTCTATTTGGCTTTTGATAACTGCATATTCATCAGGCTACATAGGGACTTCTGCTTCCCCAGCTGTTTCTGTCATGTGGGAAACCGTAAAGTCACATGACACAGATTCCTGTAATAGAAAATTTGATATTAAAAAGCAATGCATTTATGTCTCCTATTCATGGCCAGAAAGTCTCTCCAACATGGCTGCCTAAAGATGAGCCAAACAAGGATGACACCGATAAACATGTCAGAATGGATGGAGGGAAGCTGGGGGGGGGGGGCGCCTCAGTCCCACACCAAGATCTCCAGGCAACTAAGGCAAGCCAAGAGTGGGGGAAACAGTCCTGCACAGGGAAGAGCTCACCGATTGGCTCTCCAGTACCAAGAAGTCGGCCCTGAAAACATACGTATGGGTAGCGTTAAGCAGACTGAGCAGGTTACATGTAAGAATACACATGTAGGGCTGGAGAGATGGCTCAGAGGTTAAGAGCACTGGCTGCTCTTCCAGAGGTCCTGAGTTCAATTCCCAGCAACCACATGGTGGCTCACAACCATCTGTACTGAGATCTGGCGCCCTCCTCTGGCGTGCGGGCATACATCGAGGCAGAATGTTGTATACATAATAAATAAATAAATCTTTAAAAAAAAAAGAATACACATGTATATACATATAATCATGTAACAACAGTTAATGATAAAAGGGGCCATGATTTGAAAAAGAGTAAGGAGGGGTTTATAAGATGGAAGAAAGGGGAGGGAGAGGTGATGATTATGTTATAACCTCAAAAATAAAAGAAAAAAAAACTTTGGTATTGCACTTACCTAGCACACTGGGCAAATCTACTAGGCTGGTTATAAGTAGAAGCAGCTATCCCAAAGACTCCATCATGCCAGCCCAGTGGCCCCCCCCGAGGGGTATTTGCATTTTTCTGTTTCTGTGTAAAATATCTGTGCAAAGCCTTTGGGAAGCTCTGCTGTGTGAGGCAGTATGTAACTAAGTAACTCCTCAGATGGAGAAAGTTGCCTTTGATTTGGCCTATAACCAGTGCTTGTTCCATCCCTGTGAATTTGCTGACTTGATAAATGTTAGGCATAATCCCAAAACCAATGTCCCTGGCACTTCTGTGGCCACAGACAGGCACAGAGTGATAAAGAACTTGGCTGTCTGCTTTGCGCAGTCCCAGACGAACTCAAACAAAGCTCTAGTTTGAAATCTCAGATTTCATATTGTCAGTAACTGTCCTCATGGATTAGTGTCATGTGCTTAGCAATTTTTTGGCTTTCTTTCTTGTAATAAAGTGTATAAAATGACCTACAGTTGTAAACTGGAGTGTTGTCAAGAGCCCCCGGGCTCACAAAGGTTCTGATGTGTATCACCAAGAAAACAAGTGGAACAGGCTTCACGCAGACGTGCTAGTGATCCTGAACACACAACGAAAGGACTAGTAGCATCTAATGAACAAGATCAGACAGAAATACACAAAGTAAGATTAGAGAGCCTGGGCCGGGGGTCAGTCATGCCCACCTTTGATCCCAGCACTCAGGAGGCAGAGGCAGGAGGATCTCTGTGAGTTTGAGGCCAGCCTGGTCTCCATAGTGAGTTCCAGGACAGTCAGGGCTACACTGAGAAACAGAGAACAGAGAGATCTCAAGCAAACAGTCATTGGATGATTAATTTAATGATTAAATCTTAATTGTTAACTTGATTGGGGATTTAGAATTAGCAGAAAACACACCGCTGGGCGTCCTTTACACCTGATCTTAGCCAAAGAGCTCGAAACTTACTTGGATGTTATTGAGGACATTTCCAGAGAGGTTTAGCTGAAGAGGGAAGACCTACTCTGATCGATTCCATAAAAAAGGAAATCAGAAGAAAGCAGCTAAGTGCTAACATCTCCACTTTCCACTTCCTTATCCATTGAGATGTAGGGAGTCCCTCCCATGGGGTCTTGCCAGGGTGAGCCTTTCCGATCACAGTGGACTCTAATCCCTCAAACCATGAGCCAAGGTAAATCCTTCCCATAAGTTGTTATTTGTTAGGTCTATGGCCACAGAGATAAAAAAAAAAAGTAACAACACACTGACCTACTATTTGTAGACAGGATAGAACCCAACTTCCAGAAATAATGAGAAGAAATTATGTTTCCTCACCAGCCACGATCTAAGACTGTGATAAGTTCTAATCAATACCAGCCATGAGTTGATGCGCATTCAGTAGAAGGTTTGAGCATGAGACAGTGTCTCAACATAAGTGATCAAACAATATACACAAAGACTGAAATTTTAGTATGGAGACTGAGAATAGAACTTGAGGTGTGAGCTCTCCCTGTGAAACACAGCAGTGGCTGAGATTTTCTTCTCCAAAAAAGTAGACAAAATTAAAAATTACATTGTGTTTTCCTGCTGCAAGCCATCAGCAGAATTCATGATAAGAAGCTGTATCGTAGGGCTTTGCAGTTACAAACCAACAACCTTGGAGCCTTAGTGGGGAAGGTGTTTAAAGGTTGGTTTTCCTAGGAATCAGAACAGTTAGTCATGTAGACCATGGGTTGTGAAGCAATGGATTATGGGACAATGGATTGTGAAGCAATGGATTATGGAACATAGATTGTGGAGCATGAATTGTGGAGCAACAGATTGTGGAACATGGATTGTGGAGCGTGGATTGTAGAGCACTGGATCATAGAGCAATGGATTGTGGAACGTGGATTGTGAAACATGGACTGTGGAGCAATGGATCATAAAACAGTGGATTCCAGGACTTACCCAGTGTGGATCTGTAGTAGTTCAGCCAGTGAAGGAGGATGTGCTTAACCTTCTTCTGTATTCTGCTCAGTTAGATGGATGTCGCAAGGTCATGCATAAGGCTTATGTCCTCTCCTGGATCATCAGGGTCTGTGTCCACCGGGTCTGCTAACTTTGAAGCCTTTAAATGAGAAGATGAATATACACATTGATATCTGTGTATACATACACATATGTGAGGGAGACTGCTTGCTGTGTGGCCAGCAAACATCAATCCTTCATCCACCATTCCTAGCTTCAGTTCATTCATAAATAAAATGAACACCATGCCTAGTCATGATTTATATTAACCAGGAGTACAGAGCTTACCTGTCCAAGCTTTGGCAACTTGAGTCGAACACTAACTCCCACTGTAGGTGGGAGGAGCTACAGATGCCTGGGCCAATCAGAAAGCATGAACTGAATATTCCCCGTCTGAGACAGAGACCACCAAGCACCCCCTGGCTTTCTCAAACAACTCCTGTCTGTGTTGGAACTGAAAGTAACTAGAATAAAAGCCCCCCCCCCCTCCCGCTTTTCCAGCCAGCCAGACGGAAACAGCAACAGCTTGGCACTTACATCTCTGTTCTGGGCCATCAACTCCTGCATCCTGCATTGCTTTTTGTAGGCCACCAACATTTCCTTAGCGTCCCGGGAAGAGGGGTTGATATCGGGGAACAGCTGGGAGAGAGAGGAGCTTTTTTCAGAAGCTGTGGCTAATGACACCCAGGGAAGCAAGAGAGCTCAGCATAAAGGCATTATGAATTATAGAAATTCATGCCAATCCAGGATATTCAGAATGTTTGTAGTAATTCTACAAAGTAAAACTTAGCTCACATACATGTTCCTAGGCTTTCTTTTAATAACTGCACTGTTCACAAAAACACACTCCAGATTTTTCAAGTTCCTGAAGTTTGATCAAAATCCACTCAGGCTCTACTACTACTTAGTTACATGAAAACAGAAATATCTTTATTTTCAGGTAAGGTCTCCTTAATGCATCTGAGGTCGGTCTGTTACTCACTGTGTAGACCAGGCTGGTCTGGAACCCATAGTCTTCCTGCCTCGGTTTCCTGAGGGCTGGACTTACAGACACACCCCACTATACTTGGCTAAATACCTAAGTCAATGGTTCTCAGCCTCCCTAACCTTTAATACAATTCTCCATGCTATGGTGACCCCCAGCCATAACTGCAGTTTCGCTACTCTTATGAAACAATGCGAATATATGATATGCAACCCACAGGTTGAGAACCACCTGTCTAAGATGACTAGGAAACATTTGGCCCACCTTATCAGGTAACGGTGGAGGCCTGTGTTTGACAGGTGCCAGTGACAGCTTCAGGCTTTGGGGATGCCTTTTGTAGATCAAGGTGATGGCGAAGCGCCCCGAAATAGTCACGGTGATGTATTTATTTACCTGGAAGCAACAGAAAAGGGGGGTCATTTGGGGGCGTGGAATCTACTTTGACAAGTCAAGTGAAACAGGGTGTTTGCCTGATGCTACAGAAGGAAAGGAGGAAGAGTTATCTGCAGGCAGCTTCCACCTAGATGCCAGAAACACAAGAGGTGGGTTCGCGGCGAGCGCTGTCCACTTACTCACACAAAGAGGGCGAGTGGAGAGAAACTATTTCGCAAGTCCTATAGTCGTATCTTAAGAAAGAAGATTGGATCCATTTTAGATTGAGAAAATTCTAGGACAATTCAGTCCTTCTGAGGTCTCATTCTGCCTCGAGACACAGCCGCCTTTCCCTGCATGATAAACTTGATACGATTCCCTTTCACACCAAGAAATGTGACTCACGACTGCCCGGTGCTTACACGTTTTAGAAGACTCAATGTTACTGTTAGATTGTAAAATGTACTAACTTCAGTCTCGTGTCCGTGGGTGACAATAGGCTTCTGGCCTGGAGTCAAGCTTTTCACTTTATAACAGAACTTACACGAAAATGCCACGTGGTAGCTCATGCTGGAACCCCAGCACTGGGAGGCAGAGACGGGATCCCTGAGGATCACCAGGCAGCCAGTCCATCCTCATTGTTAATTGCAGGCTAGTGAGAGATCTCATCTGAAAGGAGGTGGATGGTCTTTTCCTGTGGTCTCTATATTCATATTCATACACACACACACACACACCTATTCACCCATGTCTTACACATATGAATATATACAAACACACACACATTTGAAAAGAATAATGAATTCTAAAACAATACCCCAATTTCAATCGGATCATCAATTTTTCCCTTCGAAGGCCACACCCATTCCCTTATGATGCTTCCTTTTTTGCTGATCATTATGCCTCCGTCCTGATTAAACATCATTGCTATGGTCTTCCTAGGACAAACACAGAAATGGGGCCAATTTAGAACAAGGAAATAATGACGGATTTAATAATTTGGCTAAGGTGATGGAAGCCACCAGCATGTAGCCTTCAAGAGCGAAAGAACACTTCTCTTCTATTGCTGGAGGATGGCTACTCTACTTCTGCCCCAGTACTTCTTGGGAGCCAAGAGTGCTCAGTGGATGCGGACGGCACATTTAGGATACACATCCTTTCCCGTTCATCACTCCCACGTAGAGGGAACAACTGTGAGCCCTGCTGACCTCTATCATATCATGTGACCGGGATTCTTTGGCTACGGCTGACTGAATCGTACAGGGACAAGTGACCCAGGAGTGTGCTCCCTGCAGGTTGCTGCTTCAAGAGGCCACAGAGAAGCATGGAGGCACGAGGCATCCAAGGGCGAGGGAAAGCAAAAGCAAAAACAATCTAGTGGGACTATCACAGATTCCGGAGTGATTAGCAGTCTCGGGCCGGATATGCTGCAATCCTAAAACAAGTCATGAATTCTGTCTTCAAGAACAAGGAGACATCAAAGCATTTAAACAGCAAATCGAGGAAGTGGTTAAATGGGTGGGTAAGGAACAAAGTCTGCACTGTGAGACTTAGAAAGTCAGACCCGTTAAATGACTCAGGAGAGATGATAGCTCAGACTGGGATAGAGGTGAGAGAGACAGAGACATTCACAAACTATCTATCCAGCCAGAGCAGTGGTTCTCAACCTTCCTAATGCTGCGACCCTTTAATACAGTTCCTCATGTTGTGGTGACCCCCAACCATACAATTATTTTTGTTGCTACTTCATAACTATAATTTTACTACTGTTGTGAATTGTAATGTAAATATCTGATATGCAGGATATCTGATATATGTGACCCCTGCGAAAAGGTCATTCGACCACTAAAGGGGTCATGACTGCTGATCTAGGGGCTGCTGAGAAGGCTCAGCAGACAAAAGTGAGTGTTTTGCAAACCTGATTAACTGGGTTAGATCCCCAGAACCCACATAAAGGTGGAAGGAAAAGACCAACTCCACATATGTGCCATAACACGTGTGTCCCCGTCATCCACACAAAATAATAAATACAAATTTAAAATACAAAAATAACAATCCACATATATGAATATCAGTATGTTGTTAACAGCCCCATGAGAAGAGGCCAACAGTAAAAGCTGAGATCTACAGCAACCTCTAGAGCAAGCATTTGCAGCAAGAAGGAACAGTAAAGAATTTATAGAAGGGAGCTAGAGAGATGGTCTCAGGTATTCCATTATGGGGCAGAAAGTACACGAAGACAGCAATCTAAGTTAGACTTCAGGGTCTGAACTTTGGGACTAGTTGCAGGTGGTAGATGTGATGCTTGAAATTGTAGATGGTGGCCAGGCCAGGTGGAGTCAACATAGCATTCAGAGTTAGAGTGAGAATATAAAAATATCTGGTCCAGAATCGGGAGGGAGAAAATAACCAATCAGTACAAGTTCTCAGCAATATCCTTGAATGGCAAACTAATACCCGGCTGCTCATCTGTCTTTTGTGTGTGCACATCTCAAGGTAATGGAAAACGATTGGTCAAAATAGAACCGAAGAAAAGACGAGAGAGAGAGAGAGAGAGAGAGAGAGAGAGAGAGAGAGAGAGAGAGAGAGAGAGAGACTTCTTTTGTAGCTTATGAGGAACAAAATATAAGGCAAGATCATACAATGTCTCAAGAGAACACGTGTCTCTTTCTCCATGCTCGGGAATCTAGATGTGGTCACGTGACTCGCCCTATTTTAATCACCAGGCTGAAAGTACTCAGTGGGGTTCTTCTTCATTCCTACTGCTTTGCAACCCAGCCATCCCAGGAAGCAGCCTGCACTGGCCTGCAAGATGCCCAGCCAAGCTGCCTCCAAGCAAGCTCCGGCAGCCAGCCAGATACATCAGTCATCTCGCTCCAAGTCCAGGCTCGGAATCTCAGGATCACCATTACCGTGACTCACGGTTACTCATCCGGCATGGACTCAGCTCTGCCTTTCCTTCTCTCAACCTATTATGGGCTGGAAAGGGTGAGGGGAGCCCCGGATTAAAGGCTAAGACCTTTCAGTACTCCCTGTAACCATGCAGACTTGCAAAAGTTATTCATCTTGTTTGGACCTCGGTTCTCTTTGGTGAGAATTATGCTTAAATCATAGGGTTCCTGAGAAAATTAAATAAGATTTAGAGGGTGCTCTCTACTTAACCCTCCCTCCCCACACACAGCAATACTTGGAAATTCTGGCCTCGTGGCACAAACTGGTAATTCTAGCACTTTAGAAGTTGAAGCAGGAGGATCACAAAGTTTGAAGACAACCTGGCCTTACACAGGGAGTTTGAGAGACCAAAGATTTAATTGAACCTTAATCTTAAAGGGTTTCCGTTTTCCCTAAGACCACCTGGTATACAACCGAGCCTTGACCCTGGCTCCAGAAATGGGCTGCCATAGCAGAAATTTGAACAGCTACCCTAAAACTGGCCAATTGAGAAGATAGGGAGCAGGGCCATAAAATTTCTCGAGGTCCAGATGTTCTTGGGAGGCATCCTGTTCTTGAAGATACCTTGTCAGTTACTAATGGCCCTTTGTTAGGGTTTTCACACCTAAAAACTGACCAAGGGTTTCAAAAACTACCTCATCCTATATACTCTTCACCCAATCCCAAGACAACCAGATTCGAACTCCCCTGATATGGTGTTTCCCCTTTAAAAGTTTGCTCTACACTTCTCTCACCCACTGCGTTGGCGTGGGGAGGTGTAGTCCAAACTCGAGTTGGAATATTATTAAAAAACCCTCATGTAATTTGCATCGGAGATCCAGCTCTGTGAATTTACTTGGGGACCAGAAACTCGGGCATAACAAGAACAGCCCCTGTTACATACTGAGACACTTTCCCAAAAAAACAAAAACAAAACCGCCACCACCAACCCTCAAAAAAGACCAAATGAAATGCATTCGCTCTCAGAGAAGCAATTATTACTTCTCTGTTCTGTTTACAGTGTCCTGGAACGAGACGTTCAATTAAAAGGCCAGAAAATTGCATCATGCCTCCTAATCTTTCCTTCCCAACTTTTAAACTAGCGTTGTTGAGAGGCGGAACGACCTTTTGAAAGAGCTTCCTCAGCCTTTGAAATGATTCCAGGTCCTGTCATCTCGATTTCATCTCAACATCAAAGTTGGGACAGGCCGGTGTTTAGTGTGACACACGCAACCACTTTGCAAGCATGTTAATCTGTCTTCTATGTATCTATGTATCTATGTCTTCAGAATCAAGCATTAGTCTTTTATTTCTTTGGGTTTTTTTTTTTTTTTGCTGACCTGTCTTGTCTTCGCTGGCGAGCTACTGACATGTTTTGGTAGCTGACTTGGCTCACAGAAACAACCAGGAAGGGAAGCTGTATGAAGGGACTTTACCGGAAGTGTAGTCAGCATGCCGGAAGTGCTGAATGCAGCCAAAGCACAGGAATGCACATTTACAAACTTGCTGAAGAGGGAAAAACTGTTTGTTCTTGCTTCTTGTATTGCTTGATTCTCCTTTCCCATCATGTTTCCTAATCGTTCCTTCCAAACTTTTTTCTTAAGGATTTATTTTGTATTAAGTGTTCTGCCTGCAGACCAGAAGAGGGCACCAGGTCTCATTACAGATGGTTGTGAGCCACCATGTGGCTTCTGGAATTTGAACTCAGAACTTCTGGAAGAACAGCCAGTGCTCTTAACCTCTGAGCCATCTCTCCAGGCCACTTTCAAACTTTTTAATAGATGAAATTATCATCAACTGGAAGCCAGGAGAATTAAAAAAAATCAAGGGGACAAGAAGACATGTAATCAGAGCTTATATGAAGTGGGAACTCCAGTAAATGTGGAGGTCAAAGCAATTCCCAGGGGGAGGGGCCCTTCCTTCACCAGGAGGTGGTCTTATGGGTCAATTGTGATGCTGGCTTCTTCCTAAAACTCTTAAGAGCCAGAAAACATCCTCCTAAATCCACATCCAAACTTGTTGTGTTGAGATAGATAGATAGATAGATAGATAGATAGATATAGATAATGAATGTATGACTCATAGCTGATAGATAGATAGATAGATAGATAGATTGATTGATAGAGGATAGATAGATTGATAGAAGATAGAGATAGATGATAGATAGATAGATAGATAGATAGATAGATAGATAGAGGATAGATAGATGATAGAGGATAGATAGATAGATAGATAGATAGATAGATAGATAGATAGATAGAGATATACAGCATTTGTTACTTGTTTTCCTTCTGTGGTGCTTTAACTGTGTCACCAACTGAACTCGAATGTAGGAAAATCAGCAGGTGAAAGTATGCAGAAAAATGTGCTCCACTGAGAAGCAGCACTTACAGTGAGCTGAGTACTGGCTTCCTCCAACTCAAGCCCCGAGCCTCAGAATGTGACCTTACTTGAAAAACGGGGCCTTTGCAGATGTAATTAGTTAAGAAGGTCACGATGGAATCCTCCTGGGCTTATGGTGGGTGCTGAAGCTAATACCAATGGCCATAGAAGAAGAGAGGGCACAGAGAAACAGAAGGGGGAAATAGTAGAAGGTAATAAAGGCACAGCCAAGAACTCTGTGGGCTGCCAATAGGCAGAAAAAGAAACACGTGTGGGGAGGATGCTCTCCCGGAGCCCAGTGCTGTCATCTCTGTCTTCCGGCCCCGCCATCTGGGAGAGGACACATTCCACACACACTCAGCTTCAGGGGACTTTCAAGACAGCCTAGGAAATGACCATAGTCAACATCCACAACCAGTTACTATGGAGACCTGTAGCTCCTGCCACCTGCTTTTGGTTGATTGCCTTATTCCAACACTCCCTCCTCAACTCCCCAGCCTGCATGTGACCTTATCCTGACCCTCCCTGACATTTAAGGCCATTCCTTACCCTGCTTCCTTTCTAAGCCGTGGAGGTATGGCACTGGGGAGGAATTGGGGCTGGATTAAACTGGGAGAAATGATATAAAATCAGAAGGCTCAAGTATGGGTCATATAGCACCAGGATAAAGATTCAAGGCCAGACACTGTGAGGGCTTAACCTGAGCAAACACCACTCGGTAATATTTTTGGAAGCCAAAGTCAAAAGACAAGTTCTGCGACAGAGATGGCTAAAGATTCTCACTTGGTCTGTTAGAAAAAACGGTGGGACCCAAACCTGTCCATTTTCAAGACCGCATGAATAGGCCAGGGTGGTGATGGCACACTTCTTTAATCCCAGCCCTCTGGGAGGCAGAGGCAGGAGGATCTCTGTGAGTTCGAGGCCAGCATGGGTCTGCAAAGTGAGTTCCAGGACAAGGTCCAAAGGTACACAGAGAAACCCTGTCTCAAAATTCCCCCTAAAAAAACCCAACTCATAAATATGCCTCACGGAAAGGGGACTTATGACTAACGACCTCAAATGGGGAGTTTCTGTAGGTGGGCCATTTTTATCACAAGGACAATTCAATAAATGATGTCTAAGATACAGAGTCAGAAAAGAAGACGTGATGTCATCAGGATTTGAAGACCTTATCCTGCTGGCTTTGAACGTAAAGGAAGGGACCAGGCACCCAGGAATGCAGGCTGCCCGCAGAAGCTGGGAAAGGCAAGGAGACAGGTTTCCCCTACAGTCTGCTAGACAACTGAGACTCTGTGCCTTTTTATTCTATTGAGACCTGTTCAGGACCTCTCCAGTCTACAACGATAAGATTAGTCTGTGTTGTCTCTACATTTGGGGCTCTCTGTCACAGCAGTCAGACGGACGTTATATACGGCCCTCTCGTCCTGGGCTGCTGGCCTCTCTCCTGTGGGAAGGGACTGCTCACTGCTTCCCAGACTTCCTCTGCAGGAAGAACTGAGGAGTGACTCCCAGGGACAAGAAAGGGCTGGGTCTCCTGCTCGGCCCATCTACCACGCTGGCCCACCTCCAGCTTGGCAGGCACCTTTATGCCTTCCTTGGCACCTTTCCTAGAACTGTAAAAAAAAATTAAACGCCAGCTCTGATGCTCCCTGGGAGGGTTTCTCTCAGTCCTGGACTAACCTGTCCATTGTCAGGTGCACACAGTCTCGACCTTGGTATTCCACTGTGCTTGGGGACTCTCAAATCTGCCGTTCCAACACTCTCTGCCACTCAGAATCAATGCTTCACAGGCCCTCCAGAGTATTGATTACCCACTTACCTACTCAGCTCTAAATCCAGCTAATCTGTCTGTCTGTCTGCCTGCCTGCTTGCCTGCCTGTCCCATATACATATATACACATGTGTATATATATACTGTTTGTCTCTCTCTTCTCTTTTATAGGCAGCACCTCCCTGTGTAGCTCAACCTGACCTTGAAGTTCGTGATCTTCTCGCCTTAGTCTCCTGGAAAAAATAGGCATGCCCCACCAGGCCCAGCTTCTGTCTTTTTTTTTTCTTTAACTGCTTTATTGAGGTATGACTGGCATTTTTTAAAGGAACTTAATTATTATATACAACTTGATGAGCTTGGCGAACACTCCACACCCATGAAAGCACCTCACAGGCTGGGCCCTAGACACACACATCCCCTTCATGAGCTAGAGCTCTGTCCTAATTGCTCTCTTAGAACGCATCAAAAGCTTCCATCGTTACTCATCTTATTAAGTCTTGGAGTCATAGTATTGAATCTGAACAATGGAATTTTGAAATAATGCTTAGGTTTTTCCGGTTATAAAAACACGAGGGCAGATCTGGTGGCAGAGACCTGCAATCCCACGTACTTAGGAGGCTGAGGCCAGAGACTCTCAAACTCAAGGCCCGTTTAAGAGTGAGTACAAAGCCAGAATGAGAACCTACCTCAAAAAAACAAAACAAAAGCCGGGTGGTGGTGGCGTACATCTTTAACCCCAAGACTCAGGAGGCAGAGGCAGGCAGATCTCTGTGAGTTCGAGGCCAGCCTGGTCTACAAACCAAGTTCCAGAACAGCTAGGACTGCTCCACAGAGAAACCCTGTCTCAAAAAAAAAAAAAAAAAGGGTGGAGTGGGATGGGTGAAGAGTGGGCCCTGGGAAGATTTTTAATCAATGCATCCCAATATACTGTATGGGCAACTTTTTCTTTCAAGAATTCAGCTCCCTTCCCAGAGTCCTAAGGACAATGTTTTTATGAATGAAAATCAAGAGAAGAGAACGTTCTACAAACTGTAGAGAAGAAAGGATATTCTTTTTGTTTGGGTGAAAGTTCTGTAAATATTTAACGTCAATTTAGTTTATGGCATCGTTTGGCGGCAGCATTTCTCTGTTTCGTTTTTGCCTGAATGACCCATCTATTGGCAAGAGTGGAGTATTGAAGTGGTCTACTATTACCATGTGAGGGTCAATATGTGATATATATACACACACATAGATAGATAGATAGATAGATAGATAGATAGATAGATAGATATAAATATATATTTTATATAGTAGTGTTTCTTTTATAACTTGAGTGCCCTTGTGTTTGGGCATAGATGTTTAAAATTGCAGTATTCTTGTGGTGGGCTTTTCCTTTGGTAAGTATATAGTGCTCTTGTCCCATCTCATCTGATTAGTTTTGGTTTGAAGTCTATTTGATCAGATATTTAAATGGCTAAACCAACTTGGATCCATTTGCTTATCTTTTTTGTTTTTGTTTTGTTTGTCTTTTGTTTTTTTTTTTCTAGACAGGGTTCTCTGTAGCTTTTGGAGCCTGTCCTGGAACTTGCTTTGTAGATCAGGCTGACTTTGAATTTACAGAGATCTGCCAGTCTCTGCCTCCCAAGTGGAGTATCTGTGGCCCAGATTACAGGTCAACCAAGAGCAAAGTCAGAAGATTTGGATTAGAAGTGGGTCTTCACACTTCAGATGATTAAATTAAGAAAAAAAAATCCCTCACAGGTATGCCCAGTCATTGGGTTTTATTTAATTCCAGATGTGGTCAAGGTGACAACCAAGACTACCCCTTACACTGGGTATACAAACCATTCTTAAGGCCAGGACCAATGTCCAGTCAACTCAAAACAAACTCAACTAGATGCCAACAAAAACAAGCTCAGTTAGGCCAGGAGGTGGTGGCACATGCCTTTAATCCCAGCACAGCACTCGGGAGGCAGAAACAGGCGTATCTCTGAGTTCAAGGCCAGCCTGGTCTACAAGAGCTAGTTCCAGGACAGGAACCAAAAAGCTATGGATAAACCCTGTCTTGAAAAATAAAAAAAACAAAAAACAAAAAAACAAAAAAAAAAAAACAAGCTCAGTTAGTTTTGTTAGCTTCTGTCTCAGAGTGCTTTATCTGGGTTTTGTTTGTTTGTTGCTTATATCTTACGGTTCCCGATTTTCTGGCTTTATGAACTTTTAGTCTCTATGTCTATATGTGTTTCTTGTGCCTTTCCTTTGGCTCTTTGTTTCTTTGTTTATTGTTTGTTTTGTCTTGTTCAGGTTTGTTTGATTTTAATCTTTTTTATTTTGTTACATGCCTGCTTGTTTACTAAAGACAGAGAGCAAAAAAAGAACACGGATTTGAATGGGTGGGAAGGTGGGAAGGATCTGGAAGGACTTGGGGGGAGGGGAAACAATCAAAATATATTGTATGAAAAAATCTATTTTCAATAAGATAAACTAAAGTCTTGGAGAATCAGGAAAAGAAGCAGTGCTGGGGTGGTGGCGCACGCCTTTAATGTCAGCACTCAGGAGGCAGAGGCAGATGGATCTCTGTGAGTTCGAGGCCAACTTGGTCTACAGAGTGAATTCCAGGACAGACAGAAATATGTAGATAGACTCTATCTCAAAAAAAAAAAGAAGAAAA
>NW_026067932.1:3330604-3342400 GCF_014885135.2 Alexandromys fortis
AGAGAGAGAGAGAGAGAGAGAGAGAGAGAGAGAATGAATCCGCATTTGGCTCAAACTAAGAAGAACTTTTAGAAACAGAGCAGAGATGAGACTCCTAGACCGCAGAATGACAAAGCCAGAGGTCAGATAGCCCCAGAAAAGAACCCCCAAGAACACTAGAAAGGTTGAGGGAGATTCGAGACTTCGTGCAGCTCTAGGAGGGAGCCTGCTGGCGTTACCCGCTAGAGTTACCGGGCTCGTAAGAAGCAAGGAAGTCCACGTGACGCAGAAGTCACCTAAATGGTCTCCGGCTCCGGTCTCCAGGCTGTGCCACCCTGAAACCTTGCCTCTCATATGCGCCCCCTCTGCCCTCACAGCATCCGCACATGGATGGTACAATTAGACAGAGACCCGCAGAATTTAGCCTATGTGAACTCGCAATCCTATGTATGAAGCTTTGAACCTATATGACTATATGTACATATGTATTTTATACATGCATATTTCATGATCCCTAACACCTTTTCCAATCAGACTAACCACTTGGAAAACGACGCTGGCGTCGTCTCTTCTCGCGCGGTTTTACTTACCCACAGATTCTGGCTTACCTGGCATCTGACTTACCTATGAGGAAAGGAAATGCTACCGCATCCAAAGGGTGTAAATGTCCCCAGGATAACAGGATTCGGCCAGTCACTGAATATGTTGGTGTACAGGCCACCGCAAGGAAGATCAGAGTAACTTTGGCAGACAGCTAAGCGGCCAGAAGGATAGATGAAATCCAGGTTAAGGAGCTGACATAGCTTGAACAACACGAATGTTAATAGTTCTTCCTTACAAAGATAATGTCTTTCTCGAATACATTCTATTTTTATTTTATTTATTAATATTTTGAAGCAAGGTTTTTGTTGTTGTTGTTGTTGTTGTTTCGTTTTGTTTTGGGGCTTTGAGGGGGGTGTTTGTTTTTGAGGCAGGGTTTCTCTGTGTAAAAGCCCTGGCTGTCCTGGAACTCTCAACCCTGAACTCTGTGGACCAGGCTGGCTCGAACTCACAGAGATCTGACAACCTCAGCCTACCAAGCGCTGGGATTAAAGGGGTGTGCCACCACGCCTGGTTCTGAGATAAGGTTTAACTTTATAGCCCTAGCAACCCCTCAAACTCATGATTCTCCTCTCAGCCTCTCCAGTGCCAGGATCACAGGCACACTCAACATACCTCAATCTGCTATTTTTTTTTTTAATTGGTTCTTTTGGGATAAGACAGTGGGGAGTCTAAAGAAGGCGACTCTTTCTCGTAGCCACAGAGCGGGTCGATGGCGGGGTAGACCAGTGTGTACAAGCTTCCTGGCTGGTAGATGCAGGCTCTTCATCCCCCAGCTCACATTCCTGTACTGCTGCTTAGCTCCACATTCCTCTAACACAATCTGTGGGTTCTAAGAGGGAGTCTCGTCAGAGTGGTCCTGATAATGACCACCAAATGGTCTCCAAAGGGTCTGGGTACTACCTATGCCACCCTATGATAATGATGCTGTTCCAGCCAAGAGCAATGCGGACAGATCCCCCCCCCCCATCAGCATCTATGGGCAGATCCAGGCCTAGCGGGGGCTGAGGACTAACAACAGATCTGTCAATCATTTTGCAAAACTGGTCTGTACTACAAGATGGATGGTAACGGAATCTCGAAGGCTTTTTTTCATTTTGGGTTTGTAGGAATTGACTCCCCAAATCCCTCTTTTCTTGAAGCCAGTTTCTCTAGCTGCTAAATCACGGCATGGTCCCCATTTCTCAGTCAGAAAATGAAGCAAGTGGAATTTATTTTCTCGGAACCACAAGAGCCCTTGGATGCTTAAGAAAAATACCAGAGGGTCTCTGAACAAGAAGGAAGGTTTGGAAATCAGGGGTTTGTGTCCAGTCTGTTTGGGGGCTCCTCTTCCTGGCCCAGTGTGACAGGACATGGATGGTTGGGGTAAAGGGATTGAAGAAACACTAGGCTCTTCCTTCAGTCTTTCCTGAACTAATATTTCTGCTGGGTGGAAACCCCTGGATGTCAGCACCAACCACCAAGTCCCGCCTCCTTCACCCTCCTTTCCTCTGGGGATTCTCATGAGGATATTAGGTCAGAGACGAGCCATCTGACAGGGCATAATGGAACTTCTTCATCTCTGGGTTGGCCTCTCCCGTAGCTGGCATCTGAGCCTTCCCCACCAACAGTTCCATCCAGAAAACCTGGGGCGACTGGGGAAACTCTTCCATCTCCTCCTCTTCTTCCGCGTCATTGTAGTGGCGCAGGAGCAGCGGTTTGTTGAATCCGTCTCTTTTTTGTTTAGCTTTTTCCATTTTTCTGTGCAAAAGAAAAGAGTTCAAGGCATGACTACTTTCCTGGTCTTGTCTGGTTAACGACTCAAAGGCCTCTGTGGCTTCCTCCTGCCCATCTAATGCAATCAGTTGTCCTTAAATCAGAACTGGATTTTGAAGTAGATTCAACCCAGCCCTTAGCCAAGCCTTCACTATGCGCTTTCTGTTTTTAAGCAGTTACTAGGTATCTCCTGTGAGTGAGGCTGGTGCCAGAGGCTGTACAAAAAGGAAGGGCAACCAAATAGCCCCTGACTTCACAGGGCCAGAAGGAACCGCACAGCAAAAATTAAGCTTGAGAACTAAGTCTTCCGTGTGGCATCGAACACTTGAGGCAAAATGCTAACCTCCTCTAAACCTTATACTCTTGACTTATAAAATAGGCTAAAGTAAGATCTCACAGAGGGACTGGAGGATGGCTCAGCAGTTAAGAGCTCACAACTGATGGAGAACCTCCTTCAGCCAATGGTCTTTAGGAGGCTGGGCCAGGTCAGGGTGTGACTTTGGGTACCAAAAAGCCACAGTCCTGCCCTCGATCAGCCTCTTCTTCCTGCGCTCCACACCTCTATGTTGGATCCCCCTTCCTGTTCCGTGAGTTTTCCCTTTTAATAAAGAAAAACCTTAGAATACTCTATTTAGAGTTAGCTTGGGATTATCTGACTTGCATTCAGTATCACACAACTGTCAGTAATTCCTGTTCCAGGGGATCTGACATCTTCACACAGACAGTCATACATGCAGGCAAAACATGAATGCACATGAAATAAACATGTCTCACAGAAATGTAAGTATCCCGTGTAGTGCGTACATGCATGCGCGTGCGAGCACACACATCAAGCCCAGTGTTTAGCTTGTGTTCCATAAACACTGCTTGTATTTGGTACAGTTCTGCAGGTGACGTGAATGTGTTGTTGATCATGTGATGGTCATGAAGACGGGAGATGAATAGAAAAGTAGCTAGTTTCCGGGGAGCCACGCTCTTTCTTAGAACATAGAGCCAGTCATGCACGAATATAAACGGGGCTCCTTCCAACAGGCAAAGCCAGCATTCCTACAAGAAAGGAACTGATTATCACCATTCCAAAGACAGTGCCCACTTACACAGCTACGTGTAAGACCAGGGTTCAAAGCCACATCTTCAAGACTGACCAAATCAGCCAATGAAAACAAGCCCTCTTCGAACCCAGCCCTGCTTTTTGACTCCAACACATGTGAACACGCTAATGCAGGAAACCCACATACATTTTCATGCCTAAGTATATCAGGTAAGCTGCTTGGCAATATGCCATCAAGAGAAGCCAGGAGTCGGGTTTGCAAGGATTAGGCCTCACACTAGAGAGAATTGCTCATAAACACTATGGAAGACTTAACCATTGACAGCTGTACAGGAGAAAGCATGGAAACATACATATGTTAAGCAAGCCAACTGGAGAAGTAAATATTTGACACAAATACTCTCTTTAGTATGGGTAAATACCAAAACCCAGAGGGCTAGGGGAGCTACACAGATCAGGAATATCTAGTTCACGGCAGTAAAATGTAAACGATCAGGAAATGCTCTTTGTAAAGTTAAGTTTCTCTAAACTGGTGGTGGCACACACCTTTAATCCCAGCACTGGGGAGGCGGAGGCAGGTGGATCTCTTGAGTTTGAAGCCAGCCTAGATCTACAGACCAAGTTCCAAGACAGCCAGGGCTACACAGAGAAACCCTGTCTTGAAACAACTCCCCTCCCCAGGAAAACAAACAAACCAGAGCTTTTCTTACATTGTTGTGGGAGTTAATAGGCTTTCTGGAGAGCAAATGTCTCTAGAAACTTTGTATCTCCTAAGGAGCTCTGCCTCTAGCAGTCTTGCTTCAAGAAGAGCCCCCCCACACACACACACACAAACGTGTTCAGGGTGGGTGTAGAAAGGGTCATCACTTAGAAGTCCTCGTGATCCATCCATGCTTGGGAAACTCAGCAGCCATTCAACATTTAGTTTCTGAAGAATTTAAAAAAACATGGGGAAATCCTCATGGTCAAATGAAGAGAAAAAAAATAAAGCAAGATCAGATTGGTATTCAAAAGATGTTTTTAGGGTTGGGGAAACAGCTTATGGGTTAAGAACACTAGCTACTCTTTCAGAGGATCCAGGTTCGATTCCCAGCAACCACAGGGAGACTCAGAACTGTCTGTAACTCTAGTCCCAAGGGATGTGATGCCTTATAAGCATACATAAAATACACGTTATGGGCGGGAAAGATGGTTCAGTGGTTAAGAGCACTGGCTGCTCTTCTGGGTTCAATTCCCAGAATCCACATGACAGCTCAGGACTGTCTGTAACTCCAGTTTTAGTGGAAGCAACACCCTCACACAGACATACATGCAGGCAAAACACCGATTCTCATAAAATAAAAATAAATAAAAATTTAAAAGTCCTACTTTAAAAAAATAAAAATAAAAATACACATTACATATCTACATATATGTGCGGAGGATTGGATGAGGATATGTGTGCATGCATGTTTGGAGAAAAGGGCTGAAGAAACACGCCAAAATGTAAAAAATTGTATTATCTTAGTAGAAAGATTATGCTTTTAGTTTTCATTTTACACTTTCAATTTAAAGCAAAGCTGAACTAAACCCTGGCCATGTGTTACATTTGTAGTCTACCCCAGCGTCACTCATCACAGAGACCAGGCTAGGACCATGCACGAAAGCAGTCGGAGCTCAGCTTCTCTGTCTGCCTCTGCCTTTTTGCAGCATAAGGCTGCGGGCAGATTGCTGCACCGTAGGGTCAGTTAACTTCCTCATCATCAAGAGAGCGCTGATGATAAACCTCTCTCCTAGGGCTTCGGGGGGGCAGTGTGGGTGGCGCGTGCCAAGCATCACCCGCTGTCTAGAACAAAGTAATTGTCGGTTGTGCCAGCCATTACCTCCGGCTCCTAAGGGTTAGGTCTGTCCCCTGTTGATGGTTACTGTCCTGAGATGGTCAGGGTCCTGCTGTCGACGACAACTTCCTTGTAGGTGGTTGCCACATTTTTTATAAAAACTATAAAATAACATCCTAGCTGCCTTTCATTTCTTTGATATCTCCTTTCCCTCCCCCTTCCTTCTCCACATTTTGGAACAGGATTGTGTGTTAGTCACCTGACAGAGCTGATGGGCTCATCACCTCAGCAAGAATTTCCCACACTTTGCCAGGAACTGAAGAGAGGTAGGAAGCAGGGAGGAGGGGAGAGGAGGGGAGAAGAGGGAAGGGAAGGGGAAAGGAGGAAAGGACAGCGGAGGGGAGCCGAAAGGAGAGAAGGGGAGGGGAGGGAAGGGCCTAGAGGGGAGAGAGTGTATGTGTGTGTGTGTGTGTGTGTGTGTGTGTGTGTGTGTGTATTCATGTTATAGATATAATGGCAGTATGATGTGGTAACCGTGTGACCTTGCCGTGTGCCATAGGTCCTGCACCTCTTCTTGCTGACCATGGGATAAACCTCACACAAGTACATTACTGTAAGGATGGAAGGAGGCCCCTACATTTGAACTGTGGTGGTATGCAGTCTCTTCACAGCTCTACTGAGGTCTGCCTTCAATTTCATAATTTCCAGCTTTGTGTAGGGAATCCAACCTTTAAAAAGACAACATCCACATTAGCAAATCCAACCCAACATCTACGTCAACCCAGCATCCACATCAACACATCCAACCCAACATCCACATCAACACATCCAACACAGCATCCACATCAACACATCCAACCCAGCATCCACATTAACACATCCAACACAGCATCCACATTGACTTGTCCCTTGACTGTCTATGACACACTTCCTGTCACTGGGGCACTTTTACTGGATATTTACAGGTTGGAGTTCTGCAAGTCTTGTGTGTTTTTAACTGTGTGTGGTTTGTCCTGTGGACTGCGCCTGTTTTCACCTATGTCCTCAACACCTGGCCCACCCCCGAGAGTGGTGTCAGTCCAAAATTCTGATCATACAGATACATGTATACACACTATGCAGATGGGATGGGAAGTATGGAGCACAACTAGCTTCCAAGTGCTTTTCCAGTCAAGAATCCCTCAGCATTTCTTAAGGTTGTTAGATTTGAGATAAAGGGCCATAGAAAGCAAGACTAGGAGGACCAGAGAAGTCATCTTGCTTGTTTATTCTCTGACTCTATAGCCAATGGCTAACCATGCCTGAGCACCAAGGTTCCCTTTTCCTGACGTTCATGTATATCATCCACCCTGTCAGCTTCTCTAAGAGCTCATAGCATCCTGTTGGATTCCGGAAACACTCCTCTTCCTCAGAGTCTCTTTGGTTACCTTTGCAGAGTTTAAGGAAAGTTTGCCCTTGGACACACAAACCTTTGTCCTTGGTTCAGAGTAATCTGGCACTGTGAAAGAAGGGTCCTGGGCTTCTCTTCTGAGAATATGAGCATCATTGCCACCAAACCTGGCTTCTGAGAAGCATGAGAGGAGAGCTCCCAGGGTTAGGGTAGAAACGTCCAAGATGACTAAATTAAAGGGGATACCTCTGACGTTTCCCTGGGAACCTGTAAACTTCTGTGTCTCACTCTGACGGAGGATGCAATCAAAGGACAGCTCAGAAAAAGCTCTTGAACTTGGGAGACAGAAGTGACCCCCCTGTGCCTGCAGCAGCGTCGGCACTGACGAGGAAGGGGGTCTTACCATTTTCGAAGCAGATCTTGGATGTTAGCGAGAAGTGGATGACAGTGGGTATGCTGCTCACCTGGGTGGTCTGGTGGGATGCCTGGGTGTTACTGGGTAAAGCTAGACGTGGGGGAAACAGAGAGATATTAGGAGGAGCTGGTGAGAAGCAGAAGATGAAGACCCCCACTCTAGAGCATCAACAAATATCCCTTTATAAAGGCAAAGGGGAAAACTTCCAGGTTGTTAGGATGAGGCATTTAATTTTAATTGGACTTGCTAATTAGGCGAGCCAAATGGGGCTTTTGACTGCTGGGCTTCCATACTTTGATAGCAGGACCTTCATAGCTTCAGGAGGAGGAAGTGGCCAAGTAAGGGAAAGGACCTTGGTGGCTAGCTTTAGGAATGTAATCTGGTAGTTTTTAGGCAGGGGGAACTGGGGAGAAGGGCAAGGCCTGACAGAGCCATGGCCGCCACACTCAAGCTGGTCAGAGTCCCTTTGAACCCTATCTCAAAAAAAGTAGACTAACAAAAAGCCAAAACCACCAACAAAAAAGTACCTGTTAAATTTACTGAGCCCTGACACTAATATGTCTCTGAGTTCATCCATGTGACATTCATAGGGTGCTGTAGGGTAAGTTTCCTATAGATTGATCATGCTATACAGAAGATCCTTAAGCAGGAAGGTAAAGAACCCAAAAGAGCTTCAGGAGTTTCCTAAAGCTGAGCAGATTCACTAGAGTAAGCAATAGAAGCTGAGACTCCCTCTCTGGCAACACAGCTGCCAAAAAGACTCTAAGACCAGACCGGTTGGCTGGAAGAAGCAGAAAGCCGCTGAGCGGCCTGGAAGAGGTTTTAGACTAACTGGGGCTCCAGGAAAGGCCACTCCCCAGCCTGGTGAGCAGCCTGCAGGCTGTGTGCAGTGTGCTCCAGGTTCCCAGCTTTGTGAACTGTCAACCATGCTGGAGTGGTCCTTGGGGATGCAGCTGTCTTTGAGTCATTTCTGCTCCTGTAAGTAACCCCCCTGACCCATATTCCTATAAGTAACCCCAATAGAAGTCATGAGCCACCAAATTGGGCTTTGGTGGTATCCGTACTTCAGTCTCTTGTGGACTCCCTATCTGGGGTGAGTAGATGTGTGTGTTGTGTCTCCCCAGGAAAAGTTTTATCACACAGCAGGTTCCAGAAGCCAGATCTGCTGAGCCGGTGGCACACCCCTGTAATCCCAGCACTTAGAAGATAGAGACAGAAGGATCAAAAGTCTACAGCCCTGGGATTCTAAGTGTGAGCCATCTTGTCCAGCTTCCAATATTTCCCCAGCATTTCCAACTGTCTGGTTTGTTTTTTTTATAAGCCAGAGCGTGTGAGGCAGTTTTTAAACATAATTCCTCTAGTTCCTAGTTATTTGACGGCAGACTTCACTGTTTTATAAATATCCTAAACACACACACACACACATACACACCCCAGGCAGGGCTTTTGGGCATAGACCAGCACTCTGAAAAACAGAGGCAGGCAGATCTCTGTGAGTTTGAGGACAAGAGTACAGGAAGTTCCCAGACCAGCCACTGTTACATAGTGGGACCCCGTCTCAAACAACAAAGACACACACACACACACACACACACACGCCCATTGCCTCCTAGAACACCACTGTACAGAGCTCTTCCTGCTAATGAAAACATTTTAAACATTCACTGACTGAAAAGCAGCCACTAGCCAACATGACTTCATTCCTGAGTACCTGGAACGTGACTAGTGAGACTGAAAAACTTAAATTTCAACTTATTTTTTTATGAGTTCAAATGTAGATAGTCACACATGGCTAATATTTACCATGCTGGACAGTGCAGTCCTAGAAGTTGGGAGTGAGAGAATGGGATTCCTCACAAAGAAAATAAATTTTTTTTTGAGACAGGATCTCACTTTGATCTCAGGCTGGCCTTGAACTCACAACAGTCATCCTGCCTTGGGCTCAGAAGTGCTGAGATCACGGGGCTCTTCAGTAACTCTGTTAGTAACATACGTTATCCCTAAATTTTGTTTCGTAAATGAACATCTGATTCTTAATTCAGTGCTCTATTGGTTGCTGTAAGGGGCGCCCAGGGAGAAGCCTACCGAGTGCTCTAACACCGTTTCCTGCTTCTTTCTCCTGGTAGTCATTAAGTTAGTCGCTAGGATGATTGTTACAGAATCGATGACACTATTACAATACTTCATCCATCTCTCATCTAATGGTCATAAACGCAACCAGTAACTTCAGCTTACATGCTTTTTCTGAAGGTTTGCCAAGCACCTCCTGAGAGGACTTTCTCGCTTTAACCAGTGGACTTTCCTCTTGTGGGTGTTCCTTTGCATCTGGGTTGACTTTGCCCTCCTTGAACTGGAAGCTGGTCATAGAGGTGGACCCCGCTCCCGCATCCCTGTCTCGTCCCAGCGTTTTCTCTGAGGGTTCGTCCTTAAAAGAGTCTTCAATCAGGTCTTGCCAGCTGTAAGTCATGAGGTTGAGGAGTCCCACAGGGAAAGCCGTGCCATCCTGGGCATACTTCTTCAATGTCTTCTCGAGTTCGTAGAGTATTTCAGAAGCAATGAGTTTGTACTCTTCAAAGAGGGTCTTATACAGGTACGTTTTGGAGAATTTGGAATCTGAGGGACTCTTGGGAGTACTAGGAGGTTCTGAGATGATGGGAGTGAGGGACTTGTCTTCTTCCGCAGGTAGAGCTGTGTTCTCTTGGGCATCCTGCGGTTCTGGTTCTGTCGATGGCTCAATTTCGTGACTGTAAAGGACACGTGCAAGTATTAGAACGATCTTACATGCTTTAGCCTGTTTGTTTGAAGTCTAGACATCCATCTTGAAATATATAACACCTGAGGCTAGAGAGATGGCTCAGAGGTTAAGAGCACTGGCTGCTCTTCCAGAGGTCCTGAGTTCAAATTCCCAGTACCCACATGGTGACTCACAACCATCTATAGTGAGATCTGGTGCCCTCTCCTGGTGTGCATGTGTATGTGCCAGGAGAACGGTAAATACATAATAAATAAATAAATAAATAAATAAATAAATAAATCTTTAAAACATGTATAACACCTTTTATAAAGTGGCTTACTAAAACTTTGCTATTGTCAGGAAAAAAAAAGTTGTAGAAGAATGCTTGATAGGTGTGGTGGTTTGGAAGGAAATGGCCCCCATGGGACCATGGAGGTGTGGCTTTGTTGGAGGAAGTTGTGATGGGGGAGGGCTCTATGCTCAAGCCGTGCCCAGGGGTGGCACACAACCTCCTTCTGCTGCATGCAGATCAAGATGTAGAACTCTCAGCTCCTTCTCCAGCAGCACGTCTGCCTGCATGCTGCCTTGACGATAATGGACTAAACCTCTGAAACTGTAAGCCAGCTTCAACTAAATGTTTTTCCTTTGTAAGAGTTGCTGTGGACGGGCGGTGGTGGCGCACACCTTTAATCCCAGCACTCGGGAGGCAGAGGCAGGCGGATCTCTGTGAGTTCGAGGCCAGCCTGGACTACAAGAGCTAGTTCCAGGACAGGAACCAAAAGCTACGGAGAAACCCTGTCTCGAAAATCAAAAAAAAAGAGTTGCTGTGGTCGTGGTGTCTCTGCACAGCAATAGAAACCCTAACTAAAGACAGAAGGGAATGAAATTTAGTAACAAATGCCTACACCCCCACAGTGAGCTATTCAGAAGAAGGCTATCATAACACTATATTACAAGTTTGCATAATTGTACCTGTAAAATGACTGCAAATATATGATTTGTCTGTGTAGGTATATGTAAGGATACAGCATATTTGGTAGAAAAAAGACTAAGCAAGTGCCCACCAAAAAGTGAATTGGGGAATTATGGAATCATCTCATCTTTCCTTCTTTAGACTTGGTCTCCAAATAATAATAATAATAACAACAACAACAACAACAAAATTTTCTTTTTATACTTCTCAAACATTTTACATAAAATATGTATATTTATACAGCATGACTATAAACTGTGTTTTGTTTATTCATTTGTTTAATTACAAGATACTACAGAGACCACTTTCTCCAAAAAATGTTCCCTGAAATTTTTTTTGTATGGGGGTTTAGGGGTGTTCAAACCAGGACCTCAACTATACTGCATAAATGCCATATCACTGAAGCACACCTCCAGCTCCCGAATGTCTTACTCAACTTCAGATATGTTGTATTATTCCTCTGTCTGTCCTACACACTTCGATTGTATATTAGTATAGTCTACAACTAATATAGTATATATTAGTTGACATGTAGACGCTGTGCACACTTAAGTGGCCTTCTAGCACTTATATGGTGTCATTTATACAATGTGTGATTATTGGGTGTTTATCGTTTCTTTGTATTAGAAACATTCAAACTCTTGGGAGGAGTATGAGGATGGTGGAAGGTAGGGATGGGAAGAGGTGTGTATCACAGCAGGCTGGGAGGAAGAACTTATATGGCTGAGACAATTCATTTATTTTTAGTATTTAAGTGTGTGTGTGTGTGTGTGTGTGTGTGTGTGCCACCACCGCCCGGCCAGCTCACTGGTTAAGTAAGAATCCAGGTTCTTTTCTGAGCAGCTACCAACCATCTCTAACTCTAGTTCAAAGTATCTACCACCCGCTTCCAGCCCCCATGGGTACTGGATACTTGAGGAGCACAGATACAAGCAGGCAAACGCTTAGACACGTAAAGCAAAAACAAATAAATCTTTAGGAAAATGAATTTTAAACATTTTTAAAAAGCTTTAGAGACCTAACAGAAACAGTGGAGAAGTGCTATCCAATGTCTGGGAGAAGATGGCAATCCAAAAAGAAAA
>NW_026067932.1:3344433-3346445 GCF_014885135.2 Alexandromys fortis
CAGCTCACAACTGTCTGCGACTCCAAGGGATCCAAACTCCCCCCCCCCCACAAACATACATGCAGGCAAAACACCAATGCACATAAAATTTAAAAAACAAATAATTCTTGAAAAAACTATACTTTGTTGAAATGAGCAACAGTATTACCTGATCAAAGAAATATATGGGCCCAGGGCAAAAAGGTGTGGTGTCAATAAATTCCTCCATTCTGCCACGAGACCTGAGAAGGGAAAATTTGAAATCTTGAAAATGAATTTCCACGACTATAGACGATAATCCAAAGCGCCCAATGGTTTTAAGGTTCAGATGTTTATTTTCAGTGAAGTGTACACAGTTCTGGGATGGACATCATTGCTCTTTTATCTTCTCCCTCATTTCGTAGTGGGGGTCCCAGACACGACACGGACGCAACAGATGCAGTAAGTGCCGCAGGGAGACTAAACGGTGCATGACTGCCATCGCGGGCATTCTCGGTTTAGAAACCGCTGACGTTTTGGATCAAGTAATTCTTTGTACTAAGGAGCTTCCTTGTGCCTTATAGGATGTCAGGCAGTCCAGGCATGTGGCTCACACCTTTTATCTCTGCATCTGGGATGCAGAGGGAGGCAGATCTCTGAGAGTTCAAAACCAGTCTGGTCTATATAATGTGTTCCAAGCCAACCAGGATTACAGAGTAAGAGTAATAGTAGTAGTGGTAGCAATAATAATAATAATAATAATAATGTCTCACAGATGCAAGCCTGGCCTCTACCTACCAACCTGCCAGTAGTGAATATACACACTTTATTCTAGGGCTGGCACAATCCAAGAGAAAAGGCCTTCTGGTCTACCATGAGTCTACTGTGGGTCTACCTTCAGCAGATGCACTGGAAGACTGAGCAGCAGCATGTGAGAACCAGACACTGAACTGTGTGGTACATCAGTTACTCTTATCACCAGTAGAAATTAAGAGAGTTTTGCAGCCGGACATTATTGGCATATACTTTTAATCCCAGCACTCGGGAAGCAGAGGCAGGTGGATCTCTGTGAGTTTGAGGCCACCTTGATCTATATATTGAGTCCCAGGCCAGCAAGAGATACTCAGTGAGACCCTGTCTAAAAGACAGACGGAGACAGAGACAGAGGGAGAGGAAAAGAAAAGAAGAAATCTGTGCTAGCCTGTCACCAGAACATAAACATAAGAGGCAAATGTTAATTGGTGCATCAGGAGGAACGTAGCCCAGGCGAGGATGCTAGTTTACTAGTTCTTTAAAGGCAGCAGGAAGCCATCTGTGACTGTTTGCATCAGTTATCCTAGTACTCAGGAGAGCGATGCAGGAGGACCACTGTGAGTTCAAAGGCTGCCTGAGCCACATAGCAAGCACTGTGACACCAGAGTGATAGCTCAATACCCTGTCTTGGGAAAACAATGAAAGAACAACAACAACAAAAACAAAACAGAGAAAGGTCAGAGTAGCAACACAGACTTTCCGGTGCTGAGACCCTGAATGGAAGCTATATGACTCAGTAAGCTTGTCATCAAGCCCGATGTCCCGAGTTCCCTCGCTGGATCCCACATATGGAAGGAAAGAACTGACTCCTGAAGGTGGCCCTCTGATCTCCACAAGTGTGGTGCATGTGCAGGCACGCACGTGTGCTCATACACACACACACACACACACACACACACACACACACTATTAAATATATGTAATAAAACGTGAATTATATTTTTTTAAAGGAACTTAGCCAGCTCCATCTTCCACCTGTGCCAGCCTAGAGATATCAACAGCTAGGGATCAAGTCTTCAACAGTATCTGTGCACCTTACAACATGCCTGTGTATCCTCTTCTGCTGTCTGCGGGCACCCGCACACGTGTGCACAACCCCCACACAGGCTATGCAGAATTAAAAATAAGCCTTTGTAAAAGAAGCCTGGGGAATAGAGCACTCGTTGGGCACTCACAAGGAAGGCTTAGGTTCAATTATTTATTTTTTGGTTTTAAGAGACAGGGTTTCTTTTTTTTTTTTT
>NW_026067932.1:3346570-3409618 GCF_014885135.2 Alexandromys fortis
ATCCGCCTGCCTCTGCCTCCCAAGTGCTGGGATTAAAGGCGTGCACCACCACCGCCCAGCTTTAGGTTCAGTTCTTAACATCATACACACAAACATGAGAGAGAGAGAGAGGGAGGAGAGAGTGGAGAGACAGGGGAGAGAAAGGAGAGAGACAGAGAGATAGAGAGAAAGAGAGAAAGGGAGCATAAATAACCTACCTTCTGCCTCATCTGCTTCAAGTTTTGAGAGCTCCCCTGGTTCTGACATAGAACACCTCCCCACCAAAGTTCCATTTAGAACTTTCAGCCCAGCTGATTCCACTCCAGACCTTTATCTTGACCCACCTTAGTCACGCAGAGATAAGGTAGGAGTCCATAACAAGCTCCTGGAACCTTGTCAAAGTAATAACAGTGAAAAACTGAAAAACTGCAGTCGACAACACACAGAATTGGAGCAAGGCTTCAGGAGATGCGAGCTATAAGGCTTCTTCCATCTGAAAAAGTCAGAAAAGCAAGCAATAGTAGGTGTGTAGACCGAGACTGCTTGTTCGTTCCCAGCCACCCAAAATAATCACGCCGAAACAGTATCAATTAAAACACTGCTTGGCCTATTAGCTCAGGCTTCTTATTAACTAACTCCTACTTCTTAAATAAACCCATTCCTATTATTTGTATTTTACCACGAGGTTGTGGCCTACCAGTAAAGTTCTGGCTGGTGGCTGGTGTCTTTCTCCTTGGCAGCTACAAGGCATATCTCTGACTCTACTTCTTTTCCTCCTCTTACTCTGCTTGGAATTCCCACCTTGCTCTATTTTGTAGGCCCAAAGAAGCTTTTATTAACCAAAGGTAATAAAACATATTCACAGCATACAGACAGGAATCCCACATCACCTGTGCGTGTGTTGGGAGGTGGGGCCATGACACAGAATGGTTGAGGCATAGACTAGCATTGGGTAGAATAAGCTGCTGTTGAAGAGGGATCCCATTTTCCCTGTAAGAACTACCAGGGGAACTGGGAACTTCAGACACTAAATCTGACACAGTAAGGTATGGGGTCAAAATGGAAGGATTAATTCAAAGTCTATATGAAGATCCTCTTAATCTGCTGGAGCAGTGGTTCTCAACCTTCCTGATGCTGCGACCTTCCAAAGCTTCAGAGAAACCCTGTCTCGAAAAACCAAACCAAACCAAAGCAAAACAACAAGCAAACAAACAAAAAACCACTATGACTAAAAGCAACTGGGGAAGGGAAGGGTTTATCTGTCTTACACATCCAGATCGGAGCCAAAAGCAGGAATCCAGACCTGGGTACTAAAGCAACACTGCTATTGGCTGACTGTTCATGCCTTACTCAGCTTGCATTACTCTCTCTCTCTCTCTCTCTCTCTCTCTCTCTCTCTCTCTCTCTCCCTCCCCCCTCCCTCCCTCCCCCTCTCTCTCCTTCCTTCCTTCCTTCCCTCCATCCCTCTGTCCCTTCGTCCCTTCTCCCCCCCCTTCCTTCTCTCCTTCTCTGCTGGGGGAGTATTCAAGACACAGTTTTTCTGTGTAGCTCTTGCTGTCCTAGAATTCCCTCTGTAGACCAGGCTGGCTTCTGACTCATAGATCTGTCTGCCTCTGCCAGCACCACCCAGTTTTTCAGCTTGCTTTCTTAAGCCACCCAGGACCACCCAGGTAAGGGTGTCATTGCCTACTGTGGCCTGAGCCCTTTCACATCAATTATTTCATCAAGAAAAATGTCCCTAGATTTGCCTACAGGTAGATCTGATGGATGCATTTTCTCGGTTGTTCCCTCTTCCTAGATGTCTCTAGCTTGTGTCAAGTTAGTAGCATAGAGGTCATTTGCACAGAGATTATGGGGGAAGGTGAAAAATTCTACTGCTAAGTATCTAATATCTTCCAATTGCAAAAAAAAAAAAGCTAATACTACATTGCAAGGTAAAAGTAATTGAAGATGTTATTGGATGCTGTTAAGATAGGAAAAATAGGACTGGAGAGATGGCTCAGCACTTAAGAGCACTGGCTGCTCTTCCAGAGGACCCAGGTTCAATTCCCAGCAGCCACATGGCCGCTCACAAATGTTTGTAACTTCAGTTTCAAGGGATCTGACACCTTCCCAGAGATATACATGCAGTCAAAACACTAAGGCACATAAAATAAGAATAAATAAATCTTTTTGGAAAAAAAAAGATAGGAGAAATAGTGCGAGGACAACATGTTTAATTCAAGAAAAGTCCACTCCAGACATGAAGGAGAGATTACGAGTTGCTCCTCAAGCAAGGCGGTGAACCCCAATGCCTCCTTCATATCCTTCGTTTGTATCTCCTAGCAGAACTGTTCCTGTTGCCGTGTCAGTGGCTCCCTAAGATCTGAAGCCAGTGGTGTATCTATGACCGTGCCATTGACTCCTCCGGAGCAGTTGATTGCCCGGGCAACCTTTATTTCCTGAAACATCGTAGCTCTTCACTTGGGTTAATCATTTTCTGTGGCATCTTCTGTCTGAGCATTCCTTTGAGGTCTCCTTGACAGAACGCTCCCCCCTCCACACACACACACACACACACACACACACACACACACACACACACACACACTTGGGCCCACTCTCTCCCTATCTCTAGATCCACGAGTCTCTCGGACTGCTGGGTATCCGTGTCTGCTTGCCCTGCAGCCATCTCAGACTTAGGATAGAGGCAGCTTATCTACCCTCCGACTCCACCGAAGCCTCCTCAGCCCACTTCCTTCCTTATCTCAGCGAGCGATACCACTCCCCACCCAGGAACCCCGCCCAGAAACCTGGGTGTCATTCTTCTCCCCCACCCGCTAAGGTCAAGGACTGTTACAGTCTCTTAATTATACTCCAGAAATATTTTTGTCACGCAGCCTCTTATCTCTGGTCCCCAATTATAGCCTTTGCTTAAAACTCCATCAATATCGTTGTCAACGGTTAATTATCAATTCTCGGGTCCTCCTAGCCACTACCATCTCTGTTCTAAAGAGACTTAAAGATCTTATTGCTGAGTAAAGTTTGAAGAATTGGCATTGTGTTGCCTTTGGAAATTAATACCAAGGCGCAGAAGCCCATATCCTCATTGGGATTTCATAACGAATCAGATGGACTCTTTAACTTCAAAAAGTAGAAGCTACCACGTTTTCAGTGTAAAGTCAGGGTCTCTTCAGATGAGGGGCGCTGGGTTAGAATCTAGACGGCAGCAGAGAGACCTTTCACAGAGCAAAACGACTACATCATTCCTCGGCTTGAGAGCGTATCCACATGGTCTAGATGTGGCTCATTTCCTGGCTATGCAATTGCCATTGCATTGGCCGGCTCTGGATGTTTCTATCTTCTTCTATTAGGCACTTGAATTTTTTTCTATTACTAAAATCTAAGTATCCCTTTTTTTTTTTTTTTTTTTTTTTTTTTTTTTGGTTTTTCGAGACAGGGTTTCTCTGTGGTTTTGGAGCCTGTCCTGGAACTATCTCTTGTAGACCAGGCTGGTCTCGAACTCACAGAGATCCGCCTGCCTCTGCCTCCCGAGTGCTGGGATTAAAGGCGTGTGCCACCACCGCCCGGCCTAAGTATCCCTTGTTATGTAATAAATACCATACTCTTTAGGGCTCCCTATGATTTGCCACCATTTGCATATTCCTTAGCCAGAACTCAGGCTGGAGCATTTCATGTCTTTCATGCCCATGGTTCTCACCTGGACCGTTCTTTCCCAGACCTTCGCATGACTCATGTTACATAGCCAATGAGCCTCTCACCAGCTACATCCGTGTGTTCAGGCCCCATCCTCCAATGTGGCTCCAGCTGGAGACAGACTTGCTAAGGAAGTAATCAGTATCAAATAAAATCTCAAGAATGGAGCTCTAATCCTACAGGACATTTTTTTAATAATAAGATTCAGTCACAGCACATCTAAGAAGGGCATCTGCCAGCCAGGTGAGGGACCGCACAGCATCTAAGCCTGACTGTAGCAGGCTCTTTCTTTTGGGCCACCAACCACCTCCCATGACACGGGCAGAGGCTTATAATCAGTTGTGAGTGTTCGGCCTTAGCTTTGTCTTGTTTCTTACTAGCTCCTATAATTTAACCTGTTTTGCCTTTCTTTTCTTATGTGTATCTTACTTTCACTGCTTCTTATGTCTGTCTAGCTGGAGGTTGTCTGGCTCTGGCTCTGGGGTGTCCCTCTCTTTCTCCCTCATTCTCTTCTCCCTCCCCTTCTCCCTCCTCTCCATCTTTCTCCCCTCCTCCTAGATCTCTCCTCCTACTAACTCGCTCTGCTTGCCATCCCTACCCATCCCTCCCCTGCCTAGCTTATAACCCAGCACCTCTGACATCTTTAGGCCCCGATGCTAGCTAGCATCCTGGGACATCTGTGCTGGAGATGCGGCAGAGATGGCCAAAGTGTCCCTAGAAATGAGAGGGGAACAGGAGATTCACGACAGATCCTGAATGTCATTGATGGAGCAGATGTCACGACTGAGGATGTTAAAAAGCCTCTCGTGCCAATTTAGCTGGAGCTGGGGGGGGGGAGGTGACTTGGGAGACTCCCCCAAGACTCAACAGTACATCCTTGCCCCAGTATGAAGTCCATTTAGACCCACGAAGAGCCCCTCAGCTTTGTGAAAGATAAGCTTGGAGTGGAAAACAGAAAGTAAACCACACACAGACACACACAAACATAATTAAAAAGTAATAAAGCTAATAAAATTTTAAACGAGTTAATGACTGTAAAATGCTGGGTACTTCTTAAGTGCTATTTAGTCAGTGAAGATTTACCGACTTTCTATGACGTTTTAGGCCTCAAACGGGTCCTGGAGACAGAAAAAGAATATGTATTTCCTGTGGAGTTTGTGGCAGATGGAGAGACAGCCAAAACATAAATCTGACAAATAAATTAGAAGTAGTGATGAGTGCCATGAAAAAGGGGGTTTACAGAGTCGAAGAGATGCAAAAGATGTAGCTAGGTGGCGGAGTGCTTGCTTAGCATGTAGACCCTGGCTTCCTCTCCAACACTGCAGAAATGGAGTTCAGTTGTAACAGGGGTTCTGAATTACAGAGCTGTAGCTATCCAGGGAAGTGACATTTCAGCTGTGGCTTGGAGGCTCATAGCTCCTATTCGTCCCTCTTTAATCTGTGCCCCATCCAGTACTGGGGCAGGGCCACATATGTCCAAAGCAAGTAAGTCCTCTGAGCGGTAGCCTCAACTCCCATTTTCCTACCTAAATAGCTCTCGCTAAGATCACTGGGAGCTTCCATACCACTAGATTCATCTGACCCTTTTTAGTCCTGTGACTTGACCTCAGCACGACTTAGTCACGCTCTCCAGTGACTCTGTCTCGCCTCTTCCCAACTTCTTCTCCCCTTCAGTGTCCTTTAATATAGTCCGTATGTCCTACCTAGCCATCAAATGTCCCCCAGGCTTAAATCTAGACCTTTCGTTCTTTCTCTAAACATACATCACTCAACACAAATACTATAAGATTCATTCGTGTAATTTTTAGATTTCTATTAATCAGAGTTTAAAAGTAAAAACAAAACAGGCCACAATCATATAGTTTATTTTATTGAACTCAGTATTTAAAGATTATTCCCATAGGCAATCTGTGAGAATACTGAGCATGCTTATACACTTATTATTTATTCAGTACAAGTTTTCGCTGTATAGCTATGGCTGCCCTTAAAGTCACAGAGATCCACCTGCCTCTGTCTCTTGAGTGCTGGGATTAAAGGCACGTACCACCATACCTGACATGTGCTTTTTTATGTTAAGCCTTTGTAGTCTGGCATAGATTTGACTTGATGGCCCATCTCTAATTGGACGGGCAGCAGTTTAAATACTTAGTAGACTCCCATATGGTTACCATAATGAACACTATGGATAGAGATGCCTGGGTCTAGGGTCATTCACTGTGTGATCTTTGTCAAAGATCTGATTCTCCTGTATTAGCCGATGGCTAAATATTTTTAAATTTATTTTTAATTGTGGGTATGTGTGTGTACTGTTTGTGGGGATGTACAGGCGAGTTAAAGGTATCTGTGGAGGCCAGGGGCATCAGATCTCCCAGGAAGTTCTTCACCTCCTGAAGTGGGCCCCGGAAATTAAACTTGGGTCCTCTGAAAGAGCAGTGCCTGTTCTAAACCACTGAACCACCTCTCCAGCTCCATCCCCATTATTTTTTATTCAGCCCCTTATTTCATCTAAATGCCAGTCCCTTATCATCATCATGTGCCTTCTTTTTTTTTTTTTTTTTTTTAGTTTTTCGAGACAGGGTTTCTCTGTGGCTTTGGAGCCTGTCCTGGCACTAGCTCTGTAGACCAGGCTGGTCTCGAACTCACAGAGATCCGCCTGCCTCTGCCTCCCGAGTCCCGAGTGCTGGGATTAAAGGCGTGCGCCACTATCACCCGGCCATCATGTGCCTTCTTGACATTTCATTTGGATGCTCCCAGATGCTAGATTCAGTATATGTCTACGGCAAACTTATGATCTGTCCCACCAAAATGAGAGTTTTCCTGTCTCTGTGACCTAAATCACCATTTATCCGGCTGCTCCTTCACAAATGTAAGAGGACTCAAATATCTCACTCTCTCTCAATGTATAAAATTCATTACTAAATTCTACCCATGTAATCTCCCCTCTCTCTCTCAACTCTATCCATTTCCTGTCATACCCTTTGGTCTAAAGCACCACCACCGCTTCCCTGGTGAGGCAACAGCCCATACCCTGGCTTTCCTGTTTTCCCTCTGACCACCCTCAGATCCGCTCTCCACACCGTAGCCATGCAGCCTTCCTCAGTCTGTTCAAGCTAACTACAATGCCACCAGGCTCACCGTGCCTTTCCCCTCGCCGGAACTTAGGAGGCTTTCACTGCCCTTCAGTACTGACTACTCTGTACTCTCATGGCTTCCCTCCTGCAAGGCTGGCTCTTACCGACCCAGCCTCTCGCCATATCACACTTGCTTCCTCCCTCGCCTCTTCTCATTCCAGGAATTTTGATCGGTTTTCAGTTCCTGTTTGATAGCTAAGGAAAATCAAGGCTAAAACAAAACAAAAAACCTGATAGGATACCAGGTGATAGTGGCACACACCTTCAATCCCAGCACTCGGGAGGCAGAAGCAGATGGATCTCTGTGAGTTCGAGGCCAGCCTGGTCTATAGAGTGAGTTTCAGGTTTGATGAGATGGCTCAGTGGTTAAAAGTACTGGCTGCTCTTCCAGAGGACCAGAGTTCAATTCCCAGCACCTACACAATGGCTCAAAACCACCTATACTTCCAAGTTCAGGGGATCCAACCCCCTCCTCCAGCTTCCAAAGGTACCAGGCATGCATGTGGTGCACAGGCATGCATTCAGGCAAAACACCCATACACATAAAACAAAAAATAAGTCTAAAAATTAAAAGAGGCTGATATGAACTAGTCATGAGGGTATGAGTCTGTAATCCCAGTTTTGGGAAGGGGGAGGCGAGAGAGTCGAGAGTTCAAGATCACTCTTGACTATGTAGTGTGTTCAAGGCCAGTTTGAGCCATCTGTGTCAAAAGAAAGGAAAAAGAAAGCTGAATACACAATATAGTGAAACAAAAGACAGTTCAAAGAGCACTGTAATATACCAGAAACACGCGCCTATTTTGTTTCTTATTTTTGTTTTGACAAAGGGTCTTATATAGTACAGCCTTGCCTTGAATTTACCTCACTAAGATGATTTTGAAGTCCGGACCACCCTTCCTGCGGCTCCTGAGTACTGGGGTTATGACTCCTCTCCACACCTGGCTCATCTTCTTTGTGTTTTCCTCACGTGCCTTTTGCCAAAAGCGTTTCTTCCATCCTGAGCCTTCGGATCTCATCCTAACTGCTCCCTCACAGGGGAAACTTCAACACAGTCCAATCAACTAGCATGCTCATCATTCTTTGACTCATTCATATCTGTTTTTGTTAGTTTGGCTTCTTGAGACAAAGACTATTTTGCTTTGCTCTTTTTCCCCATACACTGCTAGCTCCAGGCACAAATTAGGTATTGAATGAACGGATAAAAGAACAAATTAGATTAGTACCGGTCATGCAAAGCACAGCCCAAGTGAAAGGAATTGTGGGTATGAAATGCTCCAAGATGAGAAAGGACTTTAAAGCTGGGTGTGGCAGTGCGTGTCTTTGATCTTAGCAGGATCTCTGTGAGCTGAGGCTAACTTGGTCTACATAGAAAGTTTCAGGACAGCCAGGGAGACATAGAAATCCTCTCTCAAACAAAACAAAACAAAAAATAACCCAACCAACCAAAACCAAAAATGACCCCCAAAAACAAGCCAAACACATAAATGGAGAGACTAAAGAAGTAGGTAAGGTTTGGCTCTTGGTAAAAAATTATAAGGATTTTGGATAAGTAATGCCTACTTTCTTTTTTTTTTTCCCTGATGTATTTGGTCTCCTTTTAATATTGCTTGATTTTTTGTGGGGGAAGGGTGGGTTTGAGACAGGTTTTCTCTGTGTTACTTTGGAGCTTGTCCTGGAACTTACTCTGTAGACCAGACTGGCCTCGAACTTGTGGAGATCCATCTGCCTCCCAAGTGCTGGGATTAAAGGCCTGTGCCACCACTGCCTGGCTAATATTGATAAATCTTAACCAGAGGAAGAAATTTGAAATCTAGAAATTAATGGGGAAATAAAGAATATATGTAAAAGATTAAGAGTCTTTGGAAGGACTGGACAGGACTGCTTGAACCTTAGAGATAAATGTGCTCTTGGGTTTGTTTGTTGTTTGATTTTTGGAGACAGGGTTTCTCTGTTTAGCCCTGGTTGTCACGAACTCACTCTGTAGAACAGGCAGGCCTCGAACTAACAGAGATCCATCTCTTGAACTCAGAGATCTGCCTGCTTGTCTTCTAAATGCTGGGATTATAAAGGCATACATCAGCCCAGCTGACTTTCTGGTTTTCAGTACTGGGGACTAAGGCAGAGCTTTTAGGGTCCCAAAGTGTACTCTACCATTGAACTACACTCACAGACCCTATTTTTTCTAAATGTGGCAAGGCCCGTTTAAAGTAAAACCGCTAGCAATAAGAACTTTAGCACTACTTTGGCATCAATGAAGCTTGATACCTAGTTTAAAACTAATGAAAACCCCAGAACTCTCTAGGTGGACATTCAGGAGAACTCCATAATTAGTTGAAATGGCCACTCATCATCTGCTTACGCAATGGTCTAAAAAAAAAAAAAAACCTGCAATCTGGACATGGGATTCTCTAATAAAAGACTAGGGGTGAAGATATGGGCAAAATTCAAGTATACTGTTGGAGCATGTTAAATTAAAAAACTGACCGAAAACTAAGAAGTTGGAGTGCGTGTTTCTGCGTGAGTGGAGAAGATCGTGTTCCCATTGGTCAGAACTTGTACTTGTCAGGAGTTAGAAAATGAGAGAAGCGTGAGAAAATCTTATCCTTTTGTTTTGAAACCAGGTCTCTCTATATAATCCTGGAACTCGCTATGTAGACCAGACTGACCTGGGATTCTCCTGATTGCGCCTCTTGAGGGCTAGGATTAAAGGGATTATCGCCCCCAAGAGACGATCCTATCTTCAATCTTCCGAGGTTTGGATTTACGAGAAAGGCAGAATTCCGGCTACCAAAATTATCCCAAGCTTCTCGACAGAGTCTTCGTAAGCTGGGACAGTGAATTTAACGTAGTCCTCGAGACATCAGGAAATATGTGTAAAGAACACATTTTTTGTAACCCCCATCTCGTCGCTTCCTGTAGGAGTTTTTTTTAAACCGGGAACGTTAAATTTCTCGTATCCGTAGCAGTGTTGCACTGTGCAGCGAAGACGGTTTCCCAAGTCCGGAAGATGCGCACCGAGGATGCCCTGGGCTGAGGACCAGACGAGGGGGCGGGCGCTGCGGCCGCGTGCGGCGGCGGGAGTCCTCCGTCGTCCCAGCATCCCCCGCGTCCCGACCATCGAGAGCGACTTCCGGCGTCGCTGGCGGCGGTGGGTGAAGACGGAGCGGGTCCTCGCCTCTCGCTCTCACTCCGTCGCTCTCTCTCTCGGGCAACATGGCGGGCGCGGAGGAGGCCGCGTCCTTCGGGAGCCACCTGAATGGTGACCTCGAGCCAGACGACCGGGAGGAGGGAGCCTCCAGCACGGCCGAGGAAGCTGCCAAGAAGAAGAGGCGGAAGAAGAAGAAGGGTAAAGGAGCCGTGTCAGGTAAAAGGAGTCATATTTTTTCTTTTTTTTTTTCGCGGTCCCTGCCAGGAATGGCCGAACGACTTGGCTCGGGCCCGGCACGGGTGGCCGAGCGCCGGGAACCCGGAACCGTGGCCTTCGTTAATCCCCAGGCCTCGGAGGAGAGGCATGGCCGGCTTCCTGTGCCGCGGCTTCTCGGGGATGGGGTGTGCGCGCGTGTGTGCGTGTGGCGGGGATGAGAGTGGCAGCGCCTGGGTCACGGAGCGCGCACTCGGCTCCCACGTAGCCGGTGCCGCCGAGGTGAAACGTGCACAGGTTTCGGCTCCACCATCTTCCACGCGGTTTGGGCGCCGCCTCCGAAATCCCTGCTGTCCCCGGTTGCGGCCTGGTGGCTGGACCTACCTATTTTCGTCGCGGGTAGGGGTGGGGGTAGTCGAGCGTGTTGCCGGGACTGTGCGTCCTCCTCACACCTCATCCGCCTTTCCACTAGGGGCTTTGGCTGTGGACTGCAGATTTGGGGTGTGTGTCTAGGAGCGTGTGTCCTCACGGACATGTCACTGACAGTGGGTGCTGGTGCTGATTTTCACGGGCTTGCTCTCGCAGCGTGTTCAAGCTTTAGGGCTTTGCAGGCATTTTGATGCAACTTGCATGCAGTGCAGGGAGGGTATTCTGTGCCTATGAATGGATTTTCTCGACTGGTAATAACCTACTCCCTTCTCCCCCACCCCCCCACCCCGTAAGGCGAGGACAACAGCTGCCTGCATACGTTTGGACCGTGTTTTTGAGAAGTTTATGTCTCCACAAATGCCTTTGTTTCAGTACAAAACTGTTTTCACCTGTTCGTATTTCAGATTTCATCAGATAGGGAATGAGAGAAAAATGGGGTTTGAATTAAAAGAAGTTGGAGAGGACTTAACCACATTTCTGAAATTTGTTGGTTGGATGGGAGCGGAAGAGTTTACTCTTGGTTTTTTGGGTTTGTTTTTTGAGACAATATCTCTTTCTTGTGTGTGTGTGTTTGTGTAGCCTTGGAACTCGCTCTGTATTCCAGGCTGATCTCGAACTCATAACCATCTGCCTGCCTTTTCCTCCCAAGTGCTGGGATTAAAGACTTAGGCACCACTGCCTAGCTGTCTTTATTTTTTTGAGACAGGGTTTCACTGTGCAGCCCCAGCTGTTCTGGAACTCCGCCCCTCCACCAGTAGTCAGAAGCTGTCACCAGTTCACAGAGATCTGGCTGCCACCTCCTAATATTTGACACTTGTCTTTCTCAATGGGAACCCTCCTTCAGTAACCAGAACGTGCTAGAGTGTGTTTATCTATGTACACATATTGCTACTACAACTGAATTGTAATTACTTCAGCTGTGCTCAGATGTTTACAAACTTATTTATTTTGATTTTTTTTCCCCCAGCTGGTGTGTAATAAATCCTCCTCCTAAGACCTTCAGCATGCATTGCCTATTCTGAATATCTGTTTAGTAAATAAAATATCTATTGTCATCTAATTCTTAAGCATCCTTTAAGGTTAAACTGCATAAGAATAGGGACCAACTTAACATGCTAGCACCTTTATCCTGTAGGGTGCTAGGATGTGTGATAAGAGACTTTTCTAGAATGGATTGAGTAGACAGTACTACTTTAGGTCTGGAAGTTTTTTCCCCACGGTTTAATAAATTATATTAATAATAATGTTTTTGTTTTGTTTCCTGTGCCACTTATTGTGGAAGGATTTGTGAGCTATGTAGGATCATGAGAATATATTCAGGTGTGGAAAAGTCCTTTATTACATTTGATTTGTCCTGTTTTGTTTGAACAGCCGTGCAACAAGTACCTGATAAAGAAGCCACCTCTGTGGACGAAGTAGCAGGACAGTTGGAAAGACAAGCATTGGATGAGAAAGAGAGAGATGATGATGATGAAGGTAACAGTCCCTTTGCTCTTTGGTTTCAGAGGTTATTTTCATTCTATGTGTCTGTTGTGTGCCTGTCACCACATTCATGCTAGTACCTTAAAAAGCCACAATGGTGTGTTGGATACGGGGAGCTGGAGTTACAGGTAGTTCTGAGCTGCCTGGTGTGTGTGCTAGGAACCAAACCCGGGTCCTCTGTAAGAGCATCAAGTCTCTCAGTTGCTGAGCCATCTCTCCAACCCTGAAAAATAGGACATTAATTTAGAACAATATGCTTATCTGGACATCTAGTAATTGTCTAGCATTGGACTTGTTAAAATTTAATTAGTATCACAAATAAAAAGGAAAGGGTGTTTATTAGGGGTTCCTTGGCTGTGTTGAATACCTGCTCAGATAGCAAGATTTCAACTTTTAGATGTGTACTTGGCAGAAGGCCAAGTCCTGGGTAAGCGTGATAAAATTAGAGGCTGTTTATTGTAATGTTTACTGAACGGCTACTGTGTGCTATCTAGGATACGTTCATGTGCCTTCTCTTCTTAATCTCACAGAAGCAGCTGAAGTACGTGTTGTTACTCACGTGTGTGGGTGTGGTGGTTACATGGCGCAGCTACTATGTAAAATAGTACCAACATTTGAAGTCCAGCCTCTTGTCCAAAGTCTGCGCCTTCCCCTGTCCACACCAAAGCTGGCTTTTATCATTCTCAGATGCACAAACTGGCGTGTTTCTAAACTCAAGGGAATTTGGCTACTATAAGATTTCTTTCAAGACAGAAGTTGCCAGAATTCTAGTAGTTGATGCTGTTGGTAAAACAGTGGAGGAGAGGCGATTAGGAAAGCCGTTACTATTTTCCATCCTGTTTTGGCACTGGAGTAGATGGGGCTTTCCCACTCTTTGGATTTTTGGTTGTCTACTGCCAGCATCGGCTCTCACCCTTAAGGACTGTAACCTACAGCTGTGCTTCAACTACTAGCTGGATAAGGTAGTTTTGCCTTTAGAAAGATGGGTTCACTGCCGTCAAGAAGCCGTTATCTTTTCTTCTTCCTTAAGTGGATCTCTGTTCTATCTTGCTTCAGTTTATAGCTGTGTTTTGAGCTTTGAACAAGAAAAGGATTGCAGATCGCAGGTAGCACAGTGGGCTGCTGTGGGGAGCACAGCGTTCTTGAAGTGTGCCTTGTTCCCTTTCACATGTCAAGTTGCCTGACTCTTGACATTGAAAGGAGACTTCTGTACATTATTAGATTGGTAGTTTTCTCTCAATTTGAGTTAATTTCTTTTCTAATTGACTGCCAGAATCAACATTACTTGTGTTTTTTTATTACCGTTAATTATTTTGTATGTGCACGCATGCCCATGAGGCGCGTATAGAGAGAGGTCCAAGTACAGCCTGAGTCAATCCTTTCTTCTTTTCTACCATGTGAGTCCCTGGGTTCCAGCTCGGGTCATTTGGCTTGGCTGCAAATGCCTTTGTCCACTAAGAGTAAGGCAGACTCCTTTTACCTGCCTCTGTTTCCCAAGATTTGGTAATATAGGTACAGACACCATGGCTGGTCTCTCTGTTGTTAAGAATAAGCTTTGAAAGGGGTGGGAAAAACAGAGATTTCAGAAATAACCTTTTAAAGAAAAACTGGTGGGGCCGGTGAGATGGCTCAGTGATTAAGAACACTGACTGTTTTTCCAGAGGACCTGGGTTCAATGCCCAGCACCCAAATGGCAGCTCACACCTGTCAGTGATTCCAGTTCCTAGGGATCTGGCTGGCATCCTCACATATGCATGCAAGCAAAATACCAGTGCACATAAGATAAAAATAAATAAAGTTAAAAAAAGAACTGGTTGGTGTGGTTGAGAGACAAAACCTAGAGGTGAAAAGGCACTGGTGTGCATGTTACAGTTTAGTGCAAATTAGGTTTGGAATGTGGAGGTGGAATTTTGGAGTAGCTGAATTAAGGAGCTCTTGCTGGAAGCATTGGGGACTTGATTCATCCAAGTGGAGCATGGCGTTGATGGGTCTTGGAAGGCAGAACCAGGCAGATCTCTTTAGAGGACTGCATAAATTACCTCTGGCACAATGCCTGGACTACCATAGCAAGTTCGAGGCCAGGGCTACATAGTAAGGCCCCCTGTCTCTAGAGGAAGAGGAGAGAAAAACCAAACAGTCCAAATGGAAAAGACCATTTATTTGAGTGGGGATTACTTTGAGATAGTTTTGAAGCATGGTGAACAGTGCAAATGAGAGGATTCTTTGAGAGAGCCCGGGGAGTCACAGAGCAGGGGAGATCATTTTTGAGGCCACTCAGCAATTGGCCATGCATGTAATAGTGGATATTTAAACTGGCTGTTGTAGAAGGGATGGAAGGAAGAGTTTAATGGAGCAGGGGGATAGGCGTTGGTACATTCCAGGGCTTGGAGTTGGATGGCAGGATATTGTACTGCTGATCAAAATGCTGAAGTCAGGGGTAGAGTTTCTTAGACTCTTAGAGGAAAGGTGGTTGCAGACAAGAAAGAAAATAATTTGGTTTTAGGTGTGGTGAACTTGAAATTGTTGAGTACCAGTAGAAGAAGTTGATCCTGTGACCATCTGGCATTGTGCCAGAGGTAATTATGCAGTCATTTTTTCTCTTCTATTTGAGACAGATCTTGTGTGGGCCAGGTTGACTTTGACCTCAAAATCTTCCTGCCTCAGCCTCTGAAGTGCTGGTGTAGCAGGAGTCCATCGTCATTCCTGGCTTTTCATCCAGAGCATGTTTACTGGGAGGGTTCCTACTCGGGAGCCAGGTCCTCTCAGTTCTGCATCCTCCAGTAGGAGCATTCTGTAAGCTTTGCTTTTCCTTCTATAGGCTGACAGGGCCGCAGGCAGTTGACACACAAGACTCTGGCACAATGTGCTTGGCTAAAGACCCTGGAAACTGTAGCAGCAGCCTCTGTACTTCACGTCCTTGAAGTGGGAACTGGTCCTTTGCACCAGTGCTTTTTCTTGTGTGTCCTTCTCCGTCTGGAGAGGAGATCCTTTCTGAGAGGCATGCTCATAGAAGGTCATCACTGGTTTAGAGACCAGCAAGTTGTCCAGAATAATGTTTATTCTTTTTAAGTATTTAGATTAATGGGTGTAGAAAAAATGTGCAGTTGTGTAACCATGGTCACATCAAAAATATATAGGCTATTTATATTTAAAATACTGTGTGTGTGTGTGTGTAGGTCAGAGACAATTTGCAGGCTAGATTCTCCTTCTACCCTGTGGGTTTGGGGGATTGAACTGAAAACATGTGGTTGGTGGCTGGCACCTCTACCCACATAGTCATCACACTAGCCTGTTGCCTGATTTCATTACTGTTCTCACCTGCACAGAACATTGCCCGGCATCCGTTAGTGTCTGCTGCTTTTGGTTCAGACCTTTACCCTTGGTGTCTCTAATCTGTTCCCCATACAGTGTTGTCTTTCCTGAAATATCATGAATGCAGTTACTCATATTCAACTTTTTTTTGTTGTTGTCTTACTTTACTTGCTATCATGTGTATGTCTGTGTATGGTGTGGATGTGGAGGCCAGAGGAGGACAGTGGGTGTCTTTCTCTCTCACTCTGCCTCATTGCCTTGAGTTGGGGTCTCTCACTGAACCTGAAGCCCACTTCCTTAGCTAGGTTTGCTGGGTACCCTTGATCTGCCTGTCATCCCACAGTGCTGGGGTTATGAGCACTTATAGCTATGCCCAACTTTTAAATGGGTGCTGGGAATTTGAACTCAGGTCCTTACCCTTGTGCAACAAACTTTCTTACCTAATGGGACATATTCCTAGCCCCTACTTAATAGTTTTGACAGTCATTAGTTGTTATGTTCCTTTTTAGGAAGTATTAATGCATTTTTATTGCTAAGTAATATTCCAGATTTTGCTTGTCCGTTTATTCACTGAAGACTGTTGCTTTTTGTCTATTGTGAATGTTCATCCAGTCATGTGTAGACATGTCTTTGTGTAGATGTGGTTTCATTTTTCTGGGCAAATACCTAAGAGTAGGATCCTGGTCACATGCACTTGTATATATCATATGAGATACTAGAAAGGCCATTTGGTGCTGTTTGCCTTTGGAAGCTACCTCATTTGCACATACCACATAATGCTATGCTTCATGAGAAACTGTCAAACCAGGTGTTGTGACATGCCTGTATGTAGTCAGATCTCTGGGAGTTCAAGGCCAGTCTGGCCTACAAAGTAAGTTTCAGGACAGTCAGAGCCACATAGTCTGTCTTAAAACAAAGAAAGAGACAAACTGTTTTCCTAAGTGTGTCATTTATGTCAGCAGTGAGTACTCCATTGTTAGTATTCGTGTAAGAAATTGGTAACTGTCAGCTTTTAAATTACAGCCTCTGTAATAAGTGTGTGGTTTAGTCATTGTAGGTGGCAGGTCCACAGTGATGTGAGCATGTTGTCATGGTCTTTCTGCTCTGCATGCATACTTTGATTCCTATTTTATTTGTCACTGAGCTGTAAGTGTGCTCTGGATGTCCTGGATGCCTGGATGTGTCTTTACGGGTATTTTCTTTCTCCTTTGTGGTGACTGCTCCACTTTGCTGATGGTATCGTTTGCAGTACAAACAGTTTAATTTTGACGACATTCAATTTATGTCCTTGTATAGCTGGTGCTTTTTGTGTTCTCTCCATAAATGAAACCACTGTCTTTGAGGCCATGAAGAGTTTCTTTTTAAGAATTTTAATGCTACAGCTAAGTGTCTTCTTTTGTAGTTCCTCAGTAATGTGAAGATTGAATTAATTTTTCTGAGCCGTGTTCTCTTGTAGCCCAGGCTGGCCTCAAGCGTGCTATGTAGCTATGGATGACCTAGAATTCTCATCCTCCTGTCTGAACCTTCTCTGTGCTTAGCTTGATTTAAGTTCATGCTGAAAAAGTGTACTCTGCTAACCTGAGTTAGGTACACCTCTTAGCTAGCCCCTGATGTTCTGTTTTTACATATGGGCATCAGTTGTCAATTCAGCAAATTACCCTGAATTGGGTATGGTATTTTATGATGAAACAGTCTTTGCCTATTAGGAATATCTCCGGATGGTAGTGAGGAAAAACAACTTTTTAAAATGTAAATTTCAGTCTGTTAAAATGGTTAGAACCATCAGCATGTATCAATATTCAGATCTGGCCATAGCCTCCTGTTACCAGCTAAGTTTGAGTATTATTTTGTACTGGTCACATGTGGAACATTGAGTTAAGGCTCTTAGCTTCCCAGGGATGCTAGAAGATCAAAGGAAGACTTCCTTATTCAAAGGAGGACAGTTTTATTATCCCATTTAAAGTTTTAGAAATCCCTGTAGAAAGAAGTTAAATAACATCCAAGTTCACACAGCTGGAAAGATTTTTAGCTATCTTTAAAATTGCTTATGCATCTTAAAGTCTTTGCTTTAGGTTAATGTTTGAAGCCGGATACTAGAGCAAAAACTTATCTTGCAAGGCTGGAGAGGTGGCTCAGTGGTTTAAAACACTGACTGCTCTTCCAGAGGACCCAGGTTCGATTCCCAGTACCCATGTGGCAGCTCACAACAGTGACTCCAGTTCCAAGTGATTCCACAATATCACAGACATACATGAAGGCAAAACCACCATTGTATATGAAAAACAAAAGCTATCTTGCTTACTCCTCCTGTGCCTTCTGTTGCTTGATACCTAACAGATAGTTAATGGAATGATACATGTTACATATGATGAATTAAAGGACTTCAAAAGTTGTATATTCGACAATATTTTCATATTGGGCATTTCAACCAATATTAATGTGTTTACCATACTCTCTGTAATGGGCTGCCTAATGCTATGTAATTGAAATAAGAAATTAAAACCTCCCTCTTAAATTGCTTCTTCCTTTTAAGTGAAAGAAAAAGATAAACTAAAAGCATTTTTAGTAGACTGTAATTACCACTTTATTGTTACTGTGCCAGTTTGACAACACATGTCTGATGATCTTTTATAAAGCCCACAGAGAAGGAATCATTATAAGCCATTGATCGTGATTTTTTTGTGTGATTAATTAGAAGATTATAGAGTAGTAATAAAGAAAATGTTAATGATTCTGTTATGAATCCAGCATAAAGGGGTATGCTTCAAAAAGAAAATGGGTCAATTAACTTAAAAAACAATTATTTTGTGTGTGAGGGTGCTTTGCCTGCATGTATGTCTGTGTACCATTTGTGTGCCTAGTGCCTGTGGAGTCCAAAAGAGGGCATCAGACAACAGATCCCCTGGAACTGGGAACTTAACTGAACTCCGTTCCTCTGGAAGAGAAGCCAGTGCTCTTAATCGCTGAGCCTTCTAAGCTCTAGCCCCTTGACACTGTTTTGTAGGTATAGATATCTGAAATCACTGATCAAGTCATAGCATTAGATGGAACATTTTCTATATCACATGGTGAGCATATGACTGGATCGTCTGCTTACAGTTGTCTGGGGGCATCTTGTTTATATCCTGTTTTATAGTACTGTGATGTGTGGGTAGAATTGGGTATTTTGTAACATAGTTGCTGTTGTTTTTGTTTTTTTGATGTATAATTTATTTTTATTTCATGTTCACTGGTGTTTTGTCTGCATGTCTGTCCATGTGAAGGAGTCAGAAGCCCTGGAACTGGAGTTACAGACAGTGTGAGCTGCCACATGGGTGCTGGGAATTGAACCCAGGCCTTCTAGAAGAGTAGCCAGTGTCTTGACCTCTGAGCCATCTCTCCAGCCTGGTAACATAGTTCTTAAGTCTCATTTTGAGTATTGTTGGTTTTTTTTTTTTTTTTTTCCCATTTTGAGATTGTAACCCAGTTGGCCATAAATTCACAAACATTTTACCTCAGCCTTCCATGTGCTGCGATTACTGGCGTGAACGCATCTAGCCTTTTTGAGACTCTGAAATCTGTGAACCTACAGGATATGTATATGCATATTAATTTATGCATACAACTTGACCCAGAACTCTTTTTCTCCGATAACTATTGAAAACCAGACATTATAAAATATTGTATCCCAATATTCCCCAGTAGATAAGAATCAGCTTACCTTTATTCTGGTCTGCTTCCATCATTGACCATTGAAGACTGTTCAAGCAAGTGTGTTCAGCATTGTTTTTTACCTGATAGGACAGGTTTGGGGATTTGAAATAAAAGAATTAAAATAGAACTCAAGCCTGGCATGCACAGAGTTACACCTGTCTCCTGAGTGCTGGGATTAAAGGTGTTTCTGGTGAAGTACACGTATGTAATGCAAACAAGATGCAGTATTTAGTCTTAAAAATATTTTCATTCTGGCTGGAGAGGTGGCTTTTGTAGAGCATCAGAATTTGTTCCTTAGGATACACATTGGGTGGCTCACAACTGCTTATATCTTAGACCCAGGGCTCTGCCCTACATGAGTACTGAGCATGGATATGGCATATATACATACATGTGAGTGTTCACACATGCACATAATAAAGTTAATTCTGAAAATAAGTATTTTATTCAACAGTTATTAGAGTAATTCAAATTAAGAGGTGCTAATGTTTAATGTAACATCCAATTCCTAGTTCTAGAAGCTTGGGAAGAAACTTGTAAGAGTATTGAATGACATCAGTGTTGCTAAGAGGCATTGTGTGCGTTTGTGGGTATGCACGTTGTTCTTGTGCTGGCTTGCTTTATTTCCCTGCAGTTTAAATGAATGTTTGAATTTTTTCTCAGATGGAGATGGAGATGGTGATGGTGCAACTGGGAAGAAGAAGAAAAAGAAGAAGAAGAAGAAAGGACGTTAGTGTCTTGTTAGATCAGTGGGGGCTGTTAACATTGGGAGTTGGGGGGCAGAGCGAGAACTTGCTGGATCATAGTGCATGTCAGCGAAATAGACAAGAGTTTGGGTTTAGTGAAAATAGTAATTTTGATTTAACAGTCTTATTGACATTTTTAAAGTTGTTATCAGTAATGTTAGTATGCTATTTGCCTTTAATTACAAGTTAGGGATGAGTTCTTAAAATCTATGTAATTTTAAGTGTACATACTTTGTGGAATTAAGTAATTCTGCAAAGAGTGGTAGAAGCAATGCCACTATGGAGCAATAGGAAGAACACAGCTTTTGGCTATCTGCTAGCTTTGAAATGACTAGATTTTGAATAAATGGTTAATGAGAAGTTCCATAATTTAAAGTGTATATATGGTGGAGTTTTATTAATAGCTTGCATATTGTGCTGTTTCAGATAAGGTTCTGCTACACTGTTTTTGTAGATAGTATAACTGAATATTTGTATCTCACAGCAAAAGTTCAAACAGATCCTCCCTCAGTTCCAATATGTGACCTGTATCCCAATGGTGTGTTTCCCAAAGGACAAGAGTGTGAATACCCGCCCACCCAAGATGGGTAAGAATACTAACTAGCTTTCCATTTGCCTCTGGCTACTCTAGCTTAGCAGTAAAGTCAATTTAGCTTTGCTCAGAAATTTACTCCACCATTTTATTAAAAGTCTGTGACTTGTGGCAAAGAAAATACAGTAGAAGCCTTTTTATCCAAAGTTATTGGGACCAGTAACGGGTTGGTTAATCAGAAAAGCATTTTAGGATAGGTGTCTTTCTAGGTAAGGGTAAGTCGTTTGTTTTCCCCTTAGTCTTTCAGGATGGATTTGCATTAGATTGCAGTTTCTTCTCTATAAAATGTTCATAATGCTTTATCTATTAATTTCATTTTGGGTTTCTGGGAAGATGAGCAAAATGAAGAGACCTGAGAGCTGATGTGTGCTGTGTGTGACATTTTCCCCTGAAAACATTTACAGTTCATGTCGGAGTGTGTGGGCTGTGTGTGTATCTGTCTCTCACTGAACCTAGAAGTTGATGTTTTGGCTACGGTGGGTGCCCAGTGATCCTCTAGGGTCTGCCTGTGTGCCGCCTGCAACACTGGGGTTTAGAGGCACTCACCTCGTTGCATGGGACTTTTTTCCTAGGGTGTTGGGGATCTGAATTCAGGTCCTCAGACTTAGTATTTTACCCACTGAACTGTCTTCTAGTTCCCACACTTCTTCCTTTTCTAAATGAAGAAAACTGTTTTTGGACAGCTGTGGAGCCAGCTGTCTCCTTTCGTATTAATGTGGGTTCCAGAGATGGAGCTTGAGATGTTAGGGTCCCATGGCAAGTACTTTTCCTGCTTTGCCATCCTGCTTTTTCTTAACAGTAACTATACTTAATTTGACAAAAAAGAAAACCTTTCAGAGATGTATTTATTTTCTTTATTGTGTGTGAGTGTTTTGCCTGCATATATGTATACATATCACATGCATGCTGGTGCTTGTGGAAGTCAGAAGAGGGGCTTTGGGTCCCCTGAATTACAGATGGTTGTGAGCCTCCATGTGGGTGCTAGGAGCAGAACCTAAGCCCTCTGCAAACAGCAGCAAGTGCTCTTATCTGCTGAATCTTCTCTCTATCCCCAGACAGAAAAATTTTTAATGATTTGTCTTTAATTCATTTTATGTAGCATAGTAAGATTACAATGACATAGATAACTCAGCAGGCTTGAGAACAAATTCACCTGAAATGTAGAAGTGTTCTGTAGGGTGTTTCAGGCAATCCACAGAAACTCATAGAATTCTTTCCATGGGTTGACTGAAGATGGAAACTGAGACCATAACAGGACATTTGAATCTCTCTTCTAACGCTTTAATTGGCTTTATCATCCAGGCAGGTAACTCATGCCTATCTTTTTATTACCTCTTCCATAAAGTGAACCCCGCATAGGACTGCTCTGCAGTCATTGGTAGATGCAGAGCCCCAGAAAAACCACAGATGCATTGTCAGCCCTGTATAAGTTAGTGCAGCTGCCAGGACAGGAGCCTGCTGGCTGTGTGTGCCTTAAAGAAGGAACCAAGAGCATTGCTGAGTGCAGTTCCTGCAATAATTGGTTAAGAAAGCTTCTACTGTAGCCTTGCTTCATTGACCTGTAAACATAGAAATGAACAATATTATTAAAATTTCATCTCCCTCATTCCCAGATATGAGTATTATTAGGTAATCTGGAACATTCTGAAGTTTTATAACATAGATATCTTTTCTTTGAATTCGTCTACTACTATCCCTACCTTAAAATGTCATAAATACATGGAATTTACATTAATTACATAAACTCATAGTACATATGATGTGATCACATTTATTTTCAAAAATAATCTTTTAATTATTTTTTTTATTTTGCTTGTTCCCTCTTCTTTCCCTTCCTTCCAGACCCATGTTAACCACCTAGCAGGTAGCCTTCCATATTTTTCTATGCTCATATATGTGTGCTGTTGTGTGTGTTTATAGGAGGGGAGTTTTCGGGTATTTTATATGGAATAAAATGGAATCATAAGCATTTTTTTTACCTTTTTTTTTTTTTACCTTTTTCAATGAGTACTATCTCTTGGAAGTCCCTCCAAGTTAGAATAATAACTCTGTTATTCTTTTGAATGGCTTTAGTATTCTGTGGCTTAAGTGTATCATATTTTTTCTCTTGTTTTTCTAATTGATGAGCTTTACTTTGTCTCCTATGGTTTTTTTTTTTTGCCTCTGTTATTTTTTTTATAATAAATGTTTTGGGTAAATAGGTAGTGTATCTTATGTGTGGATAATTTTGTTATTATGAAATAATTTCCCAAGAGTGGGTTATAGAATTAAGCAATATTTTAGTTAATAATAATTATGCTGCTAGTGCTTTTGAACATCTTTTACTTGTTGACTTTTTGTTTTTGTTTTGCATTGGTAAAGAGGGGAGAGGCAGGGCCATGTATCCCAGGGCTTGGTGTGGGGGTCAGATTAATTTCTGGAAACTGATTCTCTTCTTCTGGTGATTGAACTCGGGTCATAAGGTGTGATGGCGGGCATCTTTTACCCACTGAGCCATCTTGCTGGCCCTGTTTTGAGACAGTAACTCATTTTGTAACTCTTGACCCTCCTGCCTCTGCATCCTGAATGCTTGGATTAGAGGTATGAACTCTGTCGTGCCTGGCAGTGTTCACAGTGATTTTTATACATCTACCACTGACCAATGTATAAGTTCTTATTTTTTTTAATTAGTTTTTTGAAAAGATTTGTTTATTTTTATTTTTTACATGTATGGGTATTTTGCCAGCATGGAACAGGAGTTAAAAAATTAAGATTTTCTGTGATTATGATTTCTGAAGTTTTTATTCCTCTATAAGTTTCATGATAAATTTTGAGCGACAGCTGTTATTTTTACAGGCAATATATTGCTTAAGAAATGTTGATGAGGGCTGGAGAGATGGCTCAGAGGTTAAGAGCATTGCCTGCTCTTCCAAAGGTCCTGAGTTCAATTCCCAGCAACCACATGGTGGCTCACAACCATCTGTAATGAGGTCTGGTGCCCTCTTCTGGCCAGCAGGCATACACACAGACAGAGTATTGTGTACATAATAAATAAATATTAAAAAAAAAAAGAAGAAATGTTGATGAAATGAAAAATAATAATGTCCGTGATCCTGCCAACAAATGAAACCTTCTCCGGACATTCGTTGTTTCTTTTTTCAAAGCCTCCTGATACGAGTGTGCATTGTATATACTTAGGGATGTGCCCACAAGAGGTGAGCGTGTAAAGATGCCTGCTGCCACACCTAATGACTTGAGTTCAGTTCCTAGATCCCTGTGGTGAGAGAAAATCACTCCTGAAAATTGTCCTGTAACTTCCACATGTGTCATGGCATGAGTGTGTGCATCCACACACACCATACACACAAATGTAAGAAACAGAGAAAGGCACCTGGGAACTGTACCACATGGCAGTTTAAGTGAGAGAGAGGGCACTGAGGTCATTGGTAAAGTCTCACTTGCTGCCGACACTGAGCAGTCAAGCATCTCTGTCCTGTGTGCCTTCTCTCAGTTTTGATGGTTTCACACACTAATTCCTTTCACTGGGCTATTTAAACATAAGCGCTAGATATTTGACTTTATGACTTTGCACAGCACCTCATAAATGCAGTATGAATTCTCACATCTAAGGTGACTGTCCTGGACTCCCCACAGTATGTAAATACACACTGTATATTTAGAATCCCTACCCTTTTTGTTTTTCTCCATTTTACTCCTTTAACAAATTCTACACTTGTAGAGAAGTCTCACATTGTTAGATTTCCATTTTCCTTTGGCAGTAAGCTTTTGTTACGTCTGTGAACTGCAGTTAGGGTTAGATAAGTTTAGGTTAAATATCGAGTAATCATGTCTGACAGGGCTATGTCATAATCGTTTAGGCCACAGTGTAAGTATTATCAGACTAACCTGTTACTCTGCTGAGTTTGAAGTACCCCCTCTCTCCCTCCTCCTCCTCCCCATCTCTCCCCACCTCTCCTTTTGCAAATGTGATGAGGTGTGAGTGAGTGCCTTCCCCTTAGCTCTCTGCCTTTTTCTTATTCACTGGAGCTCACCAGCCAGTCCCTTGGACTTGCCTGTTTTCATTACTCTACCCCACTTGAGCTTTGTGTGAGTCAGGTCCTGATGCTCCCACAGAAAGCGCTTTACCCACTAAGCCATCTCTTCAGCCCCCCATCCTGTGTTGTTTGTTTGTTTGTTGTTGAGACAGAGTCTGACTGACCTGGAATTCACTACACAGAACAGGCTGACCTCAAATTCATTTGGGAATCTACATGCCCAGTGCTATGATTAAATGTGTGCCATAATGCCAGGCAGATTTTTCTTTTGTTTCGTTTTTAAGATACCCTTTGTTTTTGTAGTTCCCAGGTGATCCTTTGGAACCATTGGCGTAGTTAGCCTTTCATTCAACCACTTCTCACTTAATTATTTTACTATCTAGTGATTTTTGTTCTATGAGTTTTTTCATTGGAAACTATAAAATAGTAAACTTTTAATATATCATCCCCTCTACATTATTTTTTTTCAGAAGATGAGTGTTCTCTTACCAAGCAGAAATCAATTATGGTTTATTCGTAGTTGAACATTTAAAATGTATTTTACTCTTGACCAATTTTCAGAGAGAAGGATTTTTAACTTGCCTTTATATTTTAATTACTTTGTAGCTAAAGGCATACATACATAGAGATGTGTGTGTATACACACACGATACAGTGCTTTAAAATGCAAATGAAATTTTAAATTTTGCTTTTAAGTTTCCATGTACTAAATTCAATGCCAGAGGTCATGCACACACCTTTAATTGCACCACTAGGGAAGCAGAGGCAGGTCTAGTCTGCATAGCCAGTTACAGGACAGCCAGAGAAATATAGCAAGAGCCTGTTTACAACAACACAACACTAGCTGCTCTAAATTAGTATTTAGAGACCTTTGGTCTTTTTATTTTATTAGTTATTTATATATTTGAGGCATGGGGTTATTTATTTATTTGAGGCATTGTTCTGGTGTTCTGGAACTCACTGTTTAGACCAAGCTGGTCTCAGACTCACAGAGCTCCTCCTGCCTCTGCCTCCTAAGTACTGGGATTAAAGGCATGTACCCCTTCTGGTTTTTTCTTCCCCCGTCTTTGGTCTTTTATTTTTACTTACCCACTGATAAAATGTCAAAAAATTAAATAAAACGAAACATGAAGTTGAGAGTGAATGATGGGGTTGAGCGTGGATATAGCTGAATTAGAAAAATGCCTGCCTTGAATGCGTAAATCCCTGGGTTTGACCACCAACATGGATAAAACAGGCATGGTGGTACATGCCTGTTTTGGGGAGGTAGAGACAAGAGTATCAGAATTTGAGGAATTATCAAAGATGAAGTTATATACTCTATAATTACTTCTGTCTTGCTCAAAGCCTGACTTTAATATACTATTTTATTTGGTCATACTAGTGAATAGTTAGCATACATTTCTAAACAGAAAAACAAACCTAAGCCGTTTCTATTGTGCTCAAGTACAGTATCCTTCCATCAAGTAAGCCATTCCTATGGGGCCTTTGTAGGAAGCTTGAGATGCTAGGTTTACAGTAGTATCAGCAACAGTGGTTAGTTGTTGCTTGACACTGTTACAAGGAGTCAAAACATTTTGGGGTATTGACTTAGAAGCCTGTGGTTTAGAACAGTTGTATGACTTGTAAGATCATACAGTATTAGACCTTGAATGTTCGTTGTATGAAAGAAGCTGTAGAGGACTGGCCGTGCTGCTCAGTAAGAGCTCTTTCCTGGTATATTTAAGTCAGAGCCACACAAGCATGAGGACCTGGGGGTGGATCCTTAGTACAGTGTAAAAAGCTACACGATGTGTGCCCATAATCCCCATGCTGTGGAGACAGATAGGTGGCTAATTGTGGTTCTTGCTCAGTTTGTGAGCTCTAGGTCTGATGAGAGACCCTGTCTCAAAAACTGACATAGGAAGCCAATCTGATGTTGATCTCTGGCCTCACTCATGCACACACTCAACACACAAATGAAGCCATAGACGGTATATAACCAAATATGTGTAACTGTGTTGCAGTACAGTTTTACTTACAAAACAGGCACCAGGTGGATTTATCTGCAGACTGTGGTCTGCTGAATCACTGGTTTAGAGACAGATATGTGTTAAGTCAAAAATGTGTACAACTAGCAAGGAAGGATGTTTTAGTGTTGAGAGCACTCCCTAGGTGCTCTTCCACTGGACCCAGGTTAATTCACAGTACCCACATGGCAGCTGTAACTCTAGTTTCAGAGGATCTGATGCCCTCTTTGGGCCTCTGGGCACCAGGCACACAGGAGGTACAGAGAAAGACATGCAGGCAAAACATTTTCTTTTTTGGTAGCCCTGGCTGTCTTGGAACTTATGTAGACCAGACTGGCCTACATAGCGTGTTTCAGAGCAGCAAGGACTACATAGCTGAGACCGTATCTCAACAATCAAAAAGAATGTGTGAAAATTGTAACAGTTTCTAAAGTTAATTCATTCTGAAATTGTCAGTGTTTTTTGAAAATATGCTGCTTAGTGATCGGTTGCTTTCATTTCTAGATAATAAATATGCTACATATTGGACGGTGGGGCGTAACGATCAGGAGTTTGAAGCCAGCCTAGACCACATGAGAATGTTTCTTAACACAAAAACCATAGTAACTGCAACAACAAAAATTGTTAGCCAGGCTTACTGTCCTTATGTCCAGTGCTCTGTCAAGTACAGGACATGCCTACAAACCATAGAGCATGGGTGGCGTGGGAGGGCCTGGAGACTCAAGGTGGTAAACAAAGTGAGAGATGCACGGGGCCTCAGAGGAGGGGAGAGCCATTGATTGGCAGCGAAGGCTATGAACCTGCACCAAGGAAGAGTTTCGCTAGCACCCCTCCCCTGGGGATGCATCTCATCCAATAGGTGCAGACTTGGGAAGCTTGTGTGTTTAGTTTTTCTGATCTGGGATCTTACTGTGTGCCTTAAGCTACTCTGAAACTTACCTAGTTTCCCAGGCTCGGATTTGTGGTAATTCCTCTTGTCTCGGCCTAAAGAGGGCTGGGATTATAGGCTTGTACAGATGTTTTTGTGACTGTTAGACCTTAAAGCAATACAACCTCTGACTGAGACAGCGTTACCTTGAGCTAGGAGTTTGAAACAGCAGGAGAGGTTTACAGCAGGGATTCTACCTGAGTGTAATTTGACTTGAGCAGTCCTCCTGTCTACAGAGTGGTAAGGATTAGAGGGGTGTCTGGAACCAGTTCCCCAGCAGATAGTGATGAGGAAAGTCCTGCTTAACTGTTAGCTGTCGTATCCTTTGAAGGCTCCTGTATGTGTGTATGTGCTCAGGTGCAAGGATGACCTACCGGCAGTCACACCTGCTTGATTTATGGAATTCTTATATTTCTGGGGTTTTGCCATTTTTTGTTAGTAGGAAATTAGTCTCTCTCTGACTGTGAATGAAATCTTAACTTGAGGATTTTGTTTTTCTGTAAGAATCTTTTAAAGAGGTTTCATGTAAATTGGATTAATTTCAAGCATGTGGCTTTTAATGTAATATTTCAAAATTTTTGTTAAATATATAGAAACTGATGTTTTATATTACTTATTACTTGCTGTATTTTTTATATCCTTCAGCTTTTAATATTCTTGTGAAGTTTTTTTTTCCTCTCTCTCTTTTTTTTTTAATGGCTCATACTATGCTATGCCTATTCCAAAGGCGAACAGCTGCTTGGAGAACTACAAGTGAAGAAAAAAAAGCATTAGATCAGGCTAGTGAAGAGATTTGGAATGACTTCCGAGAAGCTGCAGAAGCACATCGACAAGTTAGAAAATATGTTATGAGCTGGATCAAGCCTGGGATGACAATGATAGAGATCTGGTAAGAGGGCTGGGCAGGTGGACACACCTTGAATCTCTCGAGTGGGAGGCAGAAGCAGGGGGTATCGGAAATTTTTAAGGACCGGCCCTAAAAACTTTCAGTCAGGGTTCAAAAAGAAGCCACAGTAAGCGTAGGAACTCCAGTCTGATGGCTACAGGAAAAAGATCTTCTCTCACACATTTCACTCATGTTTCATCTTTCTCTTCTTTCTATTCTACTGCCTCTACCCTAATTCTTCTGTCCTGATTGCCTGTAACTTCTTATCTCTAATTCTGTCTGAATTCTAATTCCAATTCTCTGTTACAAATCTCTGTTCCAGTTTATTCTTGTTCTAATTACATTCTTTTTTTCTTCTTCCTGTTCATCTTATTTCTTCTCAATCTGTATCTCCTGTGGTTAGAAATTCCCAAGCAAAAGCAAATATATATCCATTCATTAGCAACTTTTTAGAAAAAAAAATTACAAGAAATTCTCAGGGACACAGGCATTCTTTGAAGATAGCAAGACTTAACAGCTGGTTCATAGCTAACCACAGCTGCAGCTGTGAGGGGGTCCCGACCATGTTTTAAAAAGGCCACTCCAGGTTACAAAGGGAGAAAAGTAAACCATTAGAGATCTAAGGAAAAGGCCAAGAGTACCTGTATTATTTTACATTTCTTAAGTGTGAGTAATAATATCTGGCCATGGTTAGTCACCTAGGTGCTGTTGGTCTCTTGAAGGACAGACACCTGCACCACCACCCTAATTCATCATAAATCCTCTGAAGGGCTTGGGTCCTACAAGGGCAGACACCTGCGATTTCATAAGTAAAACCTGCAAAAGTTCCGTGTGTGCTCTGTCCAGAAGGATGTGTGTCTGGCCAACTTGTCTAAGTTTCTCCCTGTAACGTGGAGGACACGTGTATGCCCATAAGAATGAGATGTAATCATGGAATTACATGTACCCGTTACATGAAAATGCATGGTCATGTGGAGATACCATAGGTTGTTGCACAAGCAATTTCCAGATGAAAGCGAAAGTTTTCAGTCAGTGGCCCTTCCAGCTTTGCCGGGCACACTTCCTCCATCTGAGAGTAATTTTTCGGGAGGGGAGTGACCTGAATTATCAATTGCTGTAAACTGTAATTGCATCATGGCCCATAAATAGTTCATGATAAACGCTCCTGACAGGTGGATCTCTGAGTTTTAAGTCAGCTTGGTCTGCGTGGTGGCTTCCAAGCCAGCCAGGACTATTTAGTGAGACTCTGTTTTTTTTTTTTTTTTTTTTTGTTTTTTTTTTTTGTTTGTTTGTTTGTTTTTTAAGAGACTGGGGGAAGGTATTCACTTTATACTAACATTTATATAACTAGCTCTCTAGTTAACAGTGTTTGTTTGGCTGTTAATTCTTTGCCACTCGGGTAAAGATTCTATAAATGTCTCCTGAGTTCTTGTATTGCTATAAAGCATGCACACATTTGTGCATTGGGCGTGTTCTTCTGTGTATATTTGGGTGTGCTTGCATACACGCAGGCAAAACACTCATATACTTAAAAGTTAAAATGTGTGTGTGTATCTAATATGCAGCCCTTAAGTTTGTTGTGAGACCTTGATTGCTAGTAGCTGAAGTTCAGAGTAGACTGTTCTCTTGAGCTTGTGATGGAGTTGATTTCCGTAACTTGCACGATGGTCTGATTGCGCCTCTTTGGAGAGCTGCTGTATGTGTTTAGAAAGTAACCAGGGTTTTAGTGAACTTTTGGGATTGATAGGCTATAAGGTGTGATTCTAAAAACAAATCCCTTTTTCCTCTAGTGAGAAGTTGGAAGACTGTTCTCGAAAGCTAATAAAAGAGAATGGGCTAAATGCAGGCCTGGCGTTTCCCACTGGGTGTTCTCTCAACAACTGTGCTGCGCATTACACTCCCAACGCTGGGGACACGACCGTGCTGCAGTATGACGACATCTGTAAGATAGACTTCGGGACACACATTAGTGGTGAGTCTAGGTGATCCCTTTTCACTCACAGGGATGCCGTTCTCTGTACGCGTGAGATGGAGCTGGAGAAACTGAGCCTCCACATTTTGTTGTCTCCGTTCTGGAAAGCTGTGCTGAGGCAGAGCTTTACCTTTGCTTTAGGTTAAAAGCATCCTACCTAATCTGGAAACTCTTTGGATAATTGACGTTTACTTTGTTTTCATAAACGATTGTATATTTTTTTTTTCCACTCAGGTCATTGTTTTATTCAAATACAAAGTATTTTGCTAGGACTGGATATATATATAGCTCAGTAGTCTGACATTCAGTCCCCGGTGGCACAGTGCCTTTGAGCCCAGTGCTAAGGAGGCAAAGGCTAGGGGATTTCTGTGGACTCAAAGCCTATCTGATCTATATAGAGTTCTAGAATAGCCAGGACCACATCCTGAGACCCTGTCTCCATTTAAAAACAAAGCAAAACAGGTTTGATGGTGTACATCTTTAATCTCAGAGTAAGCCAAGTGGGCCCCTGTGAGGTCAAGGCCTGTCTGATTTACAGAGCAAGTTCCAGGACCGCCACAGCTACACAGTGAAACCCTGTCTTTTTGGTTTCTTTGAGGTAGGGTTTCTCTGTGTAGCCTTGGAAACTGTCCTGACTCTCACTCTTGGTAGACCAGGCTAGCCTCAAACTCACAGAGATCTGCCTGCCTGCCTCTCAAGTGCTGAGATTGAATGCGTGCACCACCATTGCTGGAACCGTCTTTTTAAAAACTGAGTGTGGTGGTGCCTGTAATTCCAGCACTTAGGAAGTAGATCAGAAGTTAGGAACATCCTCGACTACATAGTGAGTCGGGGCTAGACTGGAATACATGGGGCCTCATTTCAGAGGACAGCAAAATAGTATGTGTAGAACTTTGTTTGGTTGGTGTATATGTTTGCTTTTCTAAATTTCCCTAAAGTCATAACACCTAATGTACCTTTTGTATATTACTTAACAGTCAAGGAAGTGAATTTAGATTGAATGTTTACTTAAGATTTTAAGGTTTTCCTAAATTGGATAAGTGACACTGTGTTTAGGGGTTTGTGACTAGATTTTTCTCTGTCCATACTGCTGTTCATATTTCCTCCGTGTTTTATTTCTGTTTATTGGTTTGTCTGTGGGAACACCGAGTTGAGCACTATGTAATAGCTTATAAATTACAAATTTTATTCTGAAGTCACTGATTCATCTCTGGGAACTTGAATGCCATCTTCTAACTCTTAACTGGCAGGTTAGTAAGGTAAGTGCTGTAAGGAAGGTAAATCAATTTAAAGATGGCCTTTTTTCTCTTTCAGGTAGAATAATTGATTGTGCTTTTACTGTTACTTTTAATCCCAAGTATGATATATTATTAAAAGCTGTAAAAGATGCTACTAATACTGGAATAAAGGTATGTGGACTCCAGCGCTGTTTAACAACGTTGTTTTCAGTACTCTCAGAGGTTGTTTAAGGTCTACATGGTATTTTAGGTGATTTATAGAACTCACTGGTTAGTTCTATAACTCACAGGTTAGTTCTTCTGTACTAAGAACTCTGAAATAGTTATGATTACTAAACAATTTGGATCTGTTTTTGCCTTTAAAAGTGATTGTTTTTTGTTGTTAATGTTTTATTTTTGAACAGTTCTATTTACACAGCAAGGCTGAGCAGAAGATAGGGAAATTCCCATGTAAACTGTTGGCACACACCATTACTTTTCCACTGCCAGAGTCTCCAACAAAGTACACTCCTTAGAAAAGTCACCTCACCAGCAGTGACTCTTCATCATCATCTAGAGCCCACAGTTCGTATTCGGGGTCACTCAAATACAGAATGACAAGTGTCCCAGTACAATACAGTAGTATGGTATTTCCACTGCCCCCAAAGCCAGGCCCTGAAGCAAGCACTCGGCTTCCCCTCACATTAGGTCTGTCTGTCTCTTTTGCTCATTTTTTTCTTTTTTCTTTTTGGCTTTTCGAGGTAGAGTTTCTCTGTATCCCCAGCTGGCCTGGAACTTGCTCTGTAGACCAGGCTGGCCTGGAACTCAGAGAGATCCACCTACCTCTGCCTCCTGGGTGCTGGGATTAAAGGTGTGTACTACCACCGCCCAGCACATCTCTGTGCCTTAAAGTACATGTCCTGTAGAATTTACCATCTTACATTCCTTAGTATGTTTCGTAGCTGCTGCCGTACTTTCTACAGGGACTGGACTGCTTTGTTCCTGCTACAAGTGCTCGTGTCTTAGCTCCCATTCTCTAGTGTGTGTGCTTATTGTTTTCGTTTTTTTTTTTTTTTCTTTTTTCCATCATCCTAATGGGAGTTAGATTGTGTCTTTTGTAGTTTTGACTTGCCGTTCCTTATTGAGTGTGAGGGGCACCTTTTTAGGGGTTTGGCAGATTCCTATTCGGGTCTTCGGCTTTGTTTTTTCTCTTTTTAAATGTTATTTTTTAAAAGGTTGCAAGTAAAAAAATATTCACACTGAAATTAAGACCCGAAGATGATGCAATCCGATGAAGTTTTATATAGTAAAGTAGCCATTCAGAAAGGACGCTCCTTTCCTGGGCCGTCAGGTTGGAGCTTATACTTAAGCTATTATATTTTTGTGCACTTTGCACCACCAAAAATGAAAACTCTGGTTTGAACTAGAAAACAATTGTCTTTATGTCCTCTTTTAAAAGGCTAGAGCTTGTGTTTATATTTGTATTCAGTTTCAGTCCTTTCTTATCCTCTAGTATTTAGAGTTATTTGTTCTCTTCTATATGTTGTATTATATCTATATGGATATATATATATATAAATAAATAAAGTTCTTTGTTTTAGTGTTGAGTTCAGAAGTTCTCTGTATATTATGGATCTTAGTCTTGTGTCCAGCATATAATTTGCCAATATTTTCTATCTAAAGTTGCCTTTTATTATATTGATAATGTATGTTTGCTACCTGGAATGTTATCATCATATGAAATGCAGTGGGTTTTTTTGGTTTTGTTTGTTTTTGTTTTTGTATTGTTGCCTGTGCCTTTGATATAAAACCACTGTCAGATCCAGTAGTGAGAAGCCTTTGACTGTCTGCTGTGAGAGTTTTACCGTTGTGGGTCTCATGTTAGGTTTGGGGGAAGTGGATGTGTGGGTATTTTGCCTACATGTATGATTATGCACCGTGGGCAGGCAGTGCCCTCAGAGGCCAGAAGGGGCTGGACCCTCTGGAGCTGGAGTAACAGATGGTTGTGAGCATGTGGGTGCTGGGAGCCACACCTGAGTCCTGGGAAGACTGTGCTTAGCCTGTGCTCACAACTGCTGGGCGTCTCTCCACCCCCTGTTGAGAGGTTTCCTCCCCTTCCTTTGCAGTCTGGATGCAGTTGTTTCTTTTTCTTGCTTAATTGTTCTGGACAGAACATTCAGTCACATGTTAAGCAAAACCAGCAAAGGGTAGTCGTCTTGCCTTGTTTCTGACTTTCAAGGAGATGGTTTCAGCAGCTGTATTTCCTATAGGTTTCTCCTGAAGCTTTTGTTATTTTGAGGGTAGTTTTTCTATTTTTTTTCTTACTTTGTTGAGTCTTTATATTGAAAATATATTCTAAATGTAAATCCCATTGAAATGATTTGTGCCTTTTCCTCAAAATATGTGTTTATATTGATGAATTGTTGAACTGCCCTCAGGAATAGTGTGTGTGTGTGTGTGTGTGTGTGTGTGTGTGTGTGTATGTGTGTAAGAGAGAGAGTGACTGAGACAGACAGACAGTGTTGCCTTGGCTGCCTCTAACTTGGGCTCAGGCTTCTTTCTGGAGAGCTTCCATCTTCTGAGTATGTGGAACTACAGGAATGTACCACCGTGTATCCCCCTTGTGGTAGGAGCACTGCTGCTGTATAAGATAGAATTGATTGAACTAACTTTACCACCTGATGTGTTTCCTGGAGGTTTTAAGATGACTGACCCTAAGATTCCTACCCTGAGATCAGCTTCTGCTAGTGTAATTTTGCTTAAGCAGAGATTCCTGGTCGATTCCCGAATATAAATGATTTTAAATATTATGTTAATGAGTATTTTGCCTGCATTATTTAAGTGCACTACGTGTGTGCATTGCTTTCAGAGGCCAGAAGAGGGTGTTGGATCCCTGGAACTGGAGTTACAATTGAGCTCTATCATGCTGGGTGCTGATTACCAAATGAGGTTTCCTCTACAGGAGGAACAAGTTCTCTTAGCTACTGAATCATCTCTCCAGCTGCCACCACGCCATTGTAATTCATTATATTCCTTACATTTCTCCAAATAAACCATACTGCAGATCTTACAGGCAAAGAAAATTTGGGTCTAATTGGTTGTGTGTTATTAAACATCCTTCACAAAGTCTTATATAATTATTTGTAATATACAAATTAGTTTTTCTGGTTGTCCTTTATTGCAAAATTAAAATACACATTATTTTTAGTGTGCTGGGATTGATGTTCGTCTCTGTGATGTTGGTGAAGCCATTCAAGAAGTTATGGAGTCCTATGAAGTAGAAATAGATGGGAAGACTTATCAAGGTATGGTCCTTTACAGTGGGCTTTGGGTCAGCTCGTGTGTGGAAGCAGTGTTGTGGGAGCTCTCTGGGTACTTTCTGAGCTAATTAGTAGCTACGAGGACATCCATACTTGAACCAGGCTTTTGGGACATTATGGATGAATGAGGAAACCAGAGTCTTGTTCATTGGTGATTCTGCAGAATTCGGAGGCTGGTTAATCTGCTGTCTTCAGCTGCTGCTGTGCGATTGTCAGAGCCGTCACTTGTGCTTTGTGGTGCTCTGCATCTGTCACTCCAGGTCTATCTGATCATCTGGCCACACTCCTCCTTTCTCTCTTTAATGCTGTTCTAAAAGTCATGAGATTGCAGGAAGGGGTCTCAGAAATTAAGTGGAAGACTGGGGGAGTAAATTTGAAAAAAAAAAAAAAACCAACCATTTTGCATGTCTGAAATTCTCAAAAGAATAAAAATATTATAGTTAAATAAAAATAATAAAAAGGAGAAATTGACTGAATTTTCTTTTTTTTTTCTTAAAGATTTATTTATTATGTATACAACATTCTGCCTCCATGTATGCCCACACGCCAGAGGAGGACGCCAGATCTCATTACAGATGGTTGTGATCCACCATGTACTTGTTGGGAATTGAACTCAGGACCTCTGGAAGAGCAGTCAGTGCCCTTAACCACTGAGCCATCTCTCCAGCTCCCTGACTGAATCTTCTTAAGTCTAAGTAAATAAAAGAATTAAAAAGAAAAAAGTATTAGGGTCTAGAGAGATGGCCCAGAGGTTAAGAGCACTGGCAGCTCTTTAGAGGTCCTGAGTTCAATTCTCCGGCAACCACATGGTGGTTCATAGTTATCTGTAATGAAATATGGTGCCCTCTTGTGGCATTCAGGTATGCATGCAGGCAGAACACTGTATCCATAATAAATAAACATTAATTAAAAAAAACCCAAACTTTATTTTCTTTATGTTTTAGAGATAGGGTCTCATTGTATCCAGTGTTGGACTTGAAACTGTTAAGCCAAGGGTGACTTGTTCTTTGGTTTGTTTTTGTCTTCTTGGGGAATAGTTGGCTAAGACTTAGAATAGTGCTGTATACGCTTTAAAATAAATTTACCTGATTATAAGTTTTTTTGTTTTTTAAAAAGATAATTGATACTCTATTGTTATCCCACTAGTTTTGTTTGTTTTTTGGGGTTTTGTTCTGTTTTTCCTTTTTTCTTTTTAGGCCTACATGGTTCACATGATGAGACTACAATAATCAACAAATCTTAAAAAAAAAAAATACAACCTGAAATTGAACAGTTTTGACGAAAGAGCTCCTTTCTTCTCCCATTAAACCTAATATTCTAGAACTATCTACTTGTTAGGTCATAGACATTGTACTGCAGTGGGGATTAACTATACCAGCTGCAGCTTCTTTCTTTCCAGGGCAGAGGCACCAGCATTCCAGTCTTGTATGCGGTCTGGTCCTATCACTAAGAAGCTAAACGCCTAGCATGTAGCAGTCCCCTAGTGGGAAGGGACAGAGGACTCACTTCCAGTTGGTCAGGCCTGCCTAGCCCCAGTGAAGGTTTTGTGATCTACCTGGTGTACAGATCAACAACACCACTCTGAACGTTGGCTTCCTCCTGCATGGGTCCCCTTCACTGTCGTCACCTGGGTATTCTTGCAGTCTCCTGTCTGCACAGAGCTGCCGAGGTGTCTCCAGTTCCTCTTCTCTTTCCTGTGCCTGGTGTTATTCCCAGGGCGGGAAGTTATCCTAGTATGAATCACAGGAGTTAGCCCAGGTTGGGGTTTGGCCTTGACCTTGCTCTGGGCAACCTGGACCCTCCTCTTCTGTGATTTCTTGGGTATCATACTTCTTGTGAGCCTTCCTAAACAGACACCGGTTTGCAGATGAGTTTCCTGAAGGTCCCTCCCTGGTTGTGGGTAGAGCTTATTATTCTAAAGGTTCCACTACAGAGATGTAGCTAGGGCTTGGGTTGCAGAAATGGTAGTGTCTTTCTCATCTAATTCTCAGTGGGGACAGCTGTTCAGTCTGGACAGGGGTCCTTGTTCCTCTCTGGAGTGTCTTCTGACTTGACCTTCTCCCTTCTCCTTCATTTATACTAATAACAATGCATACGCTCAAATTTCACCTCCCCATTGAACTTATGATGTCATTATTTCATTGTTTTATTTCTTTTTAAAATCTTGATATATAATTCTGCTCTTGAAGAAAGGTGCCTTATCAATGCTTCAGAAACTACATAGCTAGATTTCCTAAAGTTGTGGAACATATTAACATTGAAATGCACAAAACATAAGAATTGACTTGTCAATTGAAGACCGTGTAACTTTATCCCTTGAGAGAAGTCTTCGCTTCCCAGAAGGCCTCCAAGCTCGTCATGTGCTCTTATGCTCTGTAGCACCTCCCACTGTTACACCCCCAACACCACTGTACTGGTGGGGGTTTAATGGGAACCTGAGGGTCAGGCAGAGCTTAGCCACCCTCACCTTTCCAGTCAGAGCAGCGATGCTCCAGTGAGCTATGGGCATCAGTGTTGGTGTGGCGTCTGCTTTTCTGTCTTTACTAATTACATGTTCCTAAGGAGCAGTCAGACTTGAGATTTGAGCCTGTGTATACATGGAAACGTATAGTGTGCCTCTAGTGCCGTTAACCATTCCATATTGTTTAGTCTACGTATTCCTTGCTTTCTGTTTTCATCTTGGAATAATGTTCCAGGCTGTGACTTTATTGTGTGATTGCAGGAAATTGAGTTTGTTTTATAACATTTAAAACAGTACAATTTAAATTTTTGTAAGATTGGTTTGACAGTGTCCCCGCCTTCACATTATCTTTTGTTTTAATATATATCTTTAAGGTTCTTATTTCTAAATACAGTATCACCTATAATTTATTTTTTTCTTCCATTTTCCTCTTTGGTGATTTTTAATGATGTGTTTGTGTAACTGGGTTTGTGCAGACGATTACTGGTGCCCATGGAAGCCAGAAGGCATTGGATCTTCTGGAGCTGGAATTTGAGGTAGTTGGGCCACCTGACATGGGTGCTGGGAATTAACTTTGGTCCTCTTCAAGAGCAGAATGCACTCTTTAGCAGCTGATTCTTCTCCAGCCATCTCTTTGGTATTTAATAAAACAAACTACCTTTTTTTTTTTTTTAACACTTTATCTCTGTGAGAGCCTTGATTTTTGTTTGTTTGTAGCTAACCTTAAACTCGGCGATCTTCCTGCCTCTGCCTCTCAAGTGCTGGGATTTTTTTAATGGTTATGCGCCACCGTGTGGTTGCTGGGAGTTGAACTCGGGACTTCTGGAGGAACAGCCAGTGCTCTTAGCCACTGAGCCATCGCCCCAGCCCCCAAGTGCTGGGATTTAAGTGTGTGCCACAACTCTTGCTCAGTGTCTGTAGTGTAAATGTTTAAACTCTATCAAAAGGCTAAGAGAGCCTAAACATTTCTTTCTTTATTATGACAGTGAAACCCATCCGTAATCTAAATGGACATTCAATTGGACCTTATAGAATACACGCTGGGAAAACGGTGCCCATTGTGAAAGGAGGGGAGGCTACAAGAATGGAGGTATGTGAGTCATTTCCGCAAACAAGGGGCGCTGGTATGCTAGGAAGGTGCACTACCGCTGCCCCCCTTCAAACTCCCACACCAGCCCATGTCAGTTTTGATAAGGGATATCCAGTGACAAAGGCTGAGCAGCCAGGCCGAGTAAGACTTTGAGAAGCCTATTTCCTGTTACTTCTTTATTTTGTGGGAAGCTGATTAATTGTGAATTGTTTTTCTCTCTTTGGTCCTTCTGTGTTTTGAAGGAAGGAGAGGTGTATGCCATTGAGACCTTTGGTAGCACAGGAAAGGGTGTTGTTCATGACGACATGGAATGTTCACACTACATGAAAAACTTCGATGTGGGACATGTGCCAATAAGGTGAGACTATCGATCTCTTCTAGGGTAACAGTAGGACAGACATACTGGGTGAGATATTTATAAATGCTACAGTTTGGAGTCTTATCGGTTTCTGTAATACAACAGAAAAATTACCATGGGGTGAAAATGAGAGTGGCAAACATTCAAACAGTTACTGATAATGCAGTATTTGTTTCCTGGCATTCTAGGTTTAGGAGGGTCTCGTCTTACCCCCCACCCCCACCCCCTTGGTTTTTTGAGACAGGGTTTCTCTGTAGCTTTGGAGCCTGTCCTGGAACTAGCTCTTGTAGCCCAGGCTGGCCTCAAATTCACAGAGATCCGCCTGCCTCTGCTTCCCTAGTGCTGGGATTAAAGGCGTGCGCCACCATGGCCCAGGTTATTTAATGTTTTTCCTATTGGTAAATGTCCTATCACAGTTGACATGGTTTTTTTACTCTTGATAGAGATTGGTTATAGGTTGGATTCGTGCTTTCATGGGAGAGTCTTCCACCTTCTATAATTCTCATTTAGGAATTTAGCACACTTAAGTGATCTTCAGCGGATCATGCTCAGCTGTGTCTTTGGGCCATTACATATTTCAGTAATTATCAGTAAAGGAATAGTTAGTGTTGTGAACTCAGAGTCCAGGTGCAGTGCTAAGATTTGAATTTTATAATGGGGGAAATTGATTAGTTACCCAGCTATTAATCTTTGCTTTTCTCCTCTTAGGCTTCCAAGAACAAAACATCTGTTAAATGTCATCAATGAAAACTTTGGCACCCTTGCCTTCTGCCGCAGATGGCTGGATCGGTTGGGCGAAAGTAAATACTTAATGGCTCTGAAGAATCTGTGTGACTTGGGCATAGTAGATCCATATCCACCACTGTGTGACATTAAAGGGTCGTACACAGCACAGTTTGAACACACCATACTGTTGCGTCCAACTTGTAAAGAAGTCGTCAGCAGAGGAGATGATTATTAAACTAGTCCAAAGCCAACTCAACTTTGTTTTCTAAGCTTTGTTGGAACACATTATACCACAAGTAATTTGCAACATCTTGTCTGTGTTAACAGTGGACCTGTGTAATACCTTTATCCATGTTTCAAGGAGTTTGATCAAAGGCAGACTGTCTACATATAATTAACCCAGGAAAAGGCTTTCAAGACTTTGATGTTAACTGTTTCTCCCGTCTAGGAAACGCTCTGCTCCCTAGTTAGGAATTAACTTACACACTTTGTTTTGAAGACCTAAGCGATGCTTTTTGGATATTTATATTGCCATATTCCTACTTGAATGCTTTGAATGACTGCATACATCCAGTTCTGCACTTGTGCCCTCTGGTGTTGCTTTTTAACCTTCCTGAAGTCCATTTTCTAAATAAAAACATTTTCAGATCTGAGAGCTACATTTTAATGTCTATAGTTGTAATTCTAAGCAGAAAGTAGTTAAAGTATAGATGCTGTTCTTTATGCGGGCTGTATATACCTACAGATTTTCTGCAGGCAAGATGTCTGTCAGGTCTTCATATATGTGGAGTGAGCAAAAAGGAGTACGCCTCCTTAGGGGCGCTTTGTTTTTTTGTAGAAGCGTATTTAACATTAGTCTTCTTTCTTGTCATTGGGAAGGTGTACTTATTTATACATCGTGGGAAAAGATTGTGCCAACTTTAAAAACCTTCATGAATGAAAGTCCCTTAACTCAGTGGTCATATTTATAGGGTATGTAGTCGACAAATTAGGTAACAAAAACATTAAAGCCATAAGCAAGAGAAGTTTGGATCTTGTTCTAGTTAGAAAAGCTAACTTGAAATTGGACTTTTTTCTTCATAAGCCAAATACTCAACATTCATGGCCCTTAGCAAATTAAGTATCTTAACATCACAGATTACACCGTGGTGGCGCACACCTTTAATCCCAGCGCTCAGGAGGCACAGGCCTGATCTACAGAACAAGTTCCAGGACAGCCAGGGCTTTACAGAGAAACCCTTTCTCAAGCCTTCCTCCCCCGAAATGAGGTCCTTTTATAAAGTCAGGGGTGTTATTTTGAATGTAAGGATACAAAGTTTAGCTTGTTTGGAAGCCCAGTTATTTAACTGCTTAGATTCTTAAATGTGGTTTGATACAAATGTTCCATCATAGTTTGCTTTTGTTACTTGTCCAGATAGAGCCTTAATTTGTATATGCCTTAGCACAGTGATGCTGTATTGCCTCTGGGATGCTATGTGGTTTTAATTTTGTTTGACATGGTCCCTGAAGAAGAGAAACAAGATTTATGGACCCGGATCGTATTCTGCCTGAATAGCTGCTCTTTCTATGTTCCATCTCTAAGTGAATGCTGCTTTTCTTTGTGGGGAACAACCTAGTTTTCAGCTGTGTGTTTACAATGCTATTGTTCACATTGCTGCTCTTGAATACGATGTCTGTTTTGACACGTTTTGCAGGATGCTCCCCAGCTGGCTCCTTCTGTGGCTCTGGATTCACAGGCAGGTGATTTGAGCAGCTTGAGTCAGGATTTTCAAAACTGACTCCTAATGAAGCGCTTTAGGGTTTTCCAAGGTCTTTCTCAGCACATTCTCCTTCGTGCAGTCCAAACTTAGAAAGCTGTTGGGGGCATCATTCTGTCCCCAGATGGCTGGAAGTAGTATGGCCTTATAGTGGTTCTCTACCTTCCTAATGCTGTGACCCTTCAATATATAGTTCCTCATGTTGTGGTGACCCAACATAAAATGACTTCATAACTGTTATTTTGCTATTATTGTAAATCGTAACGTAAATAACCTGTTTTTGGATGGTCTTAGGCGACCCACAGGTTGAAAACTGCTGTTTAAGGAAAGCTGGCACACAGAAGAACCCTCCTTACTAGCTTTCATTCCTCCAAGTCATTGTCACTTTTAGTGATGGATCTCTTACTGGCAACAAGTCTTAGTTTGCTGTTATCAGTTGTGCCTTCAGTAAATTATTTACAACCCAAACTATTGGTTTTTTTTTGTTGTTGTTATTAAAACAACATGTTGAGATCTCAGGAATTTAATAAGAAATCTAAGTTTCTGTTCATCATTTGGGTTTTGTTTTTTCAAATTGCTCTCCTCTTTCCCCCCCTAAAGAGCAATTTTAGATTCACAACACAATCTAGTGAGAAAGTACTATAGCTCTGGTGTGCTACCCCAACACATGCTTAAGCCCAGGTCACCTTTGTGGTGACAGACAGCAGCACTTTGTGTTTTGTGCTCCTAAAAGTTAGGACTGTTCCTAACTTTTAATCCCAGCACTCATGCAGAGGCAGGTGGATCTCTGTAAATTCAAGGCCAGCCTGGTCTACAAAGCAAGCTCCAGGTCAGCCAGGGCTACACAGAGAAACCCTGTCTCCAAAAAGAAGAAAACCCACTAAAGAAAAAAACAATCCTCAAGCCGGGTGATGGTGGCGCACACCTTTAATCCCAGCACTTGGGAGGCAGAGGCAGGCGGATCTCTGTGAGTTCGAGACCAGCCTGGTCTACAAGAGCTAGTTCCAGGACAGGCTCCAAAAAACCACACAAACCCTGTCTCGAAAACAAACAAACAAACAAACAAAAAAACAATCCTCAAAATTAAAGGCTAGACTTGGTACCTTTACCACATAAATCTTTAATGAGGTACAGTTAACAGTTTAGGCAACAGTTTGCATAGGTACTGGTAAATGCACATCTTCAGGCCTGACCAATACCCAGCTGTATTTGGAACAAGTGATTCGTCGACACTCTTTTGCAGCTGTCAGCTGCCCCAAGTGACACCACTCTCATAGACCTGCTAGTGAGACCGCTTTCTGGCTTTAATAAACCCATGTTAGCAAAAAAGGAAAGGGACGAAGGCTCTCCCAGCAGCTGACAGGGACCTTGAGGTGTTAGAAACTGATTCGTAGGTTGGTGGAGCGCCCCTTTCTGAATAAATGAAGCTGGCAGCACCAGGGCTTTCCTTAGAACACAGCAAAAGAATTTTCTTGCTTTCAATAAAATTTTACATAGTGTTTTTAAAGAGGTAACCCTGGCCCTAAGAGGGTCCTAGTAGTTACATAATCCTAGCAAGAATAAAAGATTGACGCATAGGTTACTTTGGGGAAAAAAATGAGGTCCTGGTTATAGCAAATCACTCACTGGTCTTGAACAGTTTCTTCTGCCCTAAGCTTTTCTCCCCCTCTTGAAGACTTTTATTCCTTTGAACTAAAAAATCTCAAACATTTAAGAGCTCTACTAATGTAATTAAACACAAAATCAACTCATTCTCAAGATAAACTACATTTGTATGAGATCATATATTAGTTTGCTAAATTCAAGCTCTTGTGACTTCTTTATTAGAAGTGTGTACCACTGCCCACGGTTCCAAAGTTTAAAAGTACACCATAATGAATCTGCTGTTTTTGTTATGAGTTTGTACTCGATAAAGAACAATCACGGAAGCAATAAACTGTATAGTGAAAGACCAGCAACTGCGTTAAGTCTATTCCAAGCCTTGTGCTTCTGCACGTAGCCTCAGGAATAAACCTTTGGTGTTTGACTTCCAGTCTGTTTGCCTTTAAGGGAACAGAACTGAAGTGAGTCTATCAATGGCTTTCTTAGTCAGACTCTGAAGAACATACCCTTCCCATGTTCTATAGATTTAGATCTATAGAAAACAGCTACAAAAGATAAACAATATATATAAAATGATGCCACTTGAATTTCTTTAGTAGATTGCACAAATTCATGATTTGAGGCAATTAAGACATCAAAATATAAGAGGTAAACAATAGCCTGAGGTAAACAATAAAAGTATAAAACTCAAATAATTGAAAAATGTTTAGTTGGCCTATATTTGATATACATATATTTATAGTATGTAATAAAAACAAAACCTTTGTAGTTAAATACAAAATGTCTAAACGTAGCATGCACTGATCATAATTAAAAAATAAAAACAATGAGGCTCAGCATCGTAAGTCAGCCCATTTAAAAAGTATATATACAAATAATGAGCGCCCACTCTGGATCAGCTAAGGACTTCGTTAGAAGAGGCGTCGGTTTCTTCACTGTGATGCTGGCTACTGGACAAGAGCTCAGGAGGCAGGAGTTTAGAATGTCCGTTCTCAATAACTCGCTGGGTATAAAATAAGATATAAGCTTGGGCCTTGCGTACTTCATCCATAGTGCACATGCTTAGCTTGGAATTGTTACAGTGGACCCAGAACCCTAGAGTGAAGCAAAGAGAGTGGACGTTTGTAAAAGAGTTCCAAACGTGTCTACTACAAAAGCCTGTGTTCCTGAAGTTCCTGAATGAATGGAGTTTCCTGAAGGAAAGGTAACGGCTGCTTCATTTTCCTTATAATGGGAGAGTGTTACTCTAGTGTTGGGGAATGTTATTTTCAGGTGTGTGACTTTTGTTTACGCTGCATTTGTTTAACTCTGTGAAGCTGTGTTACTGTGCCTGTCTAAAGCACCTGTGGTCTAATAAAGAGATGAACAGCCAGTAGTGAGGCAGGAGCAAGGATAGGCGGGGCTGGCAGGCAGAGAAAATAAGGAGAACCAAGGAAGAGGAGCAGCAAGAGAACAAGGAAAAGACATCAGGGACCAGCCATCCAGCCAGTTCCGGGGAGAGAGAGGTAAAGAAAGGTACAGAAATAGAGAAAGACAAAACCCTAGAGGCAAAAGGAAGTCAGGATAATTTTAAGAAAAGCAGGCAAGAAACAAGCCAATCTAAAGTTGGGCATTCATAACTAAGAAATAAGCCTCTGTGTGATTTATTTGGGAGCTGGGTGGTGGGGCCCCTCAAAAAGCCAAAAGAGTAAGACTTGACACAGTACTCTAGAATTCCTTTAGGTTTCTTTTATGGCATAGCCTATTTTGTTAGTTTGGAGTTACAGAATCTGACAATGTATTTGGCATGCTCCATTCCCAGTGGAAATACTAAGTAATTAGTGCGGCAGCCACTGCCTACAAAACACAGTATACCCTAGTAGTTTCCTTTGTAGAAGAGCCAGGCTTTTTGCTGTCTGCACTGCTAGGGTGTGTGTATGTACGCGTGTTCATTTTTCAGTGGTCCAGTCACCTCTGCTAGGAAAAGGATTTTGCGTGTTAAAGTTGAACAAATATCTGTCATCTACCAGGTCATTAGATACCTTGATCTTTGATGAACCAGTGAACATAGGAATTATGACTTTTAGAAAAACTGGCCAGTACTGGGCCTAGTGTGGGAGATAGAGGCAGGGGTATCTGAGTTTGAGGCCAGTCTGGCCCTTGTGTGTGGCACACGTCTTTAATCCCATCGCTCAGGGGTGGCAGAGTTCAAGGCCAGCTTGGTATCCTTAGGAAATTCCGAAATAGCCAGAGATCCGTAGAGTATGGATTCCAACCCTGTAGAATACTTTCTATGCCCCTGCCCCCTATCAACCAGCAGCACTGACTGCGGAAAGCCTTTGTCCTGAAAGACGGCAAATGGTCAGGTGACTCAGTTTAGAAATTGCTAAGCACTAGCTTCAATTGTAACCCAAGATTTACCTCCTTCAGAATTGTAGCAGTAGGCAGTGTAGTGTCCTAAGCCAGATCCTTTCCCGTGGTGTATCACTACAGCAGATAAAGTGTAGATAAAGCATTCTGGACTGAGCGCTTTCAGGGTCTCCCTGCAGCAATAGGGCTCCATGTTTAAGGTTTCCTCAAAGACAACATGAACACCAATCTTCTCTCGGTTATTACGTCCTGACCATCTGGGAACAAACCAAAGGGAAACAATCAAGGGGAGAAAGTTTGCCGTATGTTAGCCTGGACAGCTTTAACAGTGGATCCCAGAAACCATGAAATACGAAGACTAAATGTAGCCTTTCAATACTGAGTTGGCTGTATGGGGATTTAGGCTTACTTTGAAAAAAGTCCCATCAAGATTGCTTCATTAGTTTAAGAATGCATACATGTGCTGGGAATCCTGTTGGGGCCTTGGACTTGATAGGCAAGCATTTGACCATTGTATCCCCAACCCTTCCATCAGTTTGTTACCATATGGAATTTTGTTGTTGTTTTTTGTTTTCAAAAGGTCTCATTCCCAAGTACTGAATTCCCAATGTGTTTTTTTCTAACTTCTAAGTGGGATTATAGGCTTAAAATAATTGTCTTTGATATAGAAATAAAACTTAGAAAATTATAGCTCTATGAGTTTTAAATTATCTGTTGAATGAAAGGACCATCTCAAGTGGGAGGCTTTGATGGGTTGGTATGAGGGAAAAAACCACACAGGTATCTCTTAATTCCTAAGAACTCTACACTAAGTAAGGGGATGTCAAGTGACAAACCCCCATAGTGTTACTTTCTCAGTGTGTCCCATTACTGCAACATTTTATCACTGTTTGGTACAAGAGGGAAAATCACAATCTAGATGTGCGTGATGCTGTGTATACCTGAATATTAAACAATAAATATATTAAATTCACACAGAGCAGGTCACAGTCCCTGCTGGGATATGTGATATACTCGTGGGCACTCAGGAGAAGGGTACTCAATTTGAGGCCAGCCTGGGGTACATTGCACAGCAAGTTCCAGGCTACCCCAGTGCTGGCTCAGAAAAACAGTAACAAAAGTGGGTGGTAGGGGTGTGGCCTTTAATCCCAGCACTCGGAAGGCAGAGGTAGGCGGATCTCTAAGTCCGAGGCCAGCATTGTCTACAGAATGAGTTCCAGGACAGCCAGGACTACACAGAGACCGCGTCTCAAAACCCAATAAAAACAAAACAAAAAAAGCAGCTCAGTTATTGAGTATGGATGATGTCTACTGTTCAAAGATAAAGACAGGAACTATACTTTTCTGCAGGATGTCATCCAGGAACCAAGTATTGGAATCTAGCCCATCATATATGTACGTTAAGTTCGGAAGCATCCTAAACAGAAAGAATGACAGGACCACGCGGCAGACAGCTGGCAGACAGCTGGGACTCACATCACTGACCTGAACCGTTTGAGATGTAGTCTGAGAACCTGAGGCAGGTGGCATATCATAAGCTGTTTCTGGGCTGCTGTGAGTACAATTGGTTTTGACGAAAACTTTCTACGCTTTGCTAAAATACGAGGAAAAAAAGAAAGAAAACTCAGTTTCATAATACAAGGAAAACTTAAGTAAACTCTTTCACATAACTCTCCTGCTATGTTAAGCCGCAGCAATGTGCTAGCGATGACCATAGGCTCTGACCCCCACGGAGTGCTTGATTTCAAACAGATGAGTAGTCAAGTTAGACGTGAAGGTCAGCACAGGACTCAGAGCCCTGGAAGGGGTGGAGAGGACTCAGCACATAAGAGCATGCGCTCTTGCAGAGAATCCAGACTGTATCCCAGGACCCACGTGGAGGCTCGCAGCTGCCTGCAGCCACAGCTCCAGGGGATGCCCTGCCCTCTTCTGGCCTCTGTGGGCTCTGCACACATGGTGTGCTTACACACAGGCCAAACACACGCAAAATTAAACTTAGTACACTGCTCTCCTTTAAAGGTAGATTTGACTATGCCAGTGACAGGAGAACGTTAAATCTTCCCCTACACATACTTAAATATATATTTTCCAGACTTGTAAGAAAACTGTCAGTCCGTTAGTTTAGTGCCCAGGCACGCAGGTGTGTACTGCCCAGAGCACGCCTCCACCCTCTCAGCCCCACCCCAGTCCTGGTGCAGCCAAGGGCTGCCTCACTCAGCACCATGCTGCTCTAGCAAGTAGAACTCTCTAATGTCTACTCAGGGACTATGCCCTGGACTCTGCTAGACCATCTCCTCCAGAGCTTCTGCTTGCTGGTCAGCAGCTGTCCTTGGGCTTGTATGACAGCTCTGACCATGGCAAAGACAACAGAGCCTCTCATGTCAGCTTGGAGCAGGTCCCACTAACTACTAGAAGCTTCTCCCCCAGGTATCCAGCTGCTGCTAACTTCTGGACTGCATGGGTATGGCTGCAGGGTGCCCGGCCTATGACTTGTAAACATTCCCCTTCATATATTAAGCAGCTATTTCCAGGCCTGCATTTGTCAGCCTCAACACACACACATGACTACAAGACCATAGCCTACATTTATAATACTGTCTACCTTAGGATTTGGTGATGAGGATATTTGGGACATTCTACTTTGAGCTGCCATGTGGGTGCTGGGAATCGAATCCTGGCCCTCTAAGAATGCCAGTGATATCAGCCATTAATCCATCTTTCCAAGAAGAATTTTAATGCCATCGATACTGACCATTTCAAAGGAGAAAAATATTACTTCTTTTGTGGAACTGAAAAATGCGTTTCCATAGCTCCTCTTTAAGCACTTACAGCTCCCTCGTTCTCTACTGCTAACCCAAAAAAGCACAGCGAGCCCGTCTATACTCACAGTTACAGTGGTCACACGTGTAGATTTTCCCTCCTAACGCTTCGGTTTCGGTAAATTTGCCCAACATATCAGTAACTAGGCATGACTGGGAGGTGGCAGCGTCTTTCCCGTTGCATTGGTATCTCTCGGGGAACTCCAGGGACAGGTCCCAGAACGGTTCTATTGTGTTTGATTTATTATCACACGCGAGACACGTAACCTGCAAAGAGAAACATAGCTCTGGTTTACAATCTTTCTGTCAAAACATGAACTTTCACTCCAGGCCATTGCCAGTGAACCATCCCAATGATGAATAGCAAGTTTTATAATCTGTCAGGACAGTTAACCACAATTGTTTTTTTCTTCAAGAAGATATTTATTAGGACTGGCAAAATGAGGCACCTGCTGCCAAATCTGATGAACTGACTTGGATTCTCAGGACCCAAAGGGAGGAAGGAGAAAATATCCTCTAAGTTGTCCTCTGACATCCAAATACCACACACACACACACACACACAGAGAGAGAGAGAGAGAGTTGTCATTTTAGACTGTCCTTACACACACACACACACACACACAGAGTTGTCATTTTAGACTGCCCTTACACACACACACAGAAAGAGAGAGGGTTAACATTTTACACTGTCTTGACACACACACACACACACATACACACAGAGTTAACATTTTACACTGTCCTCATAAACTCATTACAAAGGTGGGCTTTGATTACTGGCCCATCAATAATGGCGAAGCACACCTTAACCCCAGCAGTGGCTCTCCAAAGCTTGAGGTCACCCAGAACCCAGATCTACATAGTGATTACAAGGCAAATAAATGCTACTCTGTGAGACACTGTCTCAAAAAAAAAAAAAAAAAAAAAAAAAAAAAAAAAAAAAAACCTAGCGGGGAGGGAGGTAGGGGCTCACGCCTTTGGTCTTAGCAGAGGCAGATGGATCTCTGAGTTTGAAGCCAGCCTAGTCTATAGAACAAGTTCCAGAACAGCTAAGACTACATAAAGAAACCCTGCCTCAAAAAACAAAAACAAACAAAAAAAAAACCCTCCAACATTAGTCAAATCTAGGATTTAGGGGAAAAAAATATACAAGACCCATTTAATAAGCAATATATTTGTATGTGTACAAATGCAATATATAGTTACATGCATTCAATACATATATGTATACATATATATACAATATGTAATTACATGCATTTAATAAGCAATGCATAGGTATATATATATATATGATGGAGGTGGGTCTTGTAATAATAAAGAAACTGCCTCGGCCCTCATACGACAGAAAAGTAGGTAGGCGGAGTAGACAGAAGAGAATGCTGGGAAAAAGAAGCTTAGTGGAGGAGTCGCCATGATTCTCCCGCTCCAGACAGACGCAGGTTAAGATCCTCCCTGGTAAGCCAGCTCGTGGGCTACACAGAATATTAGAAATGGGTTAGAACAATTCTAATGGGTAAGAGCTAGCCAATGAGAAGCTGGAACTAGCCGGGCCAGGCAGTATTTGAAAGAATACAGTTTCCGTGTAATTATTTCTGGGCATAAGCTAGCCATGCGGGCGGCCGGGTGCCGGGGACGCAGCCCTGCCGCTCCTATTTCAACATATATACATTATATAGTTATGTGTATTTAATGTGTATGTGTACATATTATGGTTACATGCATTTAATAAGCAATGTATATATGCGTGTGCACATACAATGTATATATACGTGTGCAGTACAATGTATATATGCGTGTGCACGTACAATGTATATTTGCATGCATTTAATGTATATATGTCATTAGACTGGAGGTTTATCACCTTTTCCTTCTTTGTCTATCATTAATTTGTTTATTTGTTTGTTTGTTTGAGAGGGTCAGTGACTCACTTTCTAACCCAGGCAAGCCTGGGACTCTATGTGAAACCTAGGCTAGCCTAGATTAGGTCCCCAGCATGAGAAAACAAAACCCAACCAAAATATAAAAAGCAGTTGGGAAAATAGTTCAATCTCATAAAGATCTTAGTTCCATGTCCAGAACCCCCACATCCCCCATCCCCAATGGACATATGCAAAAACAGGAATTCTAACAACCACAGGCAATTAGTGATTGGGATGCTTAATGCTACCAATGTAGGCAGATACAAAACTGTTTTGAAAAGAACAATCGAAAAATGTTTAAGATTTATTTTTAAGGGGACTGAAGAGATGGCTCAGTGAAGAGACGGTTAAGTGAGTTTGAGGCCAGCCTAGTTTACAGAACTCATTCCAGGACAGGCTCCACAGAGAAACCCTGTCCTGAAAAACCAATGACTGAATAGATGAACAAATTAATTAATTAATTAAAAAGTATTGACTGACCTTCCAGAGGTCATGAATTCAATTCCCAACAACCACATGATGACTCACAACTATCTCTAACTATACTACTATACTCCCATGGGATCTGGTGCCTTTTTCTGGTGTCTATATGAAACACCCATAGACAGACAAAACACCCATAAAATACATAAATTTTTAAAAATGAAAAAAAGGATTTGTTTTCAGTGTGTGTGCGCGTGGCAGGTGGAATATGTGTGCATGAATGCAGATACCCATGGAAGCCAGAAGCGTCGGGTGCCCTGAGGCTGGAGTTAAAGGTGGTTGTGAGCCACCTGCTATGGGTACTGGGAACCAGACTCCAGCCTTCTGCAAGAGCAGTAACCACTGAACCACCCCTCCAGCCCCTTCCCCCTCAGCTGAGTAGACAAAAAGAGGAGCGGCGTGTTATGAGAAAGAAGGGGGCTTATGTCTAGGAACAGTTTCTAGTCCTGGTCAGAGAGCCATGATTAGACAGAATCCATTTTTTTTCACAACAAGGAAAAGTGAAAGGAGTCATGGATATAAAGGATTATTAATTAGGATTATTAATCTAAACAAGGTTATGTTTGTTTACCTTAAAAATATCCCTACTTATTTAAGCAAAAGGCTCCTGCCCCACTTCAAGACAGGGTTTCTGTGTGGGGCCCTGGCTGTCCTGAAACTTGCTCTATAGACCAGACTCAGAGTTCCACCTCTCTCTGCTGGGGTTAAAGGTGTGCACCACCACCGCCTGGCTCAAAAGGCCTTTAATTCACCAATACACCTACGATTCACAGAAAACTATGCGAATGGACGACTTCTTCACACACACAAAAGCAATCGGTTTTTACCTGGAAAAACTTTTCAACACACTAGCTATCTGCAGAATACCCCGTGGTAGCTGCACTTTAAGAATGACCTATGATGACAAAATCTGGAAAGAAAGCCATACCTGACTAAGAAGTCGTCCGTGAAAAATGTTATTTACAACATTCAGAACTTGCTCAATCAGTTTCCTTTGGGACGTGGGGATGGGAGCGGGGAACCTGGCTCCCGTGGTCTCCAGTTCGCTGTATTTTATCCAGAAGCTCACAGAGAAACTCCTGGGCATCCTGTTGGGCGTAGCCTCGGAAAGCAGGGATCAGCTTCCACACAGAGTGGAGCATAGCAAACGGGGATACCAAGGCCCACTCTCCAGACCACATGACCTGGAACAGCCTGTGTAACTCGTGGCAAAGAGAACTGTACGGTGAACTCGGCTCCAGGGGCTGAATGAGCTCCATGTTTCGGCTCTTGGAGGATCCGCAGCTTAGGCCTGAGGAGAAACTTGGGTGTCTGGAGCACGCGAAGCCTTTCTCTTTCTCTTGGCCTTCATGCTTCTGCTGAGCTACCCCAGCTGTGACGGACGAGTGCTTACAGCGGGACTTATCGCTAGCAGCCACAGCCAGCCACTGGTTCAGGTCAAGCTTTAAGAAACACTGCCGGAAAATAAGCAAATGGCTCAACACTTGAAGAATAGAATTCATATAGCAAGTATTTCCTAAATTCCTCAGTCCTGTTACACCGGGGGTTACTACTGGCTTTCGCCTGATTAAGGAGTCTCTTACTTTTCTAAGTTTGCCGTTGTCCGAGGTAGGTGACAGCGCTTTCTCTTTAGCTGGTAATGCCGGAGCTGGTGGTGGCGCCGGCGCTGGAACCATTTCTATGGCAGCAGGCTCAGTGATGCACTGTAGGCGTAAACTCTTTAGGGGAGGTGTGTTTTCCAACTCGGCTTTCACCTGCGGCTCCAGCTCTTGTGGTCTTTTCTTCACTTCTCTCTTGGCTACCACTTTCTCCTGAATTTGTTCCTGCCTTTTTCTTCCAATGGCTGACCGTTCAAACCAAGTTCGAAAGATTTTACCCATGAGCATCCTGGGCCACAGGGCAGCGCACATTCGGTCTTCATTTCCAGGCTGAGATTGGGCACCACCGTGTAAGGAGGAAGAATCATCACGGGTATCCACAGGTGGTAAAACCCTGCTCCTCTGAACCGCACAGGGGTAATTTCTACTTTTGATTGCACTTAAGGTACTTCGTAGTGACTTCAGGTCTCCGGCTGCAGTATCATTTAGAACATAATCGTTACAAAGATAACAAAAAACGTACACGTCATTCACCTCGAACGCCACAGGGTGGCTGCTCTCTTGGAAGTGCTTCAGGGCGTGCTTGGCGATGTACCTTCCGCAGGCTACGTGGGAACAGCTGAGGCAAGCCCAAAGCGACTGGGTTGTGTTGCAGTCCACACAGAACCATTTCTGGGGGGTCGAAGATGGAATGACTGCGGGCGAGCTGCAGGTGCTCGATGTGCCTGCACTCGTCGATCCCTAGTGCCTCTGCATCATCCAAACAAGTCTCTCCTCATAACCCCGGAGGCACCTGAAAACTAAGCAGACCAAGGTCAAGATCTCAGCCAGGAGCCTCCTGATACTTTGCCCAAGACCAACATCGTAAATTTACTCCTGACCCTTCTGACACAATGCCAGGGCTTTGAGTTTCGTGTCTCTCTCTCTCTCTCTCTCTCCACTCTTGCCCACGTCTCACTTAGTTTTCTCCCTTGGGTCTGTGTAAAAAAAAAACTCTCGTTTTTGATTTTCTGTCATCACCTAGTGATGAAAAATTAGTGGCGTCTTTTGACTCGATTAGAATATATTTACCCAACAGACCGACAGCCGTTTCCAAAAGCACGTTCATACATAGATACATACAAATGGATGGATGAATAGATAAAACCAGATAGATAGATGGATGGATGGATAGATAGATGATAGATAGATAAAACCAGATGGATGGATGGATAGATAGATAGATAGATAGATAGAACCAGATAGATAGATAGATAGAACCAGATAGATAGATGGATGGATAGATAGATGATAGATAAAACCAGATGGATGGATAGATAGATAGAACCAGATAGATAGATAGAACCAGATAGATAGATAGAACCAGATAGATAGATAGATAGATAGATAGAACCAGATAGATGGATGGATAGATAGATAGATAGATAGAACCAGATAGATAGAACCAGATAGATGGATGGATGGATGGATAGATGAATGATAGATAGATAAAACCAGATGGATGGATGGATGGATAGATAGATAGAACTAGATAGATAGATAGATAGATAGATAGAACCAGATAGATGGATGGATGGATAAATAGATGATAGATAGATAAAACCAGATGGATGGATAGATAGACAGATAGAACCAGATAGATAGATAGATAGATAGAACCAGATAAATAGAACCAGATAGATGGATGGATGGATAGATGATAGATAAAACCAGATGGATGGATAGATAGATAGATAGATAGAACCAGATAGATAGAAAGAAAGAAAGAAAGAAAGAAAGAAAGAAAGAAAGAAAGAAAGAAAGAATTGGGGCTAGCAGTATGAGGGGTTAAAACAAAATTGAGTCGAATTGGTAGGAGTCAGAGAGGTTTGTAACCACAAAGGGTTACAGACACAGCCCAGTGGAGGGTCTTTCCCTAGCATGAGGTCACTGGGTTTGATCTCCAATGCCACATAACAATACATAGAAAACACAGCAGAAAGTCCTATCTTAAAAACAGTTGACCACAATGCATTCTTTCATTGACTTAAGTAAAACTGAACATGAACTTCAAGATGAAGGTGAGTACCTAGTAACAGAACACAAGACCACCGTGGTGCACCATGTGACGAGAAGGCGCTGTGCAACTGTAATTACTGCAATGGTCCTTGCAGGTGTCACCTCCAGGGACCGAGGAAAACTGCAAGTAAACTTGACTGCTGGTGCCTTCTTTGTGACGAATCTGTTATCAGTCCCAACCCCCAAATCTCAAATGCTCATTTTAAATATAATTCTCAGCCAGCAGAGGTGCACACACCTTTAAACCCAGCACTTGGAAGGCAGAGGCAGGTGGATCTCTGTTGAGTTCGAGACCAGACTGGACTACAGAGTGAGTTCCAGGACAGCCAAGGGTGCAGAGAAACCCTATCTCAAAAAACAAAGAAATAAAAGTAATTTAATTCTCTTTCTTCAAATTTTCCTCAGGTCTGAAATATGATGAAAGTTATAGAAAACATGAGATTCAAAATATATCGTTGCTTGTAAGACATCAATAATTAATAAACATCATTATCCTATATTCTTTTATGTACTCAGGGAAAACCTTGAAGTCACTATTTTTAGTCTGTGTGTATGGGTGCTTTGTCTGGACACATGGAAGCATACCAAGCCTCCTGGTGCCCGTGGAGGTCCGAAGAGGGTGATAGACCCCCTGGAGCTAGAGTTGTAAGCTCCTGTGTGGATGCCAGAAACTGAACCTGGGTCCTCTGCAAGCTAGCGCCGTTAACTGCTGAGCCACTTCCTGGCTGAACATCTCCTGGCAATTAATAACATAGCTCTAGGTACATCTTAACTGCTAATAATTTAAAATACGAATCAGAAGAAAGAAATGGCTGGGATTATGGCTCGGTAGCTGAGTGCTTGCCCAGCACACTCAAAGCTCTGGATTCAAACAAAAATCAATAATAATAAAATGCTATAAAGTATAATTCCTTCAAGTTGACCACTTTTCTCAGTGGTTCCTTCTTAGTCATCTCAGGATTTAATTCATGGATGTCAATGCTATGAAGAAGCTGGGTATGGTGGCACACGCCTTGAACCCCAGCAGACAGGCAGGTCTCTGAATGCAAAGACAGTTTGGTCTACATAGTGAATTCCAGACCATCCAGCACTATGCAGTGAGTTCTAAGTGGATATTTGCACTTTAAAAGGGGTCGTATCTTTTTAAACTCTAACGATGTGTGAAACAGAAGGTGGAATCACAGATCTTGAAAATTGTAGCACCAGAGAGTGGTGGCGCACGCCTTTAATACAGCACTCGGGAGGCAGAGGCAGGCAGATCTCTGTGAGTTCGAGGCCAGCCTGGTGTACAGAGCTAGTTCCAGGACAGGCTCCAAAACTACAGAGAAACCCTGTCTCGAAGAACAAAAATGAAAACAAACAAACAAAGCCAGAAAACAAAAATTAAAAAAGAAAACTGTAGAGCAGGGGACCTGTTTATGCTGCCAACTGCGAAAGAAGGAAGTAATTGGTAAACAGCCAAGGGGCGAGCAGAGGTGGAGGCGGGGCCAACAAGGTAGCTGCGCCCAGAGAATCCAGCCTGCTCTCCAGCCTGCAGACACAGCAGCTAGGTCACCAGCCCCAAAGTCCATCTCACAAAGATCTAAGAGGCTAAAGGGAGAGGAGGATGGGGGCATTTCTTGACCCTTCTTATTTTCCTCTCGGGGTTCAAAGCCCTTCTTTTCATTTGAGAATCAACCGCTCCGAGAGGAGGCATTAACTCTGCTTGGCTCCAGAGCGTCAGATAGATGGTTTGGGTGCAGTCATTTGAGAGAGCAATGACAAAACAGAAAACTGGCATCACTCCCAGATTCTGGGAAAATATTACTTGTGTGTATATAATAGCATTAAATCCTTACGATGCTCTCAGAGAAAGATGCTGGTAGGGACTTAAATCATCTGAACTATCCTCCTACACATTTTTAAATGTGTCACATATGACATAAGCGGCTATTAGACGGCTGTTTAAAACCACATATATACTTACAAATGTTGTAAAAGCTTCTGGTTACTTTCCAGGGTTTAAAGACAATGAATTTTTAATTTGCTCACTGCCTTAATGCGCTGTTTCATGACTCCGTGAATAGGGTTCAGACCTAACAGACTCGAGAACAAAATTTTATAAGCAAGTCTTGTAAGAACAATGAAGCCTGAAATTTTTCTATGCAAGTTCTCTTCTTAAAAAGTGCTAGTCATGGGCCTGGAGAGAAGGCTCAGAGGTTAAGAACACTGGCTGCCCTTCCAGAGGACCTAAATTCAATTCTCAGCACCCACATGGCGGCTCACAACTATCTGTAATGAGATCTGGTCTCCTCTTCTGGTGTGTGTATGCAAAAAATATAAATCTTAAAAAAAAAAGTACTAGTTATAAGATAAAAGAGATAGCTCAACAGGTAAGACAGGCTATTCCAGAGGACCCAGGTTTGGTTCCCAGTGTCCACATGACAGCTCACAACCTTGGTTCCAAGGGATCTGACACCATCTTCTGGTCTCTGAGGGCACCAGGCATGCTTAGGGCCTATATAACTACATGCAGGCAAAATACCCATACACATAAAAAAATAATTTAAAAAAATGCTACTGAAGCCGGGCGGTGGTGGCGCACGCCTTTAATCCCAGCACTTGGGAGGCAGAGGCAGGCAGATCTCTGTGAGTTCGAGACCAGCCTGGTCTACAAGAGCTAGTTCCAGGACAGGCTCCAAAACCACAGAGAAAACCCTGTCTCGAAAAACCAAAAATAAAATAAAATAAAAATAAATAAAAAATAAAATAAAATAAAATAAAATGCTACTGTGACTATTTTCATAAAGCAGATTATGAATGCAGCAAGAAAAGTAATACATATTTGTCAGTCTTGTATTCAAAATTCTTTCGGTCATGTGTATGCCAGCCAAAAGAGCCACTTCCAGTTGACTTCCAGAATTCATCCCCATTCCATAAAGACTTTACAGGCAAGAGTGATGGTTCCCCCTAACTTCCTAGGGGACTTTGGTTGCACCACTGCTCCAGGAGCCAGTGTCAACCTCTGTATTTACCTGCACACGTTCCTACTTCGTCACCCATGGGAGGTGACGGAAGGGCTACCAAACACTTTTTAACGTGGACTGGTAGAAGAAAACCAACTTCAGAAAGTTGTCCTTTGACCTTTGTACATGCCTGCAAGAACATGCACACACGCACACGAACACAAATAAAATTAAAACCCAGGGGCTTAATGAAAACCCCAAGAGTATATAGCAATATTGTTTTAGCAAATTCTCAGAGCAAGCAAATAACTTGAATTGCAAATCCGTTCTGTTTTTGAGACAGGGTCTCATTGCGTGGCTCTGGCAGTCCTGGAGCTCAGTATGTAGGCTTTGAACTCACAGAGATCCACTTGCTCCCACCTCCTAAATGCTGGAATAAGGGCGTGCGCCACCACGCCGGACCCCTTGATTGCAAATCAATTCCTTTATAACATTTACACCAATGGCTGAAAACAGGAAGTCATTGCATCTAGTTCCGGGATACTCTCAAAAATCAAATACTTCTGGACAAAGTTGCCACTCTCCCCAACAGTCAGTCCTCATCAGTTCCTGGGTCTTAACGTGACAAGGTAATTCTACTTTGTTTTAAGGGGCTTCTATGGTCATACCAAGCTAACTATGCCCAATCTCATCTGAGTCTAGAATTTACTGTCATTTACCGGCCTGTAGTTTGTGGTGAGCTTCTTGCTCAGTCTAAGTGCTGAGATTACAAGTGTGGCAACCACTGTTCTCTATCTTAATTACATGTTATAGAAACAATTTTTATAATTATTACAAAATTAAAGTCTTCAAAGAACAAAGAATTAATTTTAGAGTCCTTTACATGGCACATTACTCAGCTCTCAACACTGCGCTCACTTTTCTGCTCCCATCCATCTAGATAGTTCCCAAATATCTGCTTAAGTGTTTTTATATTGAAATGGCTGTGCTGACTTCCATTTTTTAAAGATCTTTGGAACTGGAATGTGAATTCGTGTTTTACAGGAAGCAGGCACACAATTTTATATAAACATACACCTTTTACTTCAAGTAAGAAAAGACATGGATAGGGATATACCATGGACTGTACAGTGCTTGCCTAGTGTACAGAAGGCACTGGGTTCAGACCCAGGAACCACAACGAAGCAGGCGCCACTGTCGGTTAAACAGAGAAGAACTGTATTAGAGCAATCCTGAAAGTCAGGCATTGTGCGCACGCCTATTTTTCAAGGCTGAGGCAGGGTATCAAGTCCCACAGCAGGCTGGGCTGCCTGGGAGACCCTGACTCAAGGGGTGGGGAGATGAAGCAGAAATCTGGAGACTTCCCTCAGGGAACATATGTTAAAGCAGGAGACATACTGCATCTCTCTTCTGACAAAGGTGATTTTTATAGTAAGTTCTGTCTTCTAAAGTTTTACATTATTGTTGTGTGTGTTCACATGTGTGAATGATGGGGATGGGGACCACATGTGAACCACACGTGACACAGCATGTAAAGGTCTCCCACGTCCCCCTTCCACTGTGGGTTCTGGGAAAGACGCTAAACTCAGATCCTAGTGTGCTGAGCCATGCTGTAGGCGGGAGTTTCTTTTTACTGTTGGTAAAGAAGGTTACAAGCGGGAAGATTAGCATTTTCCAGCAGCGGAAAAATAGGAGGAAATGGCCATTTTAGTGGGAGGTAGGCTTCAGGTTTTATAGACAGCAACAGTTACATGAAATGACTTTATCCCTAGTTTATAGCTAATTAGGTAAACCCTGCCCACTCCTTGTAAATAATTTTCAGTTTTCTATTTACTCCGCGCGACCACTGCAGAAGCTCGCCCTCTTAAAGGGATGTTGGTGAAACGTCCAGGGTCAAGGCACAGTGTTTGGTGGACAGAAGGGGGTTCAATATTTTTGAAGGGACAAATTATTGAGTGAAGTGAACACAATAGGCTCTCTAACTCTCCCTGCTCCCCTATTATTCCTATTGTGTGTGTAGGCGCCATGCCAGTCACGCTGTATCTCCTTCCCTTCCCTCCAAAAGGCTCTGGCTAGTCTTTCTTCCTATAGAAATCCAGGATCCTCCTGATTAGGCAGTGAAGAATTAGCCTTTCCCTGGGTATCCTTATATCCTAACTGAAGGGCTCTTTTTTTTCTTTTTCTTTTTTGATAAAACTAGTACAAAGCAAACTCTACCGCCAGGATAGTTGGATTCCTTTCTCCTGTTCCAGCTCACAAGAAATGAATTTGGGGCCAATATAATCAGTGTCCCACCAATAGACAGACATCAACTTCCTGCGGCAAACTTCAGCAACAATAGCGGAAACATTAAAAACCAAAAGGAAACACTGCATTCAACTATGGGGCTAATAAACTGAATTAAGATACGTTTTGTATAAAACGTATTATTTAGTGTGCTCATGATGTGATCTAACAAATACATCTTCAGATGACAAAAAAAAGATTTCGTCCCTTTGACTGACAAAAATCACATTAAGAATGAAGTCTTAAGTTCTCACAGCGTCTGAAAATGCTGACAAGAGCTACGTAATAGTGGCACTGGCCTTTGATCCCAGCAGAGGCTGGTGGATCTTTCGGTTTGAGGTCAACCTGGTTTATGGTGTGAGTTCCAGGAGAGCCAGGGCTACATAGAGAAACCCTGTGGAGTTGGGGGCCGGAGAGTGTGGAGAGAGAGAGAGCGCAGGAATAAAGCCCAAGAAAAGTAGCCAAAACATTCAAACGTTCTGTACTGTACTCACTGAACTATTTGCTCAATATCAGAATGTCTCAAATTAAATTTGGAATAGTAATAAATACTAGAACGAAAAATCCAACACCATTGCATAAGGCTGGGAGTGCCGACCAATCTCTGTGAGTTCCAGGCCAGCCGAGGCTACCCAGTGAGGTCCTGTCTCAAAATAACAGCAAACAAACAAACATGCAAACAAAACTTCGGAAATCTGGAACTCAGAGGAGAAACCCCGAGTTGCCACGTGCTTAAAATCCTTTTCAAATTACCCGAGATGCTAAATTAAAAAACAATTACGTGTTCTAAAAAAACCCACACTTTTAGGGCAACTAGGTGCTGAATCTCATTGAGATTGTGAAATCTTCAAAGATGCGTTCAGCTCCCGTTTGGCTATGCATATGATTACAAATACAGTCAATTCTTCTTTTGTTTACACTAAATACTAGTTTTGAAGAATCCTCACACTTTAATTGCCAGCTCAAAGCTTTCTTCATCCCTACTGCGGTCCCACAGAGAGACCTAACTGATCTCAGCAGATAAAAAGAAATTGAAGACCAGGGACTGAAGATCGTACTTCCATGCTAATTTCACAGCTCGGCTATTTGCAAAGTGCTATAAATTACGGTTTAAAAGGGTGGGGCATCTTGAGGAAGTGACCCTTCCAAACTACTAATCCTACAGGAAATTATCCAGCTATCAGTAGAATTTACATCGGCATAATATATTCCACTTGAGACAGTGACTATTTTTCACTTTTTTTCTTAAGGTGGCGGCGCGGAGCGACCTGTCCTCTAACTCCGAGCAGCCGTTTCCCATCCTCACGGGGACATCACTCCTACACCGTCCCTTCTCCTCAAAGACGGCGGAAATGTTTTTAGAAAGCTGGTATTCCAAACTCCGACCTGATCCAGGGTCGGTGGGTGGCGGCAGGTGCTGGCTGCCGCACTGAGACCTGTCCAGCGCAGGGAAGGCGACTGTCACCTCCCGGCGATCGGAGCTTGCGACGGGGATGTGGTTAGATGTCCCCGACGCTTGCACCGCAGCGCCCGGCCCGCATCCGCCCCGCATCCGCCCCGCGCCCCCTCCGGCCGCGGCCGCGCTCCGGTCCACCTGCAGCATCTCCGGTACCCGGGAGGTGGCCGGCTGGCTCCCGCTGCAGGACCGCAAGACGCACCGAGACTTCCCAGAGGCGCCGATTCGAAGTTCGCCGCCCTCGCCACCACGCGCCCCTGGGCTCGCTCCTTCCGTCCGTCCACGGCCCCCTCTCCACCCGCAGGATCCCCTCCCAGACTGCCTGTGGGCGGGAAAACTCTGTCAGGTGCCTCCCGCCCCCGGGCTCCCGTCCGACGTCCGCTCCTGCAGGGGAGCCTCGCTCAACCAACCGCCGCCGCCGCCGCCGCCGCCGCCGCCGCCGCGCGCCCCTCGCCACTCACCGGCTCGAGCCGGAGCAGCCTTCTTAGCGCTCGCAGCGCGCCCTGGGCCCCCTAGTCCGGCCACATCTGCGGGGGGAGGGGGGCAGGGTCCGTGATACGTCAACGGAGACGCGAGACCACGCCCATTAGCCACGCCTCTATGGTGGGCCACGCCCATAGCCACGCCCCCGGCATCCGAGCGCTGACAGCGCAACCCGGGCTCCCTATTCCCGTCTCATTTGGGGGGCGGGAGGGGGGGGGAAGGAGGGCAGGGGTCCTCCGTGCTACGTCAGCGGAGACGCGAGGCCACGCTCACCGCCACACCTCTGCACGAGGCCACGCCTACGTGCGAGACCACGCCTCCGGCATGCCCGCACGAGCGCAGCGCTAAAGGACGCAGACGCTGGCTGTGCCGGCGTCCCACGCGAGGCACGTGGCTCTTCATGGACAGCAAGTCTTACTCTCTGGGAGGACTTTCTTCTTGCCGCAGCCTTCGAGGTCGGGACGGCTGAACCCGCTGAGACCCGCACGCGTGTGAGATGAGGAAGAGTCCACAGACAGGTGCGTGTTCACAGAAACGCCACTCGCTCCAACTTCGAATCGTCCAGCAGCGACCCGAGCCAATTCCTTATGTTAAAAACCTGCTCAAATTCGCAGCTGTAGAACTCCCACGCCCCCCCCCCCCGTGATAAGATTTAACACGGGAATGCTTCTAATTCACCACGATCCATGTAAGGCAATGACGTTTGTGGGAAAGAAATGGAGAGAATAGACAGGGTGGGGTGGGAGATCTTCATCGCCAAGTCAGGCCTAAAGGTCCATAAAAATCTGTTCATCAGCGGGAGCGGTGACTCGTTAAGAGCGCAGGCTGCTCTTCCAGACAGAGGTCCCGGGTTCGATTCTCAGCACCCACAAGACCGCACACAACCCTCTGTTACTCCAGTTCCAAGGGAACTGACGCCGGCTTCGCTCTCCCTGGGAAATAGGCACACACACAGATATTTATACACTTAATAGCAAAGTTTAAACAAAAATAATGCTTGCTGAGCTCTGGAAGCCATTTCTTCCTCAGCTGCCCCGTGAGACACTAAAACTGAAGGCACGCTTTCCAAAGAGAGCTCACTAAAAAGACAGACAACCTCGCGAACTTAATATCAGTGGAAAGCTAAATCTAACGTTATTTAGGGCAAGCTAAAATTGTTCGTATTTTTAAACACACAAGCATACTCTAGGGATTATCTTTCAGTAGTGCGGTAACGAGAAAAATGAGCACCGTAGTTGAATGGATAAAATGTCTTAACTGAAGGGAAACGGCAAATTTAACATCTAGCATAGCAACCTCTTGGGAGTTCTTAGGTTGGTAACAAAATAACAGTAGAATGTAAAAGAGTCCTATTTTAAAATACCAAATACATGCGTGAAAGTTACAAATACAGGAAATCCAGTTTTACAAATAAAGACAAAAGAGAAGGAGCGAGTCTGCATAAGGTAAACACCTGGTTAGCACACAGTTCAATTTTTTTCCGTCGGCATTTTCCCCTCCACACACAAATTTAATATTCATTTGTGTGTGTCTGGGGGGGGGGGCACTGAATGCCACAGTCTGCATGTGGCCAGAGGAGAACTTGTAAGTGTTGCTTTTCTCTGTTAGGATGTTCTCTATCTTGAGTACAAGTTTGGATGGTGCCATGCGGGAAAAGGATACCAGAGAAAACCCTTTCTAGAGTTAATTACGGAGAATGCTGTAACACTTTATGTTTATTGTTACAAATTCCCAATGCTACAGTCTAATCCCACTCTTCCCATCCCACCAATTAAGGTGGGCTCTCACTTCTCGGAGTTCAGGACCTGTCTCTAGTAATCATATTAGGGCGGTGTCGTCAGACGATTCTTTAATTTCTCTCTCTC